>NC_079310.1:10904059-11234059 GCF_023638135.1 Falco biarmicus | reverse complement strand
GTGTTGGGCATTGGGAAGCTGGAACAATACACCTGTAAACATAGTATCAGACTCATTGTACGTAGTTGGTGTCGTACAGTGCATTGAAGATGCCTTGTTGAGAGAGACAAATACCAACATCTTGGTGAAATGTTTATACAACTGTGTAGTACTCTTCGACAGAGAAAACATGAATTTTGTATTATGCATATTAGAAGTCATCAGTGGACCATTGGGTTGGGCGAAGGTAATGCTAGAGCTGATGAAGCAGTCAGCTGTCTGGCAATAACTCCTCCAACAAATAAGTTTGAAGAAGCTCGTAACAGCCACGAGATGTTTCATCAGAATGCTAAGTCTTTACATCGACAGTATCAAATACCCATAGCAGATGCAAATGGTATTGTCCGCTCCTGTCCCCAATGTAGTCATCAAGGACCTGGTTTAGGGGTGGGCACTAACCCAAAAGGTCTGAAGGCACTTCAGGTTTGGCAAATGGATGTAACACATGTACCTGACTTTGGGAAGCTTAAGTATGTGCATGTCACAATTGACACCTATTCTCATTTCATATGGGCCACTGCACAAACCGGTGAAAAGGCATTACATGTGGAGAGACACTTAATGTCTTGTTTTGCTGTCATGGGAGTACCTGTAGAAATTAAGACGGACAATGGTCCAGTGTATAGTAGTCAACGAGTCGCTAGGTTTATGACAACTTGGGGAATTAAACACGTCAAAGGGATTCCTCACTCCCCAACGGGGCAAGCAGTTGTTGAAAGGGCAAACTGTACCCTGAAGGATTATCTTCAGAGACAGAAAGTATCGCAGGACATAGATGGAACTAAACGGTTGACTAAGGTGTTGTTTACCTTAAACTATCTCTCCCTTACGGAGGATAGAGAGGGACCACCTGTTGTTATACATCACCAAACAGCGCGAGGGAACCAAACAACTACAGTTCCTGGTTTGAATGTTTTGTATAAAAATATGGCTTCAGGCGTATGGGAAGGACCTAATCCGGTGTTATTTATTGATAGAGGTTATTTTTGTATCTCCACAGATAAAGGACCTATATGGGTCCCTAGCAAGTTTGTGTGACCTGTATGTCAAGATCAGAAGACGGAAGAGAAGACTCAGAGCGAGCAGACAGAATAAACTGTCTATGTTGTAAGGGATGTAACCCGCGGGTATTATGCCAATGTAGGCTATGTGGGGTAAAACGGTTCTGTAAGCCAAAGCTTAAATGTAAATGGTGTAAAGAGTGTATGTGTTTGATTAGTAACCGGGCATGAAGCAAGAGAAAGCATACGGCTAGTGTAATACCATGCTGATTGGAGACAGTATACATCATCAGAATCCGTGAAAGCACAGATTTGTGGGGTGGAATGTAGGGAAAAAAAATTGTGGAAATTATAGGAGTAAACATGTTTGAGTGGTGGACTTGGTTTATGGTCTTGATGAACTTTTTACCCATTGGCCAAAGTATTTTTGACATCTTGCCTAGGACAAACATATGGGTGACATGGGCAAATATCACGGGAGTAACAGACTTTTGTTTAAGCCTGCAACAGGCAGACAACCCCTTTAGAACTTGTTTAATTGGTATTCCCCTGCAAGAGGATGAAACAAATTTTTATGGTTTTTGGAATGTTAAAGCAGTGGATCTGACTTCCAATCAGAATGGTACATGTATGAGTCCGAATGGGCAATATGTTTGGCCTTCTATGTGTAAAGCAGCGTGGCAGAAGACGATTATTGAGAATTTAAATCAGCCACGTCATTTACCTTTGCAGGAGTTAGACCTATTGGCTAGCGTTGTACCTGTCGAATATATTAATGTTACTGCAACTGATATGGCGGACTGTACCCACATGTCATCACCACTTCAACCCATGAATGGCACTGGAGTAATTTGGTTTGGTGACCCGTGGCAGTTATGGCTAACACGTCAAGGTGAACGGGGATTTTATACAGGGTTTCAAAATCTAACCGGTTCACCTATTTGGGGTGAATTGAAAACTGGGGGTTTCCATATAGATGTATCAGGGGGTTATCAGCTGCCACCGGGAGTCTTTTTGATATGTGGGGACAGAGCGTGGCCAGGGATTCCTTTGTATCCTGTTGGTGGACCATGTTATTTAGGGCGTTTGACTTTGTTTGCTCCACATATGAAAGACTTATTAAAAAATACTCAACAATTTCATAGATCACGGAGGGCACTGCGCACCTTTGATGAAACATGTAATGATCAAGTCGATCTTCATTCCGTAACAGCAAATGTCCTAGCCTCCATATTTATGCCGGGGGCAATGGCAACATTAAATGCTAAGAATATCTGAAGGTTAGCGTGCTGGGGAGAGAAACAATTTTATCTTACGTCACAGATTTTAAGTTTGATATTGCTTGATGTAGATAGTTTTAGGCATGCTACGTTACAAAATAGAGCTGCAATAGATTTTTTGTTATTAGCACATGGACACCGTTGTGAGGATTTTGAAGGGATGTGTTGTATGAACCTTTCCGATCATTCCATATCGATGCACAAGAAGTTGTCACAACTGCAGGGATACATGAAGCATATTCTTGCTGATGATAATCCCTTCAATGAATGGTTGAGAGGATTGGGGATAACAGGTTGGTTAAAGACTTTATTGATGGAAGGAATACGCTTTTTATAATCATGTTGTAATGTTTTTAATTTTTGGCTGTTTATTTTCTTGTTTGAAGAAAGGTTTAACATCTATTGTGAAACAGACATGGGTTGTCCAAAAAGAAAAAGGGGGATATGTAGAGGGATTTTTAAAGGACCGAGGACATATGTTATCATTGTCCAGGTTGGACAACCCAGGCCTGTTAGTTGAAGCTGCAGAGCAACTTTAAATTGTCCTTGGAACAAGCAGTGTGAGAAAGAAAACAAGCTATGCACAAACAAGAAGCCACGTCAGAGCAAGTCCTGGGAACCACGAAATCAACACACTCTCATTGGCACACTCTGATCAGGCGTCTGCAGCATGCCCACCAATTAGCGACACAGACGCCCACGTGACCAGAGACTTTTATCCAATCACCTGTGTGTAAAGTCGTGTGAGCGGTCGGTTTAAGTTATAAATATGACCTGTTTGTTTAATAAAGGGAGGGTGACATGTAGCCATATTGGTGTGATTGTTGTGACTTGGCCAACTCTCCACGGGGGACCCTCTTCGAGGCAGGTATGAAATGACACTTCTGGCAGGTTTTTTTAGCCTTCCCCATCAATGGAAATCTGATGGGTGAGTGGAAGTGAGAAGAGAGAAGCTTGATCATCTTTGTTCAGTCCTCCAGAGGACAGCTCCCTGAAGCACTGATGTGTTTTTTTTCTCCCTAGAAGCATCAGAAACAGAATGTTAACAAGCTTCATTTTCCATTCCCAAAAACCAGGAATTGACCTTTGACGTCTTCCCTGGCTGTTTGTGTTCTTGATGCTGATAGAGCCAGATTTTCATAAGACAGACCTGGATAATTTTCATGGCAGCCACACTGTTGCAAACCATTTAGCAAGCCAGCTTTATAGGGTAAGGTTGCGGAGATGCCCATGGCTACTTTAATAAAGTTTCTTGTGTATCAGTATGATACTATTGATTTTTCTCCCTTTGGACCAAAAGACTAAAGTTCAGGCTCTGTAGCAGATAAAGTGAAAACCGTGGAGATTCCATACCATGTATACTAATTTTAACCTTTTGGAAGAAAAAAAAAAAAAAAAAGGAAGGTATTATGTGCAGGCTTCCTTTTGCTTTTGTACATACTATATAACATTAATGCAAATAAAACTGTGGCTGCACTGATGATTCTGCTGGCCTAAAGGTCACCATGTACTCCACACTGAGTCACCAGCAAAGAGCTAGGCACTTTGTGGAGACACATAGGAAAACACTATTCCCACACACAGAGGTACACAGGGCAGGCATCAGAGGCAAAGGGATGTTGGAAGCACAAAAGCAATGAAGCTGAGGGCCCCTGTGCAAGTTACCACTGCTTAATGAGTTACTGCCCATCAGTTAAGCCAGAATAGATGTTGTGTGGGCTTTTAGCCCACTGAGAGGTGGGTTGAAGCCACTTTGCCACCTTGTTGGCTTAAATCTCTTCCTTGGAGATACTCAGCACTTGGCTGCAAGAACGGTATTACAAGGAGAGTGATCACAGCTGGACAGGGCGGAGATACTGCATCATACTGTTGTCATTTAATGTAATTAATTGTCTGGTTTTGCTGGAAAACAACTGGAAGTTGGCACCGGCTGAGCAGGGGAGGAGAGAGCATGAGATTCAAGAGGCCTCTCCTCCGTGTGAGCCAGCAGCACCCTGAAGCACCGACAGGGTTGGCCCTTGTTTCTGGTTCTGGATTTCAGTGTCAGCTCTGTGTAGACACACTTGCTGCCTGTTCACACGCTATTCAGTCCCACCGACCGCAAACATTAAATAAGTCATGAGCCAGGCTCCACAGGTTTTGAGAAAAGGGCAGAGAACAATAATAAGGGCTTTTATTTTCTTTGCCTTCTGTGGAATTGGAGGTTTTAAGACAGCTCTTTGTCTTCATCTTTACTCTCCTTTCATGAAAATGAAATCTCTAATATAGTTTAAAGAGAGAAAGAAAGAAGAGACGGGAGCTTTGCTGTGATGTAGTATTTTCATGACAGTTTGTGGGCTCCTTCCCAAAAAAGGCTGAACCCCAAACCACATTTTCCTTCACTTTTCAGTCACAGGAATCCAAAGGAATCTAAAAAGATGATTGCTTTGGACAAACAGGAACATTTTGTTTAATGCAATCCATTTATTTTTTATCCTGCTGTCTGAAAACTCACTTGCCTGACCTCTTTTCCAAGGAAGTGAATTAATCCTGTGTTCTAATAAGTGTTCCAGTAGGTAACTGGGTGGCAAAGCACCAGCTTTACAATTTGCAATGTGCAGTATGCAATGCTTAACGCCATTAATAACAATCATGAACTCTGTGGATTTGGGTAATTCCTATAAGATATTGGTTCCATAAACAAAAGTCAAATTGACAGCTGGTGAGTAATATTTCATTCTATTTTTTGGATGTTTGCTGTGGACTACCTTCTCAAATTTTGAGTACGAAATGCCTCTCAGTGTGAGTGAATAAACTCATGAATTTGTGTTAAACATAGTCTTGCATTTGCTTCTGCTGCTTTAAGTTCAGGACAGTCGAAAGGAATATATTGGCTTAGTTGACTTCATTTTACCTGTGTTGAGAAATACAAAGTGAGAAGCATTTTCTGGCCTGTCTCCAGTCTCTGCAGTTGATGGGAGGCTGCCATTTACAAAAGGCAGCGGAGGCCTCTTTCATTTCTTGTAGGAGACAGAGAGAAGGATTTCATAGCCTGTGGGGTTTTGGTGAAAGGATTGTGTACTGCTTGTGACATGCCACAGAGCTGTCTCTGCAACAAGGCATGCTACTCTGGGAATTCAGGAAAAAGACAGGCATCATTTATTCCACCTCCATTACTTCCATGCAGTATGAGAGCTGTTTGTCCAGCTCTAATTCCTGGGAAATACAGTATTCAGCTTCTACTTATGAAACAGCAAGCCATATGCCATCTGTATGTAAATCTACATAGGCAGCACACTTTTGTACTGCACTCCTCCACTAGTACATGAACTAGGACAAAGGTAGCTTCTTTTACATTTTACTGACCACACTGGCAAGGTAGTATATGAAATGAAAAAGTATATGATTTAGCTGCATCACAAGGCAAATACTGTCTGGGCTGGCTCATTTCTCCTTGTTCTGCTACAAACATCAGCAGGTCTTTCAGAAAACATAAGAGAATGGTTTTTTATATTCCTGGATTCTCCTCTTCCATCACTATCAAATGATGGGGCAAGATAGGTAAAAAAAAAAGTCTTCCAGTAATAGGGAGAATAGGGAGTTGCTTGTGGAATCCACTAGAGATGGTGAACTTCAACATACTGGTTCCATCTATATTGTTGCCTTTTATTTTTTCAAATTTCACCAAGGCAAATAATCAAGACAGAAAGCAGTTTAACATTCCAAGTCATAAAAAGAGCATAGACATATAGATAGCTTAGTCATTTTGCCAAGGCATGAAGCCTTCTCAGTCTGAATTGAAGAGAATAATTGCTCAACATATGGACTCACGCCAGGAGGCTGAGGCTACCAGAGCTGCAATTATGTGTGGCACAGAAAGGCAGACGATGTATGAAGTTAACAGAGGTGGTCCTGGTGCTCTGCTCTGCAAGATTTAGTACAGGATGCATAGGGTTGTCCTCAGGACTTTGGGTAACCCAGCACATTGAGATCACAGTGAATGGGTTTAAACAAAAAGGCAACAGGAAGGAAAAAGTAAGAGCACCCCTTCCCTTCTCTATCCCAAAATCTGTCAAATGCCTGAGCATTTCTGGGATGGAATCATTCTGCAGATCTCAAATGTAAATTTCTTGGTGTGTCCTGGAGAACCTTTGTTCCAAGCCAAGTTTGCAGGCTACCTTTGAATTCTCCTGATTGTTCCTATGACTGAGTATGTTGGATGTGTGGACATAGGAATGACAAAGGTATCACACTGCATGGAGCAAGACAGGGCTGGTAACCCAGAAACCTCAGTTTCTTCCTTTGAAAATGCATGAGCTGAGTAAACCACTTCCTCTGTGTCTTCCTAAAATTTCCATTTTTTGTCCAGAACATGTTGAAAGTTTTTAGCGTTGTGTGCTATTGCTCACAAGATCTTCCTTGTGAATTCCCTCCTCTTCCCTTGTACACCTTAGCAGACAAGTTTCTTTGCCCCTACCAAGAGCTGATTTTACCTGTGCCCATTAATGCTGCTCAACCAGCCAGAGGAGGGTCCAGCAAATCTTTGAGAAGACATGTTCTTTCATCATATTTTGTGTTCACAGGACACCTACCTGCTGGCCCTTTTGATATAAGAATAGCAATAGTGTATTGATCTATTTTAGCATCTGCATCATGCTTTGCAATTGTACACGCTACACAGAAGGAAGCAATCCGTAGACAGGCATTACAGCCTGATGAATGGAGGAAGCACAGGCTGTTTTGTATTGAGAGCTGGAGCATGTACAAATCGTGGGTACCCGTATGAAATTAAACATCTGACCTCTGTACAGTTCAGAGACACAGTTTCCAGGCCCTGCCAATTCACCAAGATGGATTTCTGAGCCGTCACTCGAGTCCTTTGAAAGCAACCTATTTGACGGTTAAAACAAATTGGCAGAAGAGACATATAGAGAGTGTAGCTTCCAGATTGATGAGGTATTTGAAAGAGAGCAAGTTACACATATAGGTTACTTATAATGCCTTGTAACCCCATGGCTGACTCATATTTCTTCAGCTTCACAGGGTGCACAAGATTTGGGGGTTTGCTTTTTCACTTTGGAAAACCCCAAACCGAAGCATTAATTATGCAGACATGGTAATGAAGGGATGTAAGTCTGAGCTCCATAAGGGCATATTGAGGGAGAAAGCAAGTTCCCCTTTTCCCCAGAGACACTTTGCCTCATTTTGCTGTCAATGCAAATTCTATCGACTGCCTCTAAGGTGTCATTGACTCAACAAGACAAGTTTGTTGGTTTTGTTTTGTCGGGGATTTTTTTATTATTATTCTAAAGTAAAATGGGTCACTTCATACCTCCAGCAGGTTGAAACAGCTCTCAGAACTGCACATCAGGAAAAACGACCCACAATCTATAAGGATGGCAATCCTTGTATCAGCTCTGCCTTCACACATAGATTGACATGAGATTATAGCTTGTCTTCCCAGAGCTCTAAGGCAGTTTCCATTCTGATTTTGACGCTTGTAAGATTTGGAGCAGTGGGCAACCATACCCCACAGGAGAAGCAGGACCCAGTCCTGCCTCCTGCAACATACCGACAGTATGAATTTCTATTAACACTTTGGACTTCAGAAATTCTATCTCGTTGCATGCAGGAAATATAAAACTAGTCATATAAAGCCCTTCTGGGGTCAGAACAGAGCAAATGGTCTGCATAGCAACATGGCCCTGAAGTGTTCGTTGTCCTGGGGCTTTTCTCTCTTCAGGACAATTTCAAGGTAGCTCTGGTAATTTCCAAAGCCCTGCATGGGTTCAGCTCAAGCTGCTTGAGTGAAAACCTCAGCTTGAGTGATCATATCTGTGAAAAATGCAGCTGTCAACTTGAAGTATACAGCTGCATGGAAAACAATTTTCCTCTCCCATGAAAATGTGAATATAAAGCATTTTTTTCCTGAAAAAATGAAGATTAAAAGTCAATCTATGGATAGTTTCATGGAATGAAAATGTCAAAATTAGATTTTAGCGCAGGTCAGCTCAAACATTACCTTGTATTGATTTAGTTTTACCTTTTTCATTTTTGTTAATGTTGCCCCTTCTAAAAAAGTAACTATACTAATGTTCTTTCCACAAGAGAGAGAGGGAAAAAAAGCCTGAAAAAATATTGCTATCTTGAGTTGAAAGATCTTTGTGGGCTAAGGAGAAAGCATTCCTGGCAAATGCCTAAGCCCGAACTCACTTCCAGAAGGGAAGGTCAACCACAGTGTTTGGAAACTAAAGAGCAAAAAAGTTTCCTTTTGTGTGGAAACTAAAGAGCAAAAGTTCTTCTTTTCCTCTGGTTTTCCTCTGGTTATGTCTGGTCAGACATTTAATTAGTATAGCATATTGGATCTATTCTCAGTTGCTTTCTGCCGTGGCTAGCCACTTACATCTGTACACAGTGGATGTTAAACGGTGCAGCTCTGATGTGCTGTATTTTTAGTGACCTTTCACAGGTGCGAAAGATTATACAAGGTACTAGAGCAGGGGTCCTCAAACTACGGTCCGCGGGCCGGATACGGCCCCCCAGGGTCCTCAATCCGGCCCCTGGTATTTACAGAACCCCCCCCGCCCCACCCCCCCACCCCCCACCTCCCCCACCAGGGGTTGGGGGGAGGAAACCAAGCAGCCGCAGATGTCTTCCTGCTACTTCATCCGCGCGCCGGGCCCCTGTTTAAAAAGTTTGAGTACCCCTGTACTAGAGACTGGTAAATTGGCCCATCTTTGGACAGTAGGCAGGTTAGCAGCTGGTATGTGCTTGAGTGGCCTCCTAAAGGAAAATGTCAGTACAGCATGAAACAGGATGGAATGGAACATGGTTGTTTTGGTGTAGATACTAGCTTGATCTGGTGGCAGTTCAGGAGGTTCATTATGAGTCTCACATTGTGGTCCCAGTGCTTGTCTCCCATGACTACCTTGCATGCCACTGGGGCTTAGCAAGCTTGGAAGGGGGAGGCGTTAGTACCAGGACCAGACAATATACTTAACCATAAAGAAGCCACTTTGTATAAGCAGAGAAATCCTGCTTAAATAATTCCAGGGGGGTAATCTTGTATTTCCAAGTTATGCTAAGCTATTCCCAGCTTTTTCAGTGCTTAAACATAGACTTTGCTGCTGTAGTTGAGGATATAGATATCTGGTTTGCTCTGGTCTGTCAGGGAATGAGTCCACCTCCTGTTGGATATGCCCTGAGCTCATAGTGCCTTTCTCATCTTAGTGTTGCCAGCTACTACACCAGCTGTTCGTGGCATCTACCGTATCAAAAATATAACACTTCATCACAACAGGTGAGCTTACAGTAGAGAGAGCTCAGAGATGGCCAGGTAAGGATGATCATAAATGAAGATTGTCTGACCATTGCCACATGCCTACAAAACTAGTAAGTGTATGATTGCCCTTGCCTCAAAGAATGGAGGTTATCCATAGGAGGGAGGGTTTTGCACATGGCTTTTTTTTTTTTTCAGATTATGAGTTCTGCCAGAGGAAGGAATTTTCCTCCTAACAGTTCCTTAAAAGATTTCTTGACATACTGATCTCAAGCTTCAGTTTTGGGGAGAAAGCCAGAAATATGTTGCTCAGTTTGGAGTTTTCATGGAAATGTTTATATGCTCCTACTCAGCCTAACTAAGCTGATTGAAAAGATTGTTAGTAGAAAAGGCAGTAATAGAGGAATAAACTAGGAATGCTCTCTAATATCAGCTGTTTGCATCTGTAATTCAAAGTAGAAAAATACCACCAAGATTCACAAGATGCTTCTCTTCTGCTTCCTAAGCAGCTGGTCCATTTCAATAACAACTTCAAATCCATTTGGGGGGTGGTGGTGCCCTGCTTTCTATCTTTATGCTTTTCTTGTTATCACTCTTAATTGTCTTTTCTTATTTGTCCTACTTTCAGACTTACTGCTGTTGATGCAACAAGTTTGTTTTGTCAAGTCACATTCACCCTTTCCAGAATGTCCCCCTACTATTTTAGTTTTGGGTGGGTTTTTTGTTTTTTTAATCTGTTGCTTATAGATGTCATCTGGAAATGGATCAGTCATCTCTTTCTTAAATCCCTTACTGCATTAAGTAGACTGCCTCATTTTGTCATTCAGGGCACAGCTGTCACTTGTTGCTCAAAATGGTTGCCACACCTTTAATTTCTGAAGCGGTTTATAAACAGTAAGGGCTGGAAGCTGTATTCAGGTTTTGCTCTTTGTTCCTTCATGTAATGGGGGAAAGCATTGTTTGGTTTACAGAATTCTCATTTAATTTTTGTACTGATAGAAAATACTACTTAATTAATGTAACATTTCCAAATGAACTTAGAAGCATCTACCCTTGCTTGATTTCATTTTATCTGAATGAATCAATAAAAAACCCCCAGCCAAAGTAGTCTTGCAGCTGAATATGGCTTGCTTAGGCTGTTGGGGGACATTTTTGTCACCTTCCTTTGTTTTGGTTTTTTTTTGGGGGTGTGTGGTGGTTTGTGTTTTTTGGGGGGGCATGGTGGTTTGGTGTTTGTTTTTTTTTTAGGGTGTGGTGGTTTGGTTTTTGGGCTTGGGGGGAGGGGGTTATGGGGCGTGTTTTTTCAGAGGGAGGGGGGTTATTTTTTTAGGGTTTTGCCCCCAGTACCAATCATGTTTTCAGCCAGCAGATATATTTTCCAGGGTTAAACTCTTGGTTTTTTAATGACAATAACAGCTATGCTTATCCTTAGTATATGAGCTCTGAATCTTCATTCACACCATTTATCCTGGGTTTTTTAATGGCTCTTGCTTCCAGGAGGCATGTTCTGTGTGAGTCAGTCAGAGCTTATTTTACTTAGCTACTGTCAGCTATCACCAACATTATGAAAACTGTGGTTTCATTTGTATCTCACCATGGGAGGCAGAATCTTTGAAGTCCTGAAATTGTATATATTATTTACTTCTTGATTAGGTGAATAAATAACTTGATTGAAACACTAGTTGTAAAAGAGACTGAGACTCTGGCAGGCCTCCAGGCTGAGGATGAGTCTGGGTTTCATGGCCATATTGTGGTTCCAGTAAGAGATAACCAGATACAGACTTATAGCGAGAAAAGTCTGAATGTGATTTTTTTGGGGGAGCAGGGTAAAGGCTGTGTGAAAACAGTAATTCTTTGGGAACTCTCTGAGCTGAGACATGAACAAGGTCTCACCACAAATTGTCTTCCCCATCACTACAAAGCAGTATGTGTGCCCATACAGGGGCATTTTAAAGAAAAGATATTTGAATGAATGAAACAGCATGGAAAATACTTTCCCCATTTATCAGTTTATTGTGCTTTCTTCTATCTTTGGTTTCTTCTGTACATCTGCTGTAAGGACAGACACGGCTGTGCTGTTTCCAAGCACTTATCACAAACCGTGTGCTCCCCACCTGGGCAAGTCTAGACCTCTCTTCATCCTTTTGCTGCTGATCTTATTTATGCCCAAGGGGAGGCTGTTGCAGAAGCCAGATAAGAGATATAAGGGCACTGCAAGGCTGCACTGGGCTCTTGCTCCCTAGCAGTTTCAGGGGAACTCATAGCCACAAGATGTTACGGAGGTTGAAAGAAATTGGACAAAATTCAAGGAGGAGGTTTCTCTACTGCTTGTTATCCAGCTGATAAGACTATCACTAGAAAAAATTGCACTACCCATGCTCTGTTCTTACACTGTCTCTTAAGTGCTTCTTACTGGCTCCTTATAGCAAAGGGAAGATGGATTTCAGATCTGTTCCCTCTTCAGCAGGGATGCAGAGCAGAGAAGCAGTGGAGTTTCCCTGTAAGCAGCTCTGCAGCCCTGAAGCAGCACTAAGTAGCCCTGAGGGCAGTAACTCTTTGTGACTGAGACAAAATGTTCTCTCTCCCTCTTTGCTGTCTTCAGGTCTCGCAAGAAATTGTGATTGAGAAAGTTTAATAAGTTGCTATTCGCTAACATATGGGATGCCAAGTATTTCCTATGCACTCGGAGTGGTAAATAAAGGTGTTAAGAGCTGTTTTATGAATGACATTTTAATGGAAACCATCATCATTATAGATGGTATCATAAGCTGTCAGTGTCTTTAGTTTCATAATGCAATTCATCCGTACTGATGTTACTAATGCTTGGTCTCATTCGCAGTCAAGTGTGTGAAGAAACCTCTGCTAACTGCAGGCGAGGTAGAGCTGTACTGAAGTACTGACCCAGGCTGGTCAGAGATGCTCTTGTCTGTATGTGTGCATGGGATACCAGAGAGGCAATGTCCTGAGTAACTTGCAGGTGTTAAATTCCCTCCATAGGAAGTGAGAAGATTAGTGGAAGGAGTTTGCTACTTATCCAAACACATGGGATTTAGAAGCGGACATGTCAGGTACATCCAAAGACTAACTAGCCTACTTTGGCTAAAATATTTTGGCTGTCTGGTAGGAAACACACGCAGTCACAGAACAGCTGAGGTTGAAAAGGACCTTTGGAGATCATCTAGTCCAGCCTCCTGCTCAGGCATTGTCAGCCACAGCAGGTTGCTCAGGGCTATGTCCAGTCAGGTTTTGAGCATCTCCAAGGATGGAGTGCCTGGGGCTGTTCCTTCCCAGGGACAGTAATTGTCATTTCTCTTTGCTAAGCTTCATTGGGTTCCTGTGGACCCATTTCTCCAGCTTGTCCATGCCCTCTGAGTAGGAGCACACCCATCCGGTGTACCAGCCTCCCAGTTTTGTACCTGCTCCAGACTTGCTACGTCCCATTGTCCACTTCATCAATGAAAACACTAAATAGTATTGGCCGCAGTATAGGTACCCCTGTACTCCAGGGATGCACCAGTACTGACTGGCCTCCAGCCGGCCTCTGCTGCAACAAGCCACAGCAAAGACCTGCAGAAGGTAATTCAGAGCTGTCATCTTGCAGGACCATTTTCTGGAGCAGCAAAGCTTTCCTTGCCAAAGGGTGGCAACCTCAGCAAGGCTTCCACTTGCTGAGATTGCCATATTTTTTACCTACTTTAAGCACTATTCCATTGCAGCAAAAAGAAAACCCAAACGGTGGAAGTACCCACTTGTGAATTGGTAGCTCCGTCTCCCAGCGACTGATCCTGCAAGTGGCAGGGACCATGAGGCTGAGGGTAGGTGGTATGTCCTAAGGCAAGACCCCACACTGCGTTCCATTGACAGCAAGACCAAGAGTGAAAAATCTCGTTCTTTTCCAGCTTTTGTAAAATGTATAAGTCATACTGCATCACCTAGAAACCCAGCAAAAAACAACAGATGAAATGGTTTTGCTGCTTTAAAAACAAACAAAGAAAGAAATTAAGTAAACTTTTCATGCTAACTTGGAAACATTAGGAAAACCCCTGGTTTTTTTCATCAAAAATGTTTTATTTCTATTATTTTTTAATCAAAGGAGGTTCTTTTATTTTTAGGACATTCATTATTGCTCTCCAGGTGTCAAAAAAAAATGGAAAATAAAGTCTGGTAAAGAACCTTCCAGAACTTTTGCAGGAGGGAACAATCGCAATGAGGAAAAAAGCAATTGGTGAGATTTTGGTGAAGTCATTTGTCCCGCTGCCCCTTGGGCTGTGGTGCTGAGCCCTCATCAGCAGAGGGCCAGAATGGCCAGCCACGCAGCAGCGTCTCTGTGGGCTCCCTGCATCTGCCCAGAAGGTGCGGGCTCCGTGCTGCGATGCACACTGGGACCCCTCGCTTTTCCTTCACTGCACTCAGCCAAATATAAATATTCATATGTTGCAGAATGGATGAAAGAGAACGGCCACAGTTCCATAGAAGGACTGTGTGATACAGCTTTTGACATAAGTCTGGAGTGAACCAAGCTAGGCCGCAGCGAGAAATTACCAGACTTGCTAGAAATGGAAAATTACCAGGCTTGCTAAAAATGGAAAATTACCAGGCTTGCTAATAAGGGAAGAGAGATAAGGTCATGCTGACCTTGTGCCTAATGTTGTAAATAACTTTGAGGAATTCGCGTAGACAAGAGAGGAAAAAAAATATATGTAGTTAGCTATCCGCAGAAACCGCAAGTAGGAGGATGTATGAAAGTGTAATCCTTTAGAGCTTAGCCAATCAGCAGATGATTTGTAGGCATAATTAACTGGAACTGTATATAAGACATAATTGCGCCGTAATAAATCGAAGCTTGCTTTATCACTCATATTGAGTCGGCTGCTTGCTTCCCCTCGCTCGTCATTCATATTTCATTTTTGCCTCATCTTCATTCCCCCCAGGAAGTAAATATCCCTTCCCTTATTCTCCCATGACTCATCCACCAACCCTCCCACTTCTAAACTATTTTATTTTGTCTTGTCTCAGACTTGTTTATCTTGGGTGAAATCCTAACCTCACTGAAGTAAGTCAGTGGCAAAACTCCCATCATCTCAAACAGAGCCAGGATTTCTTCTTTTGTCTTGATAAGATTGTGGGTGTGTTTGCCTTGAATATACTTAATCTTGTCCTGGTTTGATTGTAGCTTTTGGATAAGAGCCATGCTGCATCTCTGTGCATTAAGCAGCGTGTAAGCCTTTGCTGTTCTCGAAGTCTTAAAGGATAATAATGATTATGAAGGATTTACTGCAGCAGTTCAGGAAGGTGTGGACAGAGGCAAATAAAGGAAATCAAACATATGTTTCCATGTTTCAGACCTAATACTTATTTACAATGAAGGCAGAGACCACAGAGAAGAAAACATTGCTCCTGTTGTTCGAGGCTCAGGGTTTATAAAGCACAGATCCAGAGGGTTATAGTGGGCTGCGACAGCTATTGCAGGGAAATGCTGATGCCACAGAAAGCAAAAGGGACTGGGTGACTGCAATGCAATAATAACTCAGGCTTAATACGAGGGAAAAGCAGCTCCCGTGCCAACGAGCCAGCGCTTCTACTGTTCCAACAGCAGAGGAAAAAGCCTTGGTTAGCAACCACAACACAAAACAAAACTGCCCATTAAAAAGTGTGGAGACCGAGGCAGAGGGCAGGAGCTCTGTGTTCAGATCTGCCTGTGCAGCATGCCCGCCTGGAGCTGAGCAGCCTGGCAGAGGCAGCCCTGGCAGGCACCGCAGCATTGGAGGCAAGTGTGGCCAGCCCAGTGCCACATGCCATCAGTAGCCTCATCTTCCCTCCTGGCACCCTCTGCCCCTGCAATCGGGAAAGCAGCGTCTTCTCCCCATACTTTGTTTGTTTGGGATCAGGACTGCTTTTTGTAAAGTTCCTCTCTTTCAGCGTAAGGTGTGACTTCCCAAAAGATAAGTACCTCTTCCATTGCCAAGACCATCCTCGAGGAAAATGGTAGAAATTTCTTTTCTTGAGGCCTCAGAAACTTGACCAAAGAGCACATGAGGGGGAGTCCTGGGTTGGGTGGAATAGCTAAAAATATCTATTTTGTTTCTCTGTGTACAGACCTGTAAACTTCATAAAGTGACAAAGCACAAAGGGTGCTGCTGCCAACAGCTGATAATGTCTTCTGGAGTAGGTAACATCTCTAACATGTTTACCCTCTGCATGCTCCAAGGTTGCTAGAAGTGAGCAAAGCCTGTCTTGGGACTTTTTGCCCAACAGTGTCTTATGAAGAAAATCTGTTATTTATCTCCTGGGACATGGCCGTGGTTTTGTGATGTGTTAAGCACGTCCTCTTGCCACAGGAATAGACTGAGTATACTTAGAGGAGTCACCACCTCAGAGTTTTGTTCTGCTTTGTGGCCAGCCTGACAGATATTTTTTTTGAAAGGTTTGTGTTTGAATTTATAATGGAATAAATGGGTGATACAGACATCTGGTGAGGTATGAAAGTGAAATTCTTCATTTATTTCTGTGAGCAAAATTACTAGTCAGTCTGGGCTGTAGTCTGTGCTTTCAAGGTGTTGCCAAAAATACCAAGACACAAGAAGGCTCTATATTAAAAAAAGCAAATCTACTGCATAGCTCACTAAGATCACTGGCCACATCGAAGTCCTCAACTGTATTCCAGCAGATGGCAAGTCCTAGAGCTGTGAAAATAAGTAATCAGTAGTAACTTATTTGATACTTTCAGATTTTAATGTTTTGCTTTGACTTTCATTGGGAAACTAACATTATTTAACTGACTTAACATAATTAATTTTTTTTTTTTTCATCAAAAAACTCTTGGTATTCTATAGTCTTCAAAAATCCATTATCCACTGTGAATATTTCTATTTCACAGGGCTATTTATATATATGTACACACACACACACACAGAGATATATACACACACACATATACTGCTTGGTGGCATTTCCAATCCTTATTAGATGGCTTCAGCAAATAACTACCATACAGGGAGAATTTATAACTGCATATTTGAGTGTAAAGTTTGCAAATGAAAGTTTGATCTTAAAATCCAGTAAAGCTGATTTCCAGCAATATTTATGGAAACTGAGCACAAAGACAAAAGAGATTCCACCAAGGGGTAGCCATGAAATATTTCCTGTTGAATATGCATGGAAAATCTTTTTGAGATGCACAGTCCATGCTACTCAGTGCTCTCAGTTGCTAACAGCTATGCAGCCTTCAAACCTCTCTATCAAATCTCACATCGACTTCTATTTACCTGGTAGGAAAAAACCCAAACACCAAAACAAACAAAAAACAGTTAAAAATTCCATGTAGTCTATCTAAGTGAAAATCTTTGAATAATGTTTAAAATTTAGTAAGAAAAGATATGCTTTTTAAAGAAGAATTATCAAATGTTGAACATGAAGGGAGAAGATAAGAAAAAATAAAAGATGATCTTTTGATTGAGATACCCAGGGTCGTATGTTTCTACACAGTAACTTGATATATATTTACTAAATTGTTTGGCACATTCAGCATGTCCCCAGGGAACTGTTGGAGGGAACTAGCAGTACATTTTTCACTCCTTCCCTGTGCATTAGCAGACATAAGGTCACACTAGTATAGCAAAGATGGGTGCAGCCTCAGGCTCATTAGCTCTCAGCAAGCTAGCCAGATGAGGCAGCGTGGTGTTTTCCTTTCATCATTCAAGCTTGAAAGGAAACTGTCGGCAGCCACTTGCTCTTAAAACAATGAAAATTTAGGTGACCGCAATCTCATTAGCTGAAAGGTAGCATTCAGAGGAGGTAAAGATTTCTAGGTAAAGATTTCCTTCATCTGCAACACACATGCACAAATTTATTAGCACACCATCTCCTTTGAATGCAAAAATCCGTGTATGAGAAGAGCAAATAGTGCTTGTTAAATTAGAGCAACTGTGCATCAGTGAACTATATTTTTCCAGGAAAATCAATGTCTGGATGTCTGGCTTTCTTTCAGAATAATGTATACATCTTAGATGTATATACATATTTACAGAGCAGCAGTTTAATCCGTAACCTTTGCCACAGAACTGATACTTTCCCTGCAGATGTTTCCTTTGTCTTGCACAGAACTAAAATGCACAAAATGCAAAGGGATCTAAGTGCTGTTATTTTCAGAGTTTTCCAGGCTTCAGCCATGTTGTATGGTACGCTTGAAGATTAAATACCTTTTGCATTCCAATTACTGTACGTGAAAGTCTATTGATGATGTTTTATTGGTAATATTTCATTACTGTAAGCTTTTAAGCTGAGTGAAGCTGTATGCTTACGCGAATTTCCTAAAATCCAAGAGATCTGGTACTGAAGACATATTTACTCTCTGGTTTTTATTTTTTCTGTGCTTTGGTTCAAAACTGACCTAACACAGAGATGTTTTCCTGCTTATGTTATATGAACAGTGGGAACCTGATGGTCTTAATGATCATTTCTGATTTCCCTGGTGGCTACAAGAGGTTGGTTTGAGTTTTTCTTAGTGATGGTGTTGTTCCAAGGTGTTAGCAAACACTGGGAGAAGAGTACTTGCTCTGAGTCCAGCTGTCAGATATGAAGAGGTTGATTACCAGAGGTGTAAAAAGCTACTATGTGTCAAGCCTCCTGTAAAAATATGTAGCACTTCACTCCCTTGTGAAGTGAAAATCTTGAAAATCGTAGATGTAAAGGGTTAGATTTGCCCTTCAAGTTTACATTTCAGTTTCTAATATATTTTCTTAGACTGCCTCCCACTCACAGTATTAACTTCCCTCTAATGACTCCCCACCTCAACTGTTGCCTTCCCATCTTTTATGATATTCCTGATTGCTATCTCTCCCAGTCTCTGTAGGGCATGTTCTCTCTCCAGGAAGGAGGAATCCAGTCATCTCTGTTATTGCTATTGCAATACTGAGCTGATGAGCCCAAACTGCTTGTCAGTGTAACCAGGAGAGGGTCTCTAGAAAATACCCCCATGGCCCAGCTGCTGGTAATCTACTGCCTGGGATCTGGCAGGGAACTGCCAGGTGATGGTCTCCAAACCTCTCATAGATGACCTTCCTTCATCTCCTGGCCTTCTCTCAACATTTCAAGTTGTGGCTTGCCACAGGGCACAGAGAACTTGATTTTGTGCTCTGAGCCATCTTCTTTTCTTCAGCCCACAATGAATTCTCTCCCAGTTACTTCTTCATGTCCTATCTTATAAAATGCTGAGGACCAAACCTGCTGGTGTCACTCTCTCAATGCTCTTCTTTGCATTGGGACTTTTGGCAGAGTTCGGACAAAGTGCTGCATCCTATGGTACACTCCGTTTTTTACCTGAAATGTGTTTTTCCTATTTTTTTTGTTGCTTTGGATGCTTTTTTTCTTAGCTTATGAAATTTATCAGAAATAATATACAAGTGTATAAATTAGCCTTCACAGTCCTTTTGTATAAACAATAACCAGCTTGGATGGAGTTTGCAACTAGGGAAAGTAGGTTAAAACAATGTGGCTAAATCATTCCAAAACAATCATTGGAAAGAATCAAATTCACACCCACAGGCTTTATGTGAACAGATTCAAACCTGCCAGGGCTTTGGCATCTATCACCATCTCTGGTACTTAAGGGCAGGTTTCACCAAAGCTTTATGAGTCAAGGAAACAAAACAAAAAGTCCAAGGCTTAGAAGACAGTTTTCATCTACTCCTTAAAAAAAAAGTTTATTTGATCTCTAGAACAATTTATATTCCATTCTGCTTACCAGGTTGAACTCAGTAGCCACATCAGCTTTCTAGTGTGGATAAGCTTCAGCTCCTCGGGAGAGTGACCAGAAAAGCAGAAGAGAAATGAGAACGTGTCTTGGTCATGGATACTTTCAGTTTTTTGCAAACTAAGCAGAAGCTCAGTGGAGTTATCTGTTGAAAACCCCTGTGAGACACTCTTCCCCAGTTTATAAGTTCCTCCAGGGAAGGACTAAGCCCAGAGCTGTCAGGTCATGGTCTGGTGGCCCATGGTGGCCACACAAGGTCCAGGGCAACCAACACTGGGTCTGACGGCTGGTCCTCCACAGGGCAAGTTTCTTTCCTCATTTTCTTTTGATTAAGCCTCAAATGCAAAACAATCTCATGTTCCTAAAACTAAAGTGTCTGCAGACCAGGTAGTTGCTAGTTGTGCAAAGGCTGGTGTTTGCCTTCTCACCTGCTCCTCCTGCCACTGTGCCCACAGGCCTGCCTGTGTGTCAGCATTCTGAAAATATTAGCCAGTGCACAACACAATTTTAGCCATTTTACTTTTGATTTGCTTTCTAGTTTGAGGCCTCAAGAAGTGCAAAGTTGTCCATCTTTCAGTTATAAGTTTTTTTGTATTTATACTAGGCATGAGTCTGAACCCAAAACAAAACAAAATACAACACAAAAAAAAAAAAGAAAAAAGGAGAAAAAAAAGAAAAGAAAAAGAAAAGAAGCCCTAGTCCCCAATTCCTTCCACCAACTTTGAGCCATTTGTATCATCATTTGGAACCAAACTTTGTGGTTGGCACCATTTTCTGCAAAGAGACAAAATAAAATCTTGGATACAAATACTCCTACATGTAGGAAAGTCTGAATCTGGCAGTGTGTGACTTGTCCTAAATTACACAGCACCTTTCCTCAGATCTCTTTTGTTTTACTGATGGCAACTCTACAGCACCACAGTGTGGCAGCAGCCTGCAGGCAGGGAAACTGAGGCAAGATATCAGAAAACAGAATAAGGCAGGAAAAGGAGACTTTTTTTATTTGTGACCCAGATCCTACCTCACTGGAGAAGACAGAGAGAAACCAAGATCTGCTTCATTTCTTCATCAAGCTCACTGGGTTCATGGAGTTCATGCTAACAATTGACTCATGCCAATCATCATTTTCACCTTTAATAGAGCCGATGAAGACACCACTTTATAAAAAGCACTTCCCCAGACTATTCACTTTTCCCAGGTGAAATATTTTCCAACATGAAGTAACAAAAAGAAGGAAAAAAATTAAAGAAAAAGTGTATTTTTTTAAAAAGAGGAAAAAAAAAAAAGCTACAAACCTTTTGTGAATCCCACTATTTCTCCAGTGAGTCTTGCATTCCTTTATTCAGATTCCAAAAGTAGAGATAATTTGTTCCAAATGTTTTCAAAGGCAATCAGCAGCATCGACTTACATTCTTTCCAGGGTATGGAGAAAACTCTGAAATCTAAACAGTAATGGAGGAGCAAGTGAAGGGGAGGGATGGGGAAGAAGGGGAGATGGAAGAAAGTGAGAGTGGAAAATGAGGGGAAAGAAGGAGGAGAGGAAAGGAAAAGAGGGGAAAATAAAACACAGAAAGGAATATACTGATGATCTATTTGCTTATATTGTTACAGTTATGACTCCTTGAGCAGATCTGGAGAGACTTACTACTTGCCAGAAACATATTCCATTGGCAAGGTAGCTAGCAGTTCTTAGCATGATATTATGTAGCAGAATATGATTGAGAAATCAGCCATAAAATTATATATTTATTGCAAGACTGTCAATGAGATTTTTGCAGAGAAGCTAAACATATATCTCCCTGCATGTTGCATGTCTATTTTGTCTGCTAGAGATCTGTACTGAACTACTCATCAGTCATTGTGCAGTCTTAGAAGTCTGGACAGATGTTACTTGTGCAAATAAAGACACAAATGCTGCAATTTGTCTTCCATTTAAACATATATACAAGCCACGGGGTTGTTGAATGGCTGCCTTTAAGATGATGGTATGGTCTGCGAGCTGCCTCAGGGAGCAGAGAGGGCTCCCGGCATCCCACCTGCTTTGCTACTGACTCTCTGTGTGGCCTTTGACAACTCATTTAATCCCCAGCTTCCCAAACATATAAATTAGGAACAATAATTCTTGCCGTGTTTCCTGCACACAGACAACCGTAGGGCTTCATCCTGTGCAGCTCTGATCCTGGCCAGGTTCAAGTCACTGTCATGCTGTTGACTTACTGAGCTGAAAAGCTGGCCAGAAAAGCAGCAAGCAGTGCTGGTCCTCTGGTGGCCACTCAGAGCCATTGCCTCTCTCCACCTGCCTCCAAGCTCAAACTCAACGGAGAGGCAAGCTTACCCTCCTGGTGTTTCTCAGCTGGAGAACTTTCTCTAAGCTTCTGAAAGGTCAAACATATGCGCCTTCTTTCCCTGGCCTCTGCCTGCCACCCCCCCACCCCAGCTGGGCATGGTGCCATGCACGTGATCCTTCCTCCTAAAACAGTCCCCACTCATGCAGCCCCCATCCCACCTCGGCACCCAATGGCCGGAGCACTTGCACGGCTCCTTACAGCAAGCAAACCTACAGTAAATGATTGGTGGTTAGTGTTTAATGGGCACATATTAACTCTTAAGGTTTCAAAAGCTCTAATTAAGCCTGGCTTTCATTTGAAATCCACCTGAAGTGGAGAGTAGGCCATTTGTTTTTACATAGCTGAGGAATGTGCATTTATCTATCTCAGGAAGGAAAAAGAAATGAAAACCTCTTGGTAAGCTGGTAAACTCAACTACCTGTACTCCTTCAGCCTACTGGAAAGTTCCTCTCCCCACCATAGACCAGGGCTTTTGAACAGCTACACGAGGTAGCTGGTGTAAAACTTGAATTTCGTGCAATGCCCATGTCAAAAAGCATCAGGGTTCCGGGAGTTTTAACCACCCTTTTGTCACTGTCCACCCAGCGCCAACAAATTTCTCCCCTCTGTACCTGCATACCATAACACATCTTTGCCTCTGCATTCCTGCTTCCCAGAGGTCCAGATCCTAAATAAGACAAGAGATCTAGACAAAGCTGTGCAAACTCAGTTCCATCTGACTAACTGTTTGGACAGGTTTGCTTTAATCATAAACAGTACCATAAATTAATGCTAGCCATGCTGAATTGTTTTAATGCCTACATGTTTTCTGCTCTGTGCTCAAAACAGTGCTGTTTCATCTTCTGCCAATTATACTGACCTCTAAGACATTCTTCTACAGCCTGGAGAAATGTGTGTTTTGAGAGGTTCTAAAGGGACCCTAATTTTAGGGATCTGGAAAAGATGGGATTCTGCCTTTAGTTGCTGGACAAACCTGGGCAATTGGTGCATGTGAATGAGGCACAAGTTTGTAAGGCTTTTCTAGCACCCACACCAAAACTGTGTAATTACGTAGGAAAGTTTTAAAGTGAAAATCCAATAAAGCCTGGCAATGATATGAAAATGAAGAGATTTTCATTAAAAAAATGGATTGAAAACCAGAAGAAACTGCTTGGTTTTCAGCAGCAAGTGGAAAGATAATGTTTGGTTAAAACAAAAAAAAAAGAGTAAAGAAATTTTAAAAAATGTTTATGGCTTATTGTTGAAAAAAAACCCAGTTAAATTAAAGGAGAACAAATACTTTCAATAAAAAGAGGTCATTTAATCATGTTACAAAACAAAGTCTTGAGATTTGAAACTCCAAGCTGAAAAACATCCTTTACAGGAAGGAATTGGGAACTGGAAGGAAGAACAAAATGGATACTGAAAAGAAACTCTCCCTCACTCTGAGATGCCTCCACCTTGGCAAGAATTTGATAAGTAATTAAATGCTAGATGTACAACCTGGGGACAAAAAAAAATAAAATAAAAAGTTTGCAGATGGGAGCCTCTATACCTGTTCCAGAGCCAAACTGCACATGCAAATTTTGCCTGAACAGATTCATTTCTCACTCCTTACACCCAGCCAGGTATAAAGCATGTAAGGAAATTAATATACACTGCTGCATTTTGTCTGCTGCTTGCACACCCTGCATAGAGATATACCACAGCACTCACAAGTTATCGCTGTCATCTGGTTCTGAGGTTGTCCAGCATGTTCCAGCACAAGTCCCACCTGTGGGCAGACTGCAGGGTGTCCTAGGGAGAAATCAGAGATGATTTGGATGGGATGCAGGGGTCTTTAGGGCATCCACCCACCTGCCAGTGACTTCTTGGTAATCCAGAAAGCTGTCCTGGATTCTAGTTTTCACACACGGTTCTCCAGTGTGTTCCTTTTTGAGTGTCTCGTTTTCTGGACCTTCAGACCAGGGTGAGAGCTTGTACAAGCAAGGAGTGGCAACATGCAGGGAATACTGTGGTTCTGAATGGTCAATTCCTTCCAAATTATTTTCTAGCCACTCCATTTTGATACCAAGTTATGTTTCTGGAAGTTGTTTCCTGGAGCCCTTTCCTACAACCTTACTGTACTTTCTGAAACTAGTCAGAAAAGTAAAAAGAAGTTAAAAAATAGAAAAAAAAAAAAGAAGCAGCATTCGACTTTTCCCAAGCAGGTGCCTTCTCTGGAGCAACTAGTTCCTCCAGCTCCTGCCTGAGACAATGTTTGCAATTAGCTTCCCAATAGCACCACCTGGAAGAGCATCAGCCTTACTATGTTTTTGCGGCGAATGAAGAGACGGGACGCAGCTTGATGCAAGCAAATATCAATTTATTGTACAGAAGCACGAGTTTATATACACTTTCAGAAGGTGCGCGTTTTAAACAGATTGGTTCTTGAAGCTAAGCATTGCATACTAGGCAATCCCTGATTGGTGGTTAACTACCATCAATTAACAGCAAGGTGTTACCTTTCCTTGGTGCCATCCTTGGCGCCATCCGTCTCCCACTCCCCTGTGCTCTGTAAACATGTCTCATCATGTTAATTGTTGTCTAGACAAGCTCGAGCACATTCCCCTCAGCTGATTGCCACACATGGTCCTAGTTTCCAGCCCGCTCCTGCATCTCCCCCTTCCTGTTGCACAAAAAGAACCTTTGAAACCGAACGAGTAAAAACAAGGTATAAGTAATAGTGATATGGAGAAATAGTGTGAAATGGGGACAATGGACATCGATCGTGATTGTATGTGTCTGCTCAAGGAATGTGGGTATGGTGACTAGTCATGGGTGCGGTCATCGTTAGTGCCCTCCCCTCTGTCAGAGAGGAAATCAGTGGAGAGCTCTGCTGCGTTTTATTCATCGCGGTCTTACCTCCTGTGGGGGTGTGATCTGCAACTCTACACTGAACTCTGGACTCCGCTTTTTGCCTTCCAGGTTCCACCCGCCTCCAACCTCCAGCTCCCTAATCAGACAACTTCCCTTTGGGTCCAATGCACGGAGACTTCCGCATTTAAGCGAAAAGCATTTAAGCTAAACCGCATTTAAGCGAACTGCATTTAAGCAAATAAATGGGTCCCTGTTCGGGCACCAGATGAAGAGGGTCCCCCGTGGAGAGTTGGCCAAGTCACAACAATCACACCAATATGGCTACACGCCGTGCTCACTTTGTTAAACAAACAGGTCATATTTATAACTTAAACCAACCGCTCACACGACTTTACACACAGGTGATTGGATAAAAGTTTCTGGTCATGTGGAGGTCCCTGTCGCTGATTGGTGAGCATGCTGCAGGCGCCTGACCAGAGTGTGTCGATGAGAGTGTGTTGATTTCGCGGTCGCCAGGACTTGCTCTGCACCTGGCTTCTTGTTTGTGCATAGCTTGTTTTCTTTCTCACCCTGCTTGTTCCAAGGACAATTTGAAGTTGCTCTGCAGCTTCAACTAACAGGCCTGGGTTGTCCAACCCGGACAATGGTAACATATGTCCTCGGTCCTTTAAAAATCCCTCTACAGAAAGCTAATATTCTACAAGCTGTGCCACAAATATTTAGAGTTACTGGAGTCATCCAGTAAGTCTGGTCTTACAGTCAACTTCAGTGTCTTCCTTGATTGTTATTCCAAAGTCTTGGTCAAGAATCCTTTAGATGACATCACCAGTGTGGAACAATAAGATAGCTATTTTGTTTTTTTTCTCTCTCACGTAATGGAAGAAGAAAGCTAATAAATCCTTGAAGTCAATAATACTCAGGAGCAGCACACTAGTACACCAATTATGAAATTATTAAGAGGTCAAATCTTTTTGATAACCATCCACAGAATGCCAGGAACTAAGAGTTTCAAATATGATGGAATACTTGTGACTATGATTGCAAGGAGGAGACATTTTGCAAACCTAAACCATTATACTTACAATAATATGAGTCATTCCAAATGTTTCTTTCCTATTAAGTAAGGTACTGTACAGCCTTTGGATAACTGGAAAGTCAAGTTAATGGAACAGAAGTTTAAAACAACTAAATAACTGCAACTTGGCAAATGGGGATAGGGAAAAGGATAAATGTTTGTAAGTATCTGAAGGGAGGGATAAGAATAGTTTCAAGTTGCTCAGGGGAGTGTAATTAGATATGATGGGATGAAATTAGCAATGGAAAATATTAGGGAGGAAAATCCTAATGAAAACCTCATTCAAAACCTGGAATAGACTCCAAAGGAAGCTCTATTGCAGAAAGCCTGGGTTCTCCTGATAAAAGTGAGTGGAAAGAAGAATTTGGAAAATGCACCAGCTGATTCTGAAATGGAAAGGTGATGAGGTGATCTTCAAAGGATTTTCTGGTTTTAGTTTAATCTAATCCCATATCTATTGCTTTAGTATGCTGGTAAAATGAAAGGGATTTCTTTGAAGACCATTTTTCAGTGTCCTTCTAAGGGTCAGAACCACCATTATCATATCTAGGCTTTCTAAGCACTGCTTTTATATAGGTCAGTAAAAAATCCATTATCAAAAGCAATGTAAGTGATTTCTCCGGAATAATGTCTCTGTTTCACTGAAATGTGACATCTACACTGTCCCTGGGAAGAGGCAAGGACTCTCTCCTCTTCCTGTTAGCATTTTTTTGGGGGCGCAGAGAGGATTAACTTTTTACCTCTGGTTTGCTGGAAAGAAGATGGGGAAAGGGCTAATTTTCACTATTTGTATTTACAGACTCTAGCCACCATTGTGCATGGCAATTTTTGTAAGATGGTTCATGTGTCTTGTATCAATGTCATTCTACTAAACTTTATGTATTGTCTACCTGGCCTGAGTTGCAGGACCGGCCATGGGGGAGTTGTCTCATGTATTTTTGATAGCTTGTTATTTATCGTGAACATAAGAATTTGGATTAAGTGGCCAAGCATTGATGAAGATATCCCTCCATTACAATCTTCCTGTTTTCTCCCACCCTCCCTTTATGACTTTCTGAAGACCACAGCATGCCCTTGGCTGGATTGCAGGTTGGTCAATGCTGAACTGCTTCTGGAAGCAAATCTATTTTGCCTTTTCTGCTTCTGCGCAGCCACAGGCCACGTTATGGAGAGAGCTACGTGAGTGGGGCTCATGTACAGCCCCCCTATCACACACCCTGCCTCTTCCTGTATTTCCTACTGTGCAGAAGCTGTGTATGATGTTTTCCTCCAACAGACAACTCTGATGAGCATTTGTGAATATAAGATCCACTTTCTCAAACCTGTTCTTCATACAAACTCATGGTTGTGTTGTTGTGACCCTGTGACTCACTTGCAGAGTTGTGGATCACATTCACAGTGTCAAGGGCAGGAGTTATTCCCATCTGGCTATTTTTTTGGAATACAAAACAGAAAATAATCTCAAAAGTATTAGGGATAGACAGAGCGCATTAGCCAGCTCTGTGTTGAGAACAGGCAACAAACCAAGGCTTGGAGGGAACCATCCATTTAACTTAAGATGAATGTTTGCAATCACAATAACTGGATTTCTTTATTACTTAACATATTCAAAGTACGTTTTTCTTGGTAAAGGAGATTTTCTTAAGATGATTGCAGTGTTAAATGTTCTGATTGAATAGAAACAAGAGGACATGGAACTATTTAAAAACCAAGACAACAAAGTGACAAAGCTGAGATGTATATTTATTCCTCACCCTTTTCTCGTGCTGCAAAACGTGTTCTTCATTCTTTAAAACAGTCTTATTCTTTAAAACAGCAGTGTTTGTATGTGCGTAGTGGGTTATTCATTCATGAGTTATTGCAACATACAGGTTTGCAAATGTAAAAATGTAGATTTGTTAGCTGCACTGTGATTTTATAATGCTAGTAAGGTCTTTATTATCTCCTAGTTCTGAATTCTTCCCACCTAACTGTAGGCACTTATGTGAGGTGATCTAAGGTCCTTTTTGTATGCAACTGCACCTTTCCAATGAACATAAGGAAACCATAGTAAAGATCAAGGTTTCAAAGCAGAGAGGCTAATCAGGACCTTACACTTCCCAAGACAGTGAAGCCTTCTTCCTGGTCTCAGCTTCTCTGTATATCCCATCATGTGAACATCAACAGAACTCAGCCCTTTCTGCATCCGGACAGTGCAGCAGTTGTGGTAGCCCCTGCCAACCACAGCTGTCTCACAAAGACTTCTTCAAGTCCTTCCTGACATTTTAAACACTACTCCAGTCTGGAGACCATTTCTTGGAGATCACAAATATAATTAGCTTGAACACTTCCTAGACATTTTTGAAGCCCACCAGTTTCCTTCTTAGCCATCTTCTGACCACAGGCTCTTGGCAACTTGGTGTCTGGGAGCAAGGCATCTGCTTCCTAAGGCTGTGGTTCCCTGCCTGCAGTAGAGTTACTTCCAGGTGAGTGCCATGTAATTCTCCAATCAAGGTAATTGAATCTGGATACACTTAGAAAAAACATATCAAATCAGACAGCACAGTGATAGAGTCAGGCTAGTAGTTAGGACCTCTGGAAAAAGGATTATATTTTTGAGTTACTCTTTTATTTTTGATGCCCCGTTTAGTTACCAATTTGTTCTACAGTATTTCAGTCAGGTCTAAAGCAAGCTCCCTGAAGGGTTTATTCTAATAAGTAATGCAATTTGAAAAGGTAGGAAATCACAGAAAACTCATTTACTTTCACTCATTGTTACTAGTTTACCATTCTACATTGATTTTTCTCATTCCTATTATACATGGACTATGTACTTTAATGGGTTTACAAGTCTGTTACCGAAATCTCGGAATGAAGAACTTATCGACACCAATGTGATGTAGATAAGCAGACACTTCTTTATTGATGGCCGGGTGTGTGAGTGAGTCCTCTCACGATCGACGCACACCAAGTTTCAAAATCAGACACCATATATAGAACTTATTCATACATATTCATTAAGTATTCATGCATAACCATAATATTTCCCGTAAATCATTAACATATTCTCCTCCCATATCCGATTCTGCACAGTAAAGCTTAGAAAGGTCCGGAAATGGGTCTGGGGTACGATTTGGGTAGGTGGTATATGAGTCGGTGGTTGCGATCTCCCCCTGCCGGAATTACCTTTCACTTAAGGTAACTGTTTCTTGGCCGGCAACTATGGGTTGCTTCACTCGACTCTCCCCAGTTCACATTAATTCTCATTTTGACATTTTAGTACATTCTCCTATGTTACATATAAACAATCATCTCGAATCTTAAGACTGTTATCTAAGTTCTAAACATTCCTACTAGGTGATTCTGACCAATTCCTCCGGCCTTGGTACGGGGCTGTACAGAGGATTTTTATAGCAGCTTTTACTGTATAACTATAAGTTTCATTAAAATATATTTCTTATCCTTCTATATTTCTATTACATTACATTAATCAATCAAATAAAGTCAATCAATCTTAACTTATTAGCAAATCTGTAACAAGTCTACTGATTAATGTGAGTAAAAATAATACTTATTTTATTGCAGGAGTAAATAATGTCTTAACTACTTTGAACCCTACAGCCCTTTCAGAGCACTAATCTGACATGGCACTATCACAATGACTTCACCTGCCTCTTTTCCAAACTCCCTTAAAGCCTTTTTCATTCATTTTATTCTCATTTCCTCTGAATATTTGCTCAACACTTTTTTAATGGATTTGCTTTCACAGTGACTACACCTTTTATGTGCAAACATTTCAATATCCACCTTATCCTGTTGGGAATATTTACAGAAAGGGAATTTTTAAGTCACCATACAAATATTTAAAGAGTGAATTTAAATTCAAGGCACAGATATTTGGACCAGAATTGCTATCGAGCTTATCTGTTGAAGGCACAGGAAAAAGTTGCTGGTGATTTTTTTCAACATTATTAATAAACCTTTCTGCTCCTGCCACCCAGTTCCTTTTGTTGGTCAGTGCTGACTTTTGCTTATTTCTCAGTATCTTCTTGAACACTCCAGTGACGGCCTTTCTGCCATGGTTCTATTTCCTTTGAATGATCTGGTTTGTGACACATACCAATACTTCAAGTTCCACTCATTTTTTTTAGCCAAGACCCTTGCATATGGGCAACCCAGTTAGTTCCTAAAAAAAGTTAACCTCACCCTTTGTCTCTCCTTCCTCCTCTTCCCAACAGCAGATGC
Organism: Falco biarmicus; assembly: GCF_023638135.1. Classification (NCBI taxonomy): domain Eukaryota; kingdom Metazoa; phylum Chordata; class Aves; order Falconiformes; family Falconidae; genus Falco; species Falco biarmicus. The sequence goes on along the minus strand of NC_079310.1, from coordinate 11,204,245 downwards.
TCCCTTAACATGAACACATATCTTTATTCTGAGAACAATTAATAGAAAAGTAAAGTTTAGCAGCAAAATGAGAAATGTTTTTTTGGGGGGTAGAACTGCACAACAGTTTAGAGATAACTAAGCTAGTTAAAAAAAAGATTTATCTTGGGTAGTGGAAGTGACTTAGTTTTGGCAGTGCTGAACTCCAGGCATGATAATTTATTTTGCTTTTTAGACTTTATAGAGCTTGGAGCCTCTAGTAACCAAGCTAGGATGTTTACAGTAAAAGAAAGCATCTCTGCATCATGACTATGCTGAAGGTGGCTTGATTGCTTCAGCAACTGGAAGCTGGTCTCTAAACCAGAAACCAAATGCCACAAGCTCCATCCCCTGGTACCACTACCCTGTCTTCTGAGAATGATGCTGCATATATTTGCTGGCAGCCTTTCTTCCTCTTCAACTATCCACTCATACTGGAACCCAGAAGTTCATGCCAGAACTCTTGCAAAGCCACCAACGCTGTTTATTGTTAGTTTAGGCACCTACACCTTTTCTCCAACCATTAAATCTACAGGGCAAATAATGGGGTTTCTTCTTTTTTTTATTTTTTATTTTTTATTCTCAAGTGTCATAAGGAAAGATGGTATTTATACTGTTCTGAACTGACAAAAGGTTGATATAGTTGAATCCAATATGAAGTAGCTGAAAAAATTTCACACTTTTTTTTCCTGTTTTCACAATGTTTTAAGAATGTTTTGACAAATTTGACAAAAATCACTCAGAAGTCTGAAATGTTTTATTAAATGTTTTCTTATTTCAGTTTAAAGTATTTTTTCATTTCAACATTTCCATAACATTTTTTCAATTCAAAAAGATAACAATTCAAAACCTCATATGCTAACAATTTTTTTTTCCCCTAAACAAATCACTGCAGACATTTTGAGAAATTGAGCTTATTTTGGTTTGTTGCTTGTTTGTTTTTTTGGTTGGTTTTTAATAATTTTAAGTTCTTAAAAACTTCTTTTTCAACTCCAAGTAGAGGAGAAAGAAAAAGAAATGAGACTGATAGGCTGTGCTGACAAATCACCTCCTTCCCAACGCATCAGTCAATTCAAAAAGAATATTGATAAAGAAGTGAAGATCTTAGAGATGCTCTCCTACAGTTTTCTAAGAAAACATGCACTTGGTTAGAGGGCTTAAGCTGAAACTACTGACTCTCTGAGAGAAAAATATCGTTGTGAGCAAATGTGTACTATTAGACATCAGAGAATTCAAATTTAGGAAACAGGGCTTTTGTAATTGGCATTCCTTGCTGAACTGCAAAAATATTTATGGTGACAAATAGCTGAATTCTTTTTTTGTTTTCTCATCCTTCCACCTCTATAAGCGATGCAGTGGGATACCAAGAGCAGAATTCTCCTCCCTGAGTCACCCTATTGTTAACCTAGGCAAGGAGGCTAAAATACACTGATTGATTTAGCAATAGAATTCATGTGACCCTGGAGTCACCACCCTGAAATCAGTGCAGTGTGTTGGTGTGAATAAGGGACAGACACCCTCTCCTGCAGCCTTGCACACTTAGCTGAGGACAAACCAGCACAATTGCAACCAACGGGTATCTGTCTGCATGAGCTGAAGATTTAGCTCCTGAAACACCCTAGGTGAAAGAGAACCACTTTCCTAAAGTGTCTTGGGATTAACATGTAGGTCAGTGTGAAAGAAAAACAGGATGGCAAAACCGAATGCTACTGTCCATCTCTTTTGGTGTTTAAAAATTCAGTTAAACCTGAGGTTATGGGCAAGTCTGGGACTGCAGAGGCATCTGCGGGTGTGTGGTGCAAGGAGAGAAAACTGGCATGACATGAAAGCAGGCAGAGCTGGCCACTCTTATTTCCTTCACTGGGCAGGGTGAAGCATAAACTGGGAGCCAGCTGCTGCGATGTCACGTGGGTTTCAAAATCCCTGCCTTCTTTTAGCAACTGGAAGATTTCAGGCAGATAGGAAGGGATGCATTTTCTTAAAATGCTTTAGATGCTGAGTGCTATCTTTATCTTGACAATGTTCTTTTAAAGTTTGAGATCTAGCATTGTGGATGTGCAAAGGAATGCATTTCAGACTTCTGCATTTCAGATTATCTCTAAACAAAAAAAGAAATCTTCCCGTCTGAATATGCATTTGTCTTACTGTGCCTCAGACACAGGGTATTAGCAGTAGCACCAGTGATTCTGTTATCCCCTTTGGTGATGGGACATTTTTTTCTTTTTCTTTTTTTACTCTCCCCACAACTGTTTCCCAAAAAGGACGAGGGGGAGAGGGTGTATTTCCAAAACCCATGACGCAGCTTCTTTATTTTATACAGTCTCCCCTCCCCACCCAAAATACCTTGAATAGCTCTTTATGTAACTTCAATTAAATAAAAAAGAAAAAACACAGCTGCTCCTCTGAGGCCATCCAAATCTAATTAACTACAGAAGCCAAAGTTATATTAAGCTTCTCACTTTCTTCGTCTTAGCATCTCCATTCATACCTTCATTCAATGTGTTCACAAAAAAAGGAATTTCTAATAATTGTATCTATAGTTTTGGAAAAAGAAAGCCACTAATCAGGAGGCCTGTGAAAGAGGAGAGATCGGAGCCTTGCTTGAACTCGGCAGTCTGGCCCCAAAAAAACTTGCAGAAAAGGGGACGAAGGGAACTGAGGAGCTTAGCCCTACGTCTAAGGAAGCTGGTGAGAATTTGTTCACCCTCTGAATAGAGACCTGTTTCAGTCCTAAATTGTGCCCGCACCGATTCATTGAAATGCCTTCTCTGAAGGAAGAGGGGGTGGGAGGCAAGGGAGAGGGAAGGCAAGGAAAGTTTGTTGAATGTAAATGAGGTTATGTGTGGCTGAAGAGCGAGATAGAAGCTCTGCAGAGATTTATTCCTGACTGACATACAGTAACACAAAGGCAGTAAAACTTGTCCTTGGCAAGTGGCATTAACAAGCAGTAAACCTTAATCTTCAGAGAGCTGAGGTGATGCAAGCCACCCTGGTGGAAAATGCTTTCTCATTTGTGGAGGGCATTATTTAAAATATGTTTTGCCAGTTTTAAAGATGTAACTGGCTATCCTACCATGCCATGACTTTGTAACTCAGGCAGTCTGCAGAGCCGCAAGACCAGCTAGAGTGAGAACTCCTGACCATCTCTCACTGGGGAGCTCTGCGGTCTTCTTGTACGTTTTGTCTCATCTAGGGAAAAATTCCAAGTCTGGCTCTCCCTGTGGCAGGATTTGGTGGAAATGAAGGGAATTGCACCTCAGATGAGTTTTCTTCAAGAGCCTTTTATATTTTCTTAGCTAGCAAAAGATGTATTTTCAGTCCAGCAGTCTCAGGGACATGTTCTGGTGTGGTTATTCACATCAATGTCTTCACTTATATTCATATCTTCTGCTGCAAGGAGTCCTCCTGAAACTGCAACATTACTCAATAAAAGTAAAGGAACAGAAGCCTGGTCATTAAAACAATTACTACTGCACAGCAGAAAGAAGCAGCATTTGGTACATTAAAATAAGTGTAGCTAAGATACAAAAAGATGTGGATGGTGCATAAAGTCCCTTAGGGAAACACCATCAGCCCTGACTCAGGCAAAAGGAGATTCATCCAAAATTACAGAGAATTATTTTGTTTGCAGTCTTGACTGAATTTATTGTTAATTTTCTACTTGTCCACTTAATTATTAGGAAATGGGATGACCTGTTCCCACCTTCCTGGGCTTTTGCTCTAAGGCTCTGTAAAAAGGCTGAGAGTTGATTTCCAAAGGTGGGACAGGAAACATTCATTAACAAGTGCTGGTTTCTAAGGAGGAGTGAAGTCACTTCCCCACTCCCCACTGCTCTCCTGGGGCTGGGTAAGCATTATCTTGGCAAAATGAAGAGTGGTCTTGTGTTAGGTCTTCACAAGGAGTGTTTGCTGACCGAAGATCCTCTTTCCCTGCTTTTGAACTCAAAAATATCACATTGCTTGAGGCTGAGAGCAGCCTCCTACTTGGCCTCATACTGTACCGTCCCTCACATGATGAATGAAAAGTTATTCTTACTCTGCAGCTTAAAAAAAAAGTAAATATTTCATGAGGTTTATATACTGTCTGCTATCTCTTTCTCCATAAATTAAAAAGAAATTGCAACCTTCCCTCACCACTCATTTTGGAGCTGTTTTTAGCTCATCTGTATCTGGGTTTTCCACTAAGTAGCTAAGGACATTTACAACAGATCCAAATTTCATTATTGGAGTGTAAATGGTTTTGTTTTGCCCTGCTTTGACGTTAAATATAAAGAACCCCCAGGCTACTTTATCTAACGTACAATTGTTAGTGATGACTCCTGCTAAGGGAGGGCAGGGTGCTGTGTTTAGCCCAATCTGGAGTGGCGATGTTTATCAGACAGCTGGATGAGTTCCTGAAGGAATGAAGGCACCATTCGTGGGGTTCTATATGGAACCAAATACCACGTACACCCTGCTCAGGCCCTAGGATCTCTAAGCTCTTCAAACAACTTTGCATAGGGGAAAATGAGTGCATTTCATTTCTGCAAAGGTAAATTAAATGGAAAAGCACAGCTACTATTTCTTATGATTTTAAGGGCCTTGCCCATGGAGGCAGCAAGAAAATTTTGATCTTTCCCTGTGCCATCACCTTTCTCTAGGACAATTCTGAACTTCTTGATTATGAATGTTAAATGTTCCAAATCTATATAAACATGCAAATAAGGAAAATCGTTAACCCTGTCCTCTTAAATTATAAAACAAGAAGTTTTTTCCCCTTCAAACTTACAAATAACTGGGTTATTCCCCTACGTGGGAAACAAAAAAGACTTGAATACACCTTTCAGAAGAAACACACATACAAATGCGCATCTCAAGTATCAAAGTGCCAAGGAGGGAGAAAGTATTTTTATAAGGTGTTGAAAGTAGAACAGAAGGAGCGTGAACATCAACAAAGACTTGCATAGGCCACAGAGAGGACACAGCCTCCATCTTCCTTTTCCCAGGGAGCTGGACTGGAATCAAACCTGCAGTAGTGCAGAGTAAATAAAATTATGCTCATTTTTTCCTGTTTAAAGTTTGCATGATACATTGAATTTTATGAACACTGTTCATGTAATCACAAGGACTTCCTAATCTCTAAGCACTTGATATATCTGGGCCAGACTTGTTAAATCAAATTAGGTCTGGTGATAAAATATAGTAGTGAAAACAGTGTTCTCTGTGTATTAGGTCTGGTGATAAAATATAGTAGTGAAAACAGTGTTCTCTGTGTGGGGTGTGTCTTGTTACAAGGCAGCAGAGGAAAATCGCATTATTGGGAAACACCATTAGTTCAGGGACCTTGTAGCTTCACATAAAAATGGCACAAATAAAAATTTGTGGCCATGCCGCAACAGCGCCCAGCAGTGAAGCAGTTAAAGCAGGTACCCTCTCTCTACTTCCATCCTCTTCTCCAGCATAACCACCAGACACTCTTCTTCTGTGTTTAACTAAAGCAGCTGTTTTATTATGCCCCCAGATTCCACCACATGTTTTAATGCATATACCAATAAGTATTGTGTACATCAAAAATGCTTTTTATTAGTATTACTTCCCAGTACAGAGTTTACTACCAAGCTAGTAAATATTTTGTCTCTGACCACACTATACTCGAGCCTAACTTTTGGTTTTACCACTTCAGGTGTGTGGTCTCTCCTTACTGACTCATGGAGAGAAGGGGGAATGCCCCCTGGATAGCAAAGGCATCACTGCAGCCAGAAATGTCCAGTGGCTTCATGGCCAGGTCAGCTTTGTTCCCTTTTTGCCTACATTCATGCACAAAAGCACCATGAGCACAAAAAGCACCAAATCTCCAGGTGAGAGGGGGATTCCAGTTCATGGGAGCCTTGGGGGCACAGCCTGCCCCTTACACTGGTGGTGGGTGGCAGGGCCAGGCAGTGGCACACATGATCTCCATGGCCAAGAGGCTGAGCATGCCTCTGCTCTTGCCACCTACCTTCACATCCCTCCTCTGCTACCAGACACTGCTGTTAACCCCGTTTTATAGATAAGGAAGTGAAGAGCACAGCACTTAAAGCTACATTAAGCTTCCTGCTATAGGTGCCTGGCTTAAGCATCCAGACTTCTACGGGTTCCCAGTTATTGTCTTATAATGAGCAACTGAGAGTGGCCACTGCCCACCCACCTGATTCCTGATCTGTATGCCATCAGCAGAGCAAGGCCATCACAATGCCCATCGGGATGCTTGCACGCTCTGTGATTTGCCTGATCCAAGTGTTGTGGCTGCTGTTTTCCTTGGACCATGTGACAGCAGTGGATAGTGCATCATCTGAATCACTCTTGGCTTTCTGTGAGTTAGGCACAGGGACTGTGGTGCCACCCAGCAACCTTGCCAGGCCACACAGGAGCTCTGCAGTGGCCACAGGACCTGCTGGCAGCCTGTAGGACCTGCCCTGCTGCAGCATTTCTTCTCCCTCTCTGCAAGGAGAGATTGGGTTCTGCAGCTCATTTCTGTTACCTTTCACATGCTGATAAGTTGAATAAAATATAATTTCCTCAACCAGTCGGCACGTGTTTGTCACTCTGATTTCTGAGAGGAAGTGAAAGGCTCCTGTCACCCCAGAGCAATCCTCGCTGAGGAGGAGTGTGACTCCTGTGACTGATTGTGTACAAGGTCATTTCAATCACAACCTCTGCCCAGGGACCCAGGCTCTGGGAGCACCAAGTGGTAAACTTCATTTCTGCTTCAAATGCAAGACCAGTCTGATTCTCAGCAGTGCTTAATTAGGATGTATCATTATAGCCTGAGCATGTGCTTTGGGGCTGAAATACTCAAAGCATTGGAAAAAGAGTTGTGCAAATGTTTTCCAGTTCTGACTTTTAGGATGCTTTTCTGTAGTCCTCTTAAGAAAGCACTCTCTAGGCCCCCAGTCACCATCTGATTTTACATCCCTCCATATGCAAAAGCTTTTCCTCAGGCCTCAGTACCTGGAATCAGGTTACCTGAGATTCCCAGAAGCAATTTTAAAAAGCTTAGAGTGAGGGGAAGTTTGAGACTCCAGCAGATGCAACCAGCAAAAGATAAACAGGAGCCAAATAAACTGAGTTTTTCAAGTCAGTCTCCTGATGCATTCCCCTTGGAGCGGGAGGATTTGAGCCATGACCCCTAGAAATGATCACTCAGCACTGGGAATTTGACTGTCCAAGATGATGAGAAATGCACAGCTGAGCACAGGAAGATCTGTCAGTGCTGTTTCCCTGTCTAGATACAAACCAAAGAACTGGCTAAGGCCACTGAGCACCACAGAATTGCCTTGGTGTCCCCAGGGCAGCCAGGCAGACACCAAAGCTGAAATACAGCCCAAGATGAACCCCAGGAGCTGCTCAGCACCCCCCTGCCCTTCCCAGCAATGAACATTTCAGGAGCTAACACCTCCTAAGGGGGTACACATATTATTTCCCGAGTCATTTGTAAAATACAAAGGCTTGTGTCATTGCTTTGCTTTGGGCTTCCTAGGTGACCTTGCTGAGCATCAAAGAGCCGTATTTATCTCAGCTGATTGCAGCTGTACAGGATTACATGTGTAATCCTATAAGACATCAACGACCTACCTTTATAAGACGTAGGGAGGGACAGGTATATTCAAAAGATAACTCACCTGGCCTGCCTTAGATATGTTCTGTGCCTCAGTTCCCCAATCCCCACCTGTAAGATGGGGATGGCAGCAGTGTCCCACCCTCTTGGAGGTGCTATGAGAGAGGGTGGAAATACTTGGATAATACAGTTCTGATGTTACCAAAGCATCTTCAATAGCCTGAAGTCACTGGGGAAAGAGGATATTCAGCTGTTTAGCACATCCAGAGAGAGAAATTTTTGTTGTGGTTAATTATGGTGATACTAAATTTCTGAGCACAGCATCTGGAATTTTGAAATATTCCTCCCTGAAAAACAGTGGCTGGGGTTTTTGGGGCAGTTGTTTTGTTTTTCCCCAGTGTAGCTAGAGCAATGAAGGCTTTAGATAAATTAGACATTTGGAAATAGTTGAGACAATTTGGGACTGATAGAGGTAAAGTAAATCAAGTCACCAAGATCCTCTGCTCTGTGGGAGAGGAGGCTGGGGACATCTTCCTCTCTTTTCAGTTAACAGATGCAAGAGATGGTGAAAAGGTCAAAGATAGATGTAGTGCTCGCTTCGTACCGCATATTCACAAGGGCTGGACTAAAAAGAGGCCAGAAAAACATGTGTGTACTTTTAGCCTTTCACTGCAGGCAGTAAAGAGTGTTACAGAGATGGAAACAACAGACTATTTTTGTGCTACAGAGTGGGACAAAAATAATAAAACCCCAACCAAAAAATAATTTCCCTCTCTGCTTTCATCCTCCCTGCCTCTCCCACAGCCTTTCCCCTCTCACGCCTTGCAGAAGTTATAAATCATGGCCATCAGATAGAAGCTGGAGCAGCAGTGTATTATCTTGAGAAATCACTCCCAGAAGGGAGCAGAAAGTTCACAAGTAGAGTGCCAAAAAAGGAGAAATCAAAATACTGTCATTGGATCTGGCTGCAGTTGGAAGGCGTCCAAGCTCCTTGTGCTGCTGACATCCCTGTGCATAATCAGAAATTCCTTTCAATTACGTGGGAAAAAGGAGCTTCACAATGTCAGCCCAAATGCCCCCGTGAAGAAATAGGCTGCCACAGCACCACCATAGAAGGTCATGATGGAGCAGCATCCCTGCGCGGCAGCTCGCCGGGGAAGGGAGGGGAAGCACATGGCGGCACTCGCACCGTGTGCTTTTATAACACTTTGTTCTTCCATTAGCACATTTAATCTGAGGGCCTCTGAGTGCTTTGCAAGCACCAGTTGACTAAAGCTGATAGGAAACAAGTAGATACTGTTAGACCAGTGTTATGGATGGCGGACAAGAAAACTCAGTTGTGATGCTCAAGCTGCCCTTGGGTGCTGGGAGGTGGTTCCTGCAGCTCCAAGTGCCGGTGGCTTCTTCTAACCACAGTGGGCAAGAGGTACTGCCTTCCTCGAAGGTGTGTATGACATGGGAGAGCAGGGACTCAGCATACAGCCAGGGAAGTTCTCTGCGTGGGCATCTGCCCCACAGCCAGGGCAAAGGCACAGATCAGCTTCAAACCTAAACAGTCTAGCACTGCGGTGGTTGGGGTTTCGCAGTGTCCTGCTTTAAATGTAAAGCACAGAGGTGTCTGAGAGATGTCAACTTTATTGCTGTGTGTTTTTCATTGTTGTTCTTAAGTGTGCTTAGCTGAGATGGGGAAAAATGTTCATTTTTCCTGTAAATGGATTCTCTCCTCTTTCCCTCAATTTTTTGGCCAATTTATATCCATTAATAAATTTAGTGGGCAACCTGACAAAGTTAGGCATCTGCATGCTGCTTTTCCTGCTAGGGTGTTACGAGAGGTTATTTTAGCCTAATGAACTTACTGTCCCCAGACTCCCTACTCTGTTGTCAGTAGAGAGAAATGGTTTCCATCAGGAGAGTGTGAAGCCTTTCTTCTGCTGTTGGCAATGGAGGGAGCTTAGGGAGAGTGGTCCATTGGGCAAAAGGTGGTTATTCTCCCTTTCTTTGCTCCACGTACTGACTGAGGATATTAATACTATATGACTTTTTGCCATCTACCTTAGGTGCTGAGTCACTCCCTGGAAGCATCTATTTCTTGGCCTATACAGAAGACTTAGGCTATGACTCACACCTCAAATGGAGACACCAAATAGTCTATAATAGGTGGTGTGAATGGCTGCTATTGTCTGCAGAATATCCGTGGTGAGATCCCCACGCCAGGGACCATTGTTTCAGTGTTTGCACAGCCCTTAGCACAATGGAACATTTTAATTGCCTCCCTGCTACACCCGTTTGTCTCTGAGAGCACATTTTTCATAATGTTATTGATCTATCATGATGCTTCTTTCTTACAAAAGGCTGGGAGGGAAAGGACTGAGAGAAGAGTGAGCAGTGTTCTCTGGGTGCTGGGCCAAATGGTTTAGAGGCCTCAAATCTACCCCAATGGTAATCTGGAGCTGTGAATTACATGGCCAGGTCACTCCTGAAAACTAGTCCTAGGGTGCTAAATTGTTTGGAGGTTGGAGTTTTATGCATGTTTGCCCTAGTGATTCAAGAAACAGAGCCACCTGATGAGCGTGGTTGTGCCAAGGAACCCTTTAAAAGCCTAGGAATGATGAAAGACCACTGACAGCGAGAGCAGAAATTGCACCGTTGTTGCCCATCTCATCAAAAACTAACTAGTCCTTGTGAATGCTCTGCCTTGTACTTTAACTCCGCAAGGTGCAGGCAGCCTTCAGATTAGGACCAAGGAGGGTACTGGAGGGGATGGCGTGCATTGGCTCTGCCGTTCCTATTGCACAGCTTAGTGAGGGACCTCTTCACTCCACGGAGCTGTCACTCCGGCATCTTTCACCAGCCCTGTCATTATTTTGAATGAATAAATACAGAGGAGACTAGCTGCATGCTGGAATGCTTGGAATGCCAATGCAGAACTCGGCTAATAATGGTTCTATAGTGTAAATCAGCAGCATAGCGGCACTTGGCTGTGCTCCATGAATAGCAGAAGTGACATTGAGTAACAGTGAATTGAATTGAAAATCAGTTTAAAAACAGGAAGAAGATAAACCCTGAAAATACTCTCTGTTACGGTGTAAACTATTTTTATAAGCTGAGAATTAAATCTTTAAATGATTAACCCAGGGAAAGTATCTTGTTCTGTGAAGCAGTTGCTTAATTCTGGCAAGGAATATCCCTGGAGTGAGTTGTTCCCAAGAAAAGAAGTTAGTGAAAGCGCTTTCTCTTCACTATTATGTGACCTAGGATTGACCCAAAAGAATCATATTCATTAGGGGGAACACTGGGTGCTGCTAAAAATTAATTTACATCATGACCTCTGATTGGAGTTTCTACTAGCACAAAGAGACAGCTGTTGACTCACATTAAGTGGCTGGCAGATTGATTCATTTATTTTTAACTTTGCTACATATCTGTGGCCAACAAGAACTTAGCAGAGAACGGGGGAACATCTTTTTTAATGACCATTCTGCATGCCTCTGTGAGTGCATTTATGATGGGCTACTTGCCGTGAAGACTACGCTATGAGATGCTGCTGGCATAGCTTCTTTGGCTAAAAGCACACAAAAAATCGGATGTACCCAGCCAATGTATCTTTGCCAATAAAATCCTACTGTAGACACAGCTATGCTGTTTGAGGAGTTTTTCACAACTATGTTGGCAGGATGCTGGCTTCTGAGGGCTTTCACATTGTCTCTGCTAGGAGAGGGCCCTGTAACACAGCTGCAGTTGAACAAAGCTACCCTAGTAGGATCCTTCCCAAGGCTGGCATTGTTTCACCCAACCTCAACTAGTGAGCATAGGTCTCTGTGTCAGGAGTGTATCAGTCTTGGTTTCCTTCCTAGGTAATGGACAAAGGGGAGGAATATGGCTCCTCTGTAGTGTGGGTGAGATCTAAGATGGACTGAGTTACATTTTACAAGTGTCCTTTTCTCTCCTGGGACTGTAGAGGATATGACATTGGCTAGAAGCAATTAACACGTATCCTAAAGCACCCAAGTAATTGGATCAAATTCGAGATGAAAGAAGACATACATGCTAACATAATTTGAGAGCATCCCAAAAAACATATGAATATGTCAGGGCTATCTCCATAAGGTATTCAGCCCTTTTGCCTGGAGCTAGTTATTTGGTCTTTTTTTATTATTATTTTTATTTGGGGTTATTCTATATGGGGATAGGTTTGGCCCAGACTGAGAAACTAGGATTTGTAAGAGATTTTTTAACTATGATTTAAAGAGGGGGAGGGAAATACACTGAGATAAAATTGAAGGCTGTAGCAGGAAGGTTGTAACATAGTCTCAAGGAAAACTGGGTCCCAAATCTAATATCTGACCACCTATAGGCATGAAGGGTTGTAAAATCTTATGTGCACGTTATTGTATATATACTGTCTTAATGGGTTGTGTACCTGCTTGCAAGTAAGTGCTGTTGTGCATGGAAGGTGTTCCTCCAGTGCCACTGGCTATGAAATGGCAAAAACTGAGACTACTAGGTCTGCTGGAAGGTGCTTGGGGTGGAAAGCATGAGGCAGTGAACACAAGCAGTACTACCAATTGAAAAAATAAATACGAGCTGGATCAGTCATTTCCATCTCAAAGAGGATGGGAGGGAAAAGTCTGTCTCTTGAAGTAGCTGCAAGCAAGAGGGTGGAAAGAGTCTCAGAAGAGGGAATCTTCCACAGAGATCACAGCAAACCCTATGGCTCTTGCACTGCTCTGTCCCTCAGAAATTCATTCAGCCAGGAAAAATACCTCAAATGAGGGGTAACTGAATAGTGTCAGGTAATCCTAGGAATCACCCTGGCAGGTCTTGTCTGCCCAGCAGGGATCCCCACATTAGGAGGTCTTCCTGGGACACCAGGGAGCTGGGCTCTCTTATATTTTGGGCTGGTACTCTGTGGTAGGCAAAGCAAGTAAAATGCTGCTTATATAGATGACCAATACATTCATACATAGGAATTCTCGTCAGTTATTAGCTCGAAGAGTAAGATTTTACTACTGCTTATAAAACTGCATGGGAGGCACATCTCAAAGTGGCAAAAATGGATCGCTGCCTGGATACTCAATGTGGGCAAGGTCATAGGCTCCTGGACAGCTTTTTCCAGCTCTTACCAGAGACATTAGTCTGCCAATGAAAGACTACAGGGAGTGAAGTTGTGTATGTCCCTGGCAGCAAAAGCTCCTCACTTATAGACTTCCATCCATTTCCTTTCATTTATTAGTCAACATTGCGTGTGAACTGTGAGATGCTGGGGCAGTCGATTCAACACACAGGACCAGAATGCTCCCCACACTTCAGTGCAAAGAAACAATAAAATCTGATTCCAAATTTAAATGTTCCTAAGACTGTGGGTCAAAGGCCTCTTTTAATTTGGGTGCTAAATGAGTTGCTAGTGCTCATTTGCTCAGAATTTTGCCAAAGCTTTTATGTGACCTGAATTCTGAGTGTTTAATGTGAATCGATGACCTGCAACCACAGGAGACGTCACATTCTTTCCAGTGTGCCCTTTCCTACATCAGGTCTTCTCTAAAACTATTGTGCTGGCTCTATCCATAACAGTAGCAGACATGACACAAGGTGCCGAGCTGCCAAGAAACTATATTTTAACTTCTCTGTCCCCTAGGCTCCCTCTGACCAGGTGGTTGCAATGTCATTTTCCACCAGAAAATGAGAAGTGGGATAGCCCAGTAGTGCTGGCCCAAGACCCTCCAAACTGGGTCCTGTTCCAGGCTCCCTCCAAGAGCAGCTGTCCCAGCAGCTGCGCCAGTCACTCCACATTTATTTTCTCTCCCACCCTTTATCTGTCTCTCCTATTTAGACTATAAGCCCTTTAGGGCAGGGACTGTCTGTAAGTACATGTTTATGCCATTGTGAGCACAATGGAGCTTTGATCTCAGCTGGGGACCCCAGAAATTATTTGGACTTCAGTAATAACTGAAGTCTCTTCTATCTGGGGCTGCATCCATGCAATGGGAAACTCTGGCAGGGGGACAGGACAGTGTGGACATAGCCAAAGAGCCCCATGTCTCTAGGGGTCAGGGAATAAAACATATTCAACAATCCTGTAAGCATCCATGGCTCCTAACCCTCTGGAAGGTGCCAGACATCTTCAGCACATACAAATTGCCATTACATCCCAGAACCCACTGCCTCTTTGTTAGCAGATGTGGGAACAAAATACTGGAGCTGTGTTTTCTGTGTTGCACATGTTTAACTAGCTGACAATCACAGTGTCAGTAGAAATAAACATACATACACATTACCATTGGCTATGTTTTAAATTAGCACCATATGATTTTCAATGGTTTAAAGGCATGATGGACTTTCCATATGAGAAGCTGCAAAGACTTGGATTATTTTACTTGGAAAGAAGGATAATTACACAAGCTTAATCTTAATTGGCCTATTTAAGATGATGAATGGTATAAGAAAAGATGATCGTTCTTTCTCTTTACACTCTGCAGTAATATGAGAACTGGGGCTCATATGTTAAAATAAATGGTAGGTAAATTTAAAACAAATAAAGGAAATACCCTACAGTGCAGTCTGCCTGTGGAATTCATTGCTGCGGAGCATTAGACTTGAGGATGGATCTGAAACCAGGTGAAAAATTTAACATTTTCAGAACAAGATCAAAATCTTGTGCTTACAGGAGCACACATGCTGTCTTTAGTAGCCCTGTCCAAGCTAGGGCTGATGGCACTGCATCAGATATTTTTAGACAGTTCATAGAATCATAGGATCATAGAATGGTTTGGGTTGGAAGGGACCTTAAAGGTCACCTAGTTCCAATTCCCTGCCACAGGGACACCTCCCACTAGACCAGGTGGCTCCAAGCCCCATCCAGCCTGGCCTTGAACACTGAGCTTGCTGTGCGCCCTCCTTGCTGCCCTAAGGATCTTGAACTCCACCATTTCATGGTCAGCGCAGCCAAGGCTGCCCTTGAGCCTCACATTCCCCACCAGCCCCTCCTCATTGGTGAGAACAAGGTCCAGCACAACATCGCTCCTCTTTGGCTCCTCCAGTGTTCCATTTGTATAGCACTGCCTGAAGATGCATGGCTCAGGTTCAAGCCAGGTCTCCCAGTCAGGTTCTCCCAGTACAAATAGTCAGGGAGAAATGGTTCATGTATTTAGTCTCCCCAGCCTAATGGGGCAGGTGGTCGTGCAGTGTCTGATCAACATGGAGCCCAGGAGCTCCCTTTCCTGAGTTAAGAAGGGGGATGCTCAAATGAATCTTGCTCCATAATGCTCCTCTGTGACTCTGGCAGGATTTCCAAAAGATGCACAGGCTCATCAGTGGGGCTGTGGTAGAAGTGTGCCTTGTTGCTGTGAGAGGATATGGGCATCACTATTGCACTTCTCCAGTGGAGTGATATCTACCAGCACCAATGAAACACCTGCCAAAGACCGAGGAGTGAAGAGAATGGTCTGATTTCTCCTCCAGCAGAGGTAGCCTCCACTTCTGGCTGTGAGTCTTAACAAATCAGTGATTTCATCAGCTGTTTCACAATCTGCTTTCTTGACCCCAATGAAGCCTCATGCTTAGGTTCTGGTCAGCCCTGTGTTAGTTCAGGAAAACTCCGGTCATTGCCACCAAAGTCCTAAATGCTTGGTGAAAAATCAACTCCCCATATTTCATCCAGATCTTCTCCAGCCCATGTTATCAGTAAATCCCAGGGCCAAAGCAAAGCAGAAGTAATTGGATGGCAGGAACACGAGCGCATTGTAATTGTTTCTCTTTGAGATGAAAAGAGAAGCTGCAAAATATCTGCACTGTGAAATCTTTTCAGACATGTTAAACTTGCAGCATATGGGGGTGCTTGGGATAATTTATTCTTCTAATCATAAAGATCCATCCTGAAATGAGACATTATAGTATCTTTAAACTTCATTTGCATTCAAATAGTTCACCATAAAAGCTTGATTAGTGCCAACAAAATTCAAGCCATGCAGAAAAAGGATTGCTGTGTCAGGCAAGAACAGATTTTCACAGGTGAATAGACAGAACTTTTCTAACTGATAGAAATGATCTGTTTTGTTCTGTTAGTTTTGTAGACCTTATAGCCAAACAGGATTATTTGGTCACTTAGTCTTTCCTTCTGTGTATCTCAAACCGTTACATTTCTCCTCAATATTTCTGAAGTGAACCTATTAAGCTGGGCTAGACAAAAAGCATTTCATCCATCAAGAGACAAAATTATTGTGTGTGAGGAGCAGAGATCTCGAGACTAAAGCACCATTAACATTCACAACTTCAAAAGTGAATAATTCATTTGGTAGAACATGTTCAAGTGACTCGAAGTTGATCCAGTAAAGTGAGGAAATGCTATTTTTAAACATACAACTTTTGCAAACTCGAGACAAGACAGAAGCAAATACCTCTGTGATGCTGATGGCTTTGCTAGGAAATGCTGCAAAGTGATGCACAGCTGCGCCTGGCGATGTGCAGGCCACGTAAGGCAGGGCTGGAGGAGGAAGTTCGGACCTTTGGACCCGTCCCCTCTAAATTCATCCCTGTAAAGCCCCTGAATGTTATACATATTTTAGAAATGGAAATATGCGTATCTCTTTCTCCATGCGATTAGGATGGAATTTCTTATCACATGTTGGATGGATTCTGCAGATTCAAAAGACATCCTTGTCCCAATGGGGAAAAGGAGTAAAATACACAGGTGATGAAAACAGATATAAAAGCTGTGTCTGGGGTTCTCCTTTGCCTTTTACTTCATGTCTGGGCAAGATGTTTTTTAAACATGTGTTCTTAAGTGTTACTATTGTTTTTATTTGAATTGCCTGTATTTTGCCACAAACATTTGGTACTAGATTGTAGGAACAGCCAAATGTCTGATAGTGAGAATTTTGTGACACTTTAAGGTTAGTTAAGCCAAACATCTGCATTGTTAAAGAAAGCAAAATCCATAAAATAAGGGTTTGCAAGCTCAGTGACAGAGTTATTAGACTGAGTAGAATTTATTACAGATACATTTTTACCATAATTTAGTGGGGTTATAGGAGACATAAAAATTGAGGAAGATGGAGTTAGGAAAAGTTCTGTATGTTTCATAGCAGAAGATAGTGAACAAACTGCCCAGTATCCCTTCCATGGACTGGAGAACTGGGTTGTGTTTGGAGACTATTTCTTTGCCCCAGAGATGCTGAATCCCATCTCCCTTCTCTCAAAGATTTTTTGTTTCTCAATGGCTTTCCGTTTTCTGATTCACTGTGTATGTGATCTCAGAGACATGGTACCATTTCTAACGCCATTGCCTTCTAACCCCGGCATCACTTTCTCTCCTTAGTGATGGAGTTCATTCATAACCCTTTCTCCTCACGTGACCATAGCTGACTACCTGAAACCAGCAAGTCATTTGTTATGAGAACATCACAAAACACTGAATTTGGACAAGCCACTCTGTTGCTTTGTTTCTGCAGCACAGCTGGCTGATTACACCCAGGGTCCAAATACAGTATTGACCACACTACCACCTGGATGTCCCTGTCAAGACTGATTACATTCTGTGTGAGGCACAGGGAACATGGAAGAAGGAGGTGGAAATGACAAGCTCAACTTATGCAGCTGACAAGCATTGGGGGGGCAAACCCATCCCTGTTCACTGAAATCTCATGACCAATGCTCTAGCAATGGGAAAATCCAAGTTTTATCCATTTATTCCCCTTCTTCCCTCACACAAAACTGGAACTTTCTTCTTATCTCAGGTCATGCTTTAGGATGACAGAAGAGGCAGATACTATACATCCCCTTTTGTGAACAAGGTAATAGTCTGTGGGAGACAAGCCAGTGGGCTGGGCTGGGGCTGTCAGTGTAATGATTGGGGAGCAGGAGTCTATGGGATCGTGTGATTAAATATACCTGCGTCTGCAATCACCCTCCCATAACTAGCACTGTAAAACATGTCAGCATTTGATTCACCATCTATAAAGCATTTAATGATAGTTTTAAAAATAAGTTTAATCTGGGAAAAGATGTGAAAAAATTTCACAATTATCATCCTCATTTCACCGATAATTATGTTGACTTTATATGGGTTTCTCTGTTATGGGGTAACAAAATGACACTATGTATTAAAAAATATTGGTTCATTTCCATCACTATACTCTCTTTTAAACATCCTCACTTACAGTAAAAGTGTGACTTTTTCCTCTGTCTGAAAGTTTGATTTCCTACTTGTCATTCATTAGGCTTCTGAAAGATGGTGTCTTATTTGACCTTAAATCCTTTCAAAACTCTCTGCACACTTCTTTCTTGGCTTGTTTTGCTTCCCTCTTGAAGAAAATCCATTAGACTCAAAGAATTACTCATTTTGATCACTTCCATAAAGTGAGTTTCTGGTAACAATTAGTTCTGGCAGACAGAGTTACTTTTTCACACTGACAAATGAAAAAAAAATGGCAAAATTTGATGTATTTTACACACTGTGCTTCATGTTTCTTATACAGATTGAACTTGAAAAACACAAGCACTTGTAGTAGGCAATCCAAGGTCTTTGATTTAGAGATTAGCACTTTCTTTTTTTCAGGGATAAAGATAGAATGGTTAATTCACTATTTCCTCTGAAAAGCTGCTATCTTGAGTTTCAGATGGTAATCCCATAATAGTGACTGACTGATCTGACACAGATACTCTGACTTAAAGTTAGACTCTCTTTTTTATTTTTTTCAAAAGAAAGGTCATGCAAACTACTTTGGGGTTGGTGTGTTGGCATATACATACAAAACACAAAAGTAGAGTAGTTTCACCGAAGCTAGGCTGAGTTTAGACTGAGACACCTAATAAATTATGTACTATGCTTAAAAACAGGGAGGAAAAAAACAGAAAAAACAAAGTTTGGAACAAACTTAACATCTGGATAAGACTTATGGTCCAAGGTCAAGCCAAAGTCCAGAAAACAAGAAAGTCAGAAGGGATCAAAACCCATGCAGTATAGCCAGTCAGGCATCAGAGGAGGGACAAAGTCCGTCCTACAGGGAAAGATTGCTTTCCAAAGGTAACAGGGTTTATTTGCAGATAGCAGACCTCAAAGTTTGCTTACCAAGATAGACACCAAAGCCCAGTTAGATCCTGCTCCCATGGTAAATGTTAGAGCAACAGTGTCCTCTCAACTCCATTGTATCCAGAATGGTAAAACAGGATGGAGAAGGATGAATTTGGGACAGAAAAGATTAAGATTGCCTTTGGAAACAGTAATTTAAGAAGCAATGTTGCCATTGGTATCGTTGGCTGAATGAATTGCACAGTCAAATGTCCATTAGTGGACAAATGTCCAGTCTCAGGAGTGGACTGAGACCCCTACCTGCTTATAGCCTGGAAGTCCAGGTTTTATGTTGGATAAACAACCTAAATGTAATCATATTTTTCCCAAGCAAACAGTTTTTTCCACTTCAAAATTTAGGCAAGACATCTGGGCTCATATTTCCAACTTCTGTTAAGGTCCCAAATCCCACACAATCTGCTAT
This sequence comes from Falco biarmicus, assembly GCF_023638135.1. NCBI lineage: Eukaryota > Metazoa > Chordata > Aves > Falconiformes > Falconidae > Falco > Falco biarmicus. The sequence continues at coordinate 11,185,162 of NC_079310.1, read as the reverse complement.
CCTCAAGGCATCTCAGACCATTATTTTCCTGTTGCACCTGGGAAGGAAAAAGTTGCAAAAGTAAAAATGATAATATGATGGAGGAAGGGAACAAACCAAAATTTTTTACCATTCCAGAAGCCTGCATTTAATTTGCATCTTACTAACAGTCTCTGGAAATGGCTGCAATACAGGGTGTTTCATCCATAAAAGTATGCACCCCTTTAATTATAATAATGCATACTATAAAAATACTAAACTATTACAGCAGCCAACAAGAAAAAAATGAGGCATACAGGAGGGCAGTGAATAACATGGTTTCAAAATAAATATAATTTTATATCTTTCCTCATCTGATCTATATTTCTAATCTATCTTTGGGTTTTCTTATGAATTAAAACTATGTTAAGAAACAGCGGGCTACTTTAAGATACGAAAACAAATACGATCTGAAAACCACGTCTTTTCAAGCAATTGGTTTTCATTAATCGTTCCCTTCTTTAAGTTTCCAAGCAAGGAGTGAAAAAATATATATCTAGGCAGAAAGTAAAAATTCCTTTAAAATGTGGGATGGATTTTTTTAATATTTTGTTTTAATTTATTGCAAGCTAAGTCCAGGAGGTAATTACAGCCAGGTTTTTGTATTATTTTTTACATGGAGCCGAAAGTTTAAACTGAGTCCTGTGAAGGATTTGACATCTGTACAGCACAGTCAAAATGATAGTCTTTTCCTGCAGTAGGTTATGATGCTGGAAGCTCTGTGAGAAACAAATTTTCTAAGAGAGTTTGCTGTTCAACTGAGCTGAGAATGAGACAGGACTCAGACCACAGGGCAACAGTGTTGTCCTGGAATTAGGGCAGGTGGCTGGAGGGAAATATTGGTGGGTTAAATGTTTCCGTGTGGCCATGAACTAATTTAAGAAACAATATTGACTCTGATCTTGAGTGTCTGTATGTTCAGATGTGCAGGTTGACACAGCCCAGATTAAACATTCAATAGCACAGGCCCCTCCAAAAAACCAAAAAAAACCCGTTCCCCAGATCTGTTCAGCTGAAGCTGTAAAAGGGTTCTTTTCATTAAGCTGTAAAATGGGTATATTTGCGATCAAATAATGATGATGGGTAAACAAATCTTGAAAAGGAAAGTATTATAAGAACTGTGTTGTTAATAATGATTGCTTTTCCAGATTCAGAAACTCCCTTACTCTTAGGAATACCACTAAGTCAAAAACACCTTACCCAGAGGATCATCTTTCCTCTCAAATAAATCCCACTTATAACATTTTAAAATTCAGTTAATATTAAGATTGCGATTGAGATTACACAGGAGAAAAGACTGCTAAAAGGTCGAGAAAAGCCACAGTTCCTTCCCATCGCCTGCTGGAACACGTCTTCCAGGGAAGTAATTATGGTCCCCCCAACAGGGCGCTTGGAGAGTTTGTTGCGAAAGAGTTCTGTCCACCATAGCCAGCAGGAGAGCCAGCTAGCCTGCTCCTCTCTGGCAGCTCAGCAGGAGCAAAGAGGCAAAAATATTGGTGGCTGTTTGGATCTGTGTAGTATGAAATATAGGTTACCGTTCTCAAGCCATCTGTCTGCTGACACCCTCACCACCACCTCCTGCAAGGGTGCTTGTAAGATGTGGGCTGAGCTGTAGCAGCTTATGAGCATGGGAGAATGATTCATATGCCCAATGTCAGGTGGTGAAATGTGTCCCCCCTGCCTTCAAAATACTAATTTTTCTTTATTGACTATAGGTAGAAACATGCTCAAATATCTTCAAGGTAGAGGAATGAGTTCCACCCTTTCTGTTCTCTTGTACACTTCCCTCTCTCTGCCCTACATGTTGCCACAAGCTTCAGCTTGCAATGTGGACTAGATTACCCGTCATTACTTTAAAGACTCAACTTGGATGCAACTCATTCCATAGAATTTGTTTCTAATGGTATAAAGCTTGAATGTATCCCTACTTCATCTGCTCATAGATCACATCCAGTTCATCCTAGCCTGACAGATATCTGCCTGTGCAAGGGAACTTAGCTGGGACAAAGCAAGAGACAACCAAAAATGGTCTTCACCTCACATCAGCAGGCAGTTTCATGCATCGGCTTCTCCACACTCGGCTCTTGAACATTTTCCTGCAAGTGTCTTGGCTTCTCTCCCTCTCTGATCTGTATCCCCATGCAGATTTGGGGTCTGATCCGTGGCCACAGAGAAGGTGAGAAGCTATAAAGTGCTGCTGCAATGGAAAGCGCCATCTCATCATGGGTAACCTCAAAGCAGTCTTGCTCTGCTCTTGTCCTATGCCCTCCATATGGTGCAACATACAGCCTAACAGAGAGGGACGGATCAAGAGCTCTGGTTGCCTGGGAAATCTCAGTAGGGAGGTATGGCCCTTTTAAATCAGAACAGTTTGCAGCATTTTCAGCTTCTTATATAACACACAGGAAATTGTCTGGAAATGTGTCATCAGAACAAAACACTGTGCTCAATGAGTCTTGATCTTCAATCATAGGTCACCCAGGTGAGGCTTTTAAATGATGGTTAACTATTAAAAATAAATAATTCAGCGAATTCGGGAGCTCTCTTTGTGCTGTAGCACTGAATGCATTAGATTTCTACAGTCTTGGGAGGTAAAGGGGAGGGGGGGAAGAAATCTATATTCAGTTCCCTGAGAAAAAAATGTTCCTCTTCAAAACCATCTATAAAAGATTATTGTCTTCATTTTATTTAATTATTCCATATGAAGTAATTAAAAGAGAATAATCAGCTAGTTCAGCAAAAATAAATGTTTCAAGCGAGAACACAAAGGAGACTAATAGAGGCACCACCAGTCCATATCATTGTTATTAGGATCCCTACATCATTAATTTTTCTTCTATTTTTATTGCTTGTTGAAAATCATTTGTTTCTCTTCTCAAGAAGCTTTATTGCAACTTTGTCAGTTCTTGAGACTTTGCAGCACACACCAGGCTACCACTTGAATGCTGTGAACATAAGCAATTACTGTAAAGAGGTCTGTGGAGAAGCTGAGTCAGGAGACTAATATATTAGTAACACCCATAGCAAATTCACAAGGAACTTCGCTAGGAATGTTACCGAAATCTCGGAATGAAGAACTTATCGACACCAATGTGATGTAGATAAGCAGACACTTCTTTATTGATGGCCGGGTGTGTGAGTGAGTCCTCTCACGATCAACGCACACCAGGTCCCAAAATCAGATTCCATATATAGAACTTATTCATACATATTCATTAATTATTCATACATAATCATAACATTTCCCGTAAATCATTTACATACTCTCCTCCTATATCCGATTATGCGCAGCAAAGCTTAGAAAGGTCTAGAAATGGGTCTAGGGTACGATTTGGGTAGGTGGTATATGAGTCGGTGGTCGCGATCTCCCCCTGCCGGAATTACCTTTTACTAAAGTTCACAGTTTCTTGGCAGGCACCTACAAGCTGTTCCAGTCGACTCTCCCCAGTTCCCATTAATCTCATATTCTGACATTTCAATACACCTCTGCGTACAGAAGACTGGTTAAATACAATGGAACCTTCCAACCCTAGAGTTATTACAATAGTTCCAGGCCCTTCTTCTAGCCTTGGTACAAGACGTACAAAAGATTCCATAACATCTCTTATTGCGTAGATGCAAGTTTCCTATAATTTTTTCCTTAGCCTTCTACATTTCAATTCTATTAAATGATTTTATAAAATCAATTAATTAATCAAATAGAATCAATCGATTTTAACTTATTAACTAATCGGTAACAGGAACACATCGTTCTCCCTGTAAATGGCAACCTTGAGAAGCTACTTGATAGTGGATAGATTTGGCCTTCAGAATGGCATTTGGATGGATAAGTTGATTGGTGCTTGCTCTTTTTTATCATCAGTCCACGTTGCCAATACACTGGCCTTGCATTAGACTCTTCTTAATACTACTGTCCAACTCTGTCCATTGCCATATTAAAGCATTCAAATGCAGGAAATGAAACAAGGCCAAAACATCAACTTTGCCATGCTGTCCTTACATCTTGCAATATATATATAGCTGTCAGGGAAGGCAGGAAATATTAAGATTTACTGGTATTTAAATATATCCTTCCATTTCTTATTGTCAGTACACACAATCTACAAGGCTGGCTGGAATTTTTTAAGCATCACCAGAGAAGTCTGTAGAATAATTCAAATTTGGGTAGCTTCGTAAGGGAAAGATACGTATGGTGTGTGGTTTATACATTCTAGATGCAAGAGTCCTGGTCTGGGAGCCAGGGAGCCAAGTTGTAGCAGAGTTTGACATCTAGCGTGTGGAATGATTCTGAGCAAGCAGCTCTCCACATTGCAAATCCATTTCCTCATTTGCAAATACTAATGAATAATAGCACTGAAAATTAATTTCTAATGGCTGATGTCATTATGTAGGAGATTAGGTCTTGTTATTTGTGAATATACTGAAGGACCTTGAATCAATTTAGTTCATAAGTTGTCATAACATCCAACAAAGGCAGATAGTGTTACTATTATCCAGAAAATAGACTATCAAGGAGGAGTCATTCAGAAAAGCTGATGTTTTCCAAAAGTGGTACCTACTGCATGAGAACCCAAATGCCCAAAATCCAGTTCTTTCACGATAATTCTTGGTCTATACTGCCCCATGCAGGTCCTGCAGCACCAAGTGAGCATACAATTCATTTTTAAATCAATGGGTCCCTTGTATTCCAAGGCAGCTGCACCTGCTTCATATGCATTCCTTCCCAACTGCACTTTCTGAAAATCCGTCTTCCACCTCAAAGCCCCATTTCATTGCATTTCCATGTCATTCCATCTCGTGTTTGCTTAATAATTACAGGACACAATTTTCCAGTCATCAAATCAAACTGCATTAATATGTGCCTGTGTGCAGCTCAGTGTGAAAGAACCTTCTTTCCACCCTTTGGGAGCTCATTATTATATACACAATCTTTGTGTTTTTATTAGTCAGCCTTATGATTTGTGTGGTAAGGGGGACTGGCAATATTATTTCACATACATCAAAGGCTGAAATGCAGTTTAACAAGAGCCAGTAGGTTACGTACAAGCCCCCAAACACTTGTTATAGGCGTGACTTGCCCAAACCAAACTAGGCAGTGAGTGTTGGCAGAAATTATTCCAACTTTCTGCAGCACTCAGATCAGCAGCTGTAAAATGGGAATTATTCATATCTTTTTTTTAAAAAAAAGTACATTTCTAAAATAACACTTAATGCAAGATCTGAGTCTAACACAGTTCTTTTTTGGCTCTGCCTTATTGAGAGAAACGAGGCATGCATGATGACTTATATAGTCCCCCCACAAATTTAAATCATTTAGTCTCTTCTAGGATTAGTCTGCTCATAAAAATTCTTCCAATTTTCAAATTTGTTTTCCTAATTATTTTCAGAATATAGGAGGAAAAAGGAAAGAGGAAATGCTCTGTATGCAATTAAAAAGGAAGGGAAGGAAAAGGGAAGCTTTTCTTTTTTTCTGAGGAAGCCAGGCTTCTAAGCCCTGTTAAGCACACTAATTATAAACATTTTTATTGGGATCTCTTTCTTTTTTTTTTTTTACTTATTTGCTTTCTTAGCACCACAGAAAAAATCTCTCCCTCTTTATTCAAAGGGCAATTCACATGTAGTCTTCTTCGAAGCCTATCCCAATGGAATCCAGTTTTAAGAAAATGTGTTGTAAGTTTCCCATAATTACTAGTGAGGTCATTTTTTTCTCTGCTTTGGATAATTTATGGGGAGCAAAGACATTTGATCTGATGATTTTGCCATCCAGTGAATCAATACTGGGTTGCACAGAAGTAAAACTCCCATTGACTTCATTGCAAACAGATTCTGCAGACTGCATCTATACAGAGCACGATCTAGCACCACCACAATCTAACCCCATGGCTATGGCTGCTTTGTTAAAAAAATCATGTGAGTCTCTTAATTAATCCATTTGTACCTTCATTGGGTTCTTGATAGAGGAGCAAGGTGGCTGTGCAGCCGCAACAAGCTGGTGAAGGATGGGAGAGCCTGCGCTGGCCCTGGCCACTGGGAAGGGTAACGCTCCCTGACACCTCATCGCTGTAATTCTGCATTTGGGAGGAAGGCAGCCAAAAACATTGCTCAAGGTCAATTACTGCAATATTTGCTCAGCTTCTTCAGAAGTTAAAAAGGCGGATATTCACATATATAGGTTTTATGATGTTCAAAGAATGGCCAAAATGACCACATTTGTGTACAAAAAAGAAATATGGTATCCCAATGAAAGGAGAAAATAAATGATAATTCCTTAAAAATAACTATTTGACTCTCTTATGTCCCCTTTTAAACCCTTATTTTCCTTTCTCCCTGTTTTTTCATAAGATAAAGTCTCTCCAGGGAACTTTTTGCCCTAGATGATGATGGTGCATAGGAAGGAGAAAAAAGGTTTTCCAAAGCTTCTGCCAGCCTTCCTCAGAGCTACTGCTCCAAGCATCCTTGACTGGTGATACCAGTTCCTGATGAGTGCCAAAAGAATCAAAGCAGTGGACCACAGGTCTTGCTAGTCATACTTAATGCTATTGCCCTTGCCAGCCCACACTTCTTGAACGTGGATCAAAAGTTTGAGGACCAGGTTGCAATCCTGTTGCAACAGTGCTAACAGCATGTGCCTGAGATTGCTGACCTTCATAACTAAGGACCACCCCAAAAAACATGCAGATCAGCCTTCTCATTTGGCTTTTTAAAAAGACATTGAGAAGTTAATTTTGTACTTTTTGTAGTCTATGGTACCTTAGTCACTCTAATCAGACAATATTCCTCTGCCACAAAACTCGTCTTTGCTGAACTGTGATTCTTGCTGCTGTTCAGCTCCTCTGGAGATGCTGCAAGTCATGCTACATGGTGTGATGGCTTTAGCTAAACCACAGACGATTGGGCTTGATGCAAGAATTTCTGGGTGACATTTTATGACTCATGTTATGCAGGAGGTCAGATTAGATGATCATAATGGCTTTAAAATTCACTAATCTGTGTGCAGAAATATCTGTGAAAGGATTAAATAGAAATCTCAACATTTATTCTACATGACAAGTAAATTGGATTCAGAAAAAGGTCTTTAAAGCTGAAATGTAAACACCAAGCTGACAACTCCAAAGTTTGAAAGGTCACACTAGCAAAACTTGCCACTGAATGAGACTGACTTTAGCTAAATTGTTCTTCTTTTCCTCAAAAATGCAAGGCATTTCCTTTAGAATTTAAAACCTGAAAATATTTGCATTTGAAAGAAACTTACCTTGTAAAAATTGAATTAGGTTATAATAGATTAAGATGGCAAAATATTTCATATTTATCTAAAAGAAAATTTTTGACTGAACCAGAGAGTGATATATTTTTTTCATTTTGAAGATTTTTTTTAAGGTTTCCAAGTTTTTGTCTCTGTTCCGGATTTTTTTTTTCAATAACTTAAAAATATTCATGGGATAAGGAAATCACTTCCTTTTGAGCACTACCAACCATCCAAACTTGGCCTTGTGATTTCAAATTTCAAAATATCCATGCTGTTTGTTGTATACTGAGCTCCAGACACAGAGAAATCAATCTGTGTAACTCTGTCTACCTTGGTAGATGCAGCCAGCATACTGTAAAGTCTTTGTTAAATATTTAATAATTAGCTGTGGTTTAATAACATCTGAAGAAATGCTGAAGGCTGTGAGTGGATAATGAAAGAATGCTGTGTCCTGAAACAAATGTCTTGAGATATTATATATTGTGCTGTAGTGGTTTCCTCACTCAGCAAATTGAGTAACTTTGCCACTTGGGGGGAAATAGGCAATTGTGTCTAGCAGACATCTGCTTTTGCAACCTCCTGTTTCCCAGGGAGAATCCATTTAGAGATCTGAGCAAAACCCTGTATGGTAATCCCAGGCCCAAAAATACTTCAGTGGAAAGAGTTTCCTTTCGGCTACTCATGTTTCCACGGAATAAAAGCATCTTTTATTCTATCCAGTAACAGAATCAAGGAAGAGTTGTGTGCCATGCAGACCATCCCATTAACATACAAAAATGTGTCTTGTAGACTATGGAGGTCCAGGTAGACCCTATAGACTCTTTAGCCCAATATGTGTTTTTCTGCAGTTATAAAAGTAGTGCAGATACCTGACCTGTTTAAAACAGTGTCGCTAGTGATGGTGAAGACCTCCTCTTTGCACAACAGCACCTATTAATTTTTCTCCAGCGGGAGTGTTTCAAAGTCAGAGCCTGGATTCTGCTCCTGACTAAGGGTACAATCTCAAAATTAGAGGAGTCAGGATACACGGGGGTCTAACATCACGACTGCTATAGCTTTATAGAAAACTTTTCTCTGTGCCTGATGCTGTTACGCGTAAAGCAAACCTAGCAGCTCCTCATTGTCCAAAGGGGACTGACTACGAAGCTTTCTTTGATCTTTATGAAATACTGTGTGCATCTGACATGAAAGACCTTAAGGGGATGCAAGAGATGATAAACAAATAAATAAAAACAGCTGAAACAAACACAGTGTGGGAAGTTTCCTCTGCAAATCAGCTCTGTGCTAGCTGCGGGTTGTACAGAGCTTTGTCATGAGAGAGGATATCAGAAAAGAAAACAAGGAAAAGGCAGTTGCAGGTGTCTAGGTGTTGTAATCCCTGCTTTTGTTGCAGGACTGAAATGCCTCTGGTGAGCACAGAACATTCTTTTGCTTGGTTGAATCACATGTTCAAAAGAATTCAGTCCCTTCCCCAAAGAGCTTTCAGTCTTTACAGGACAGACTCTTCTTCATAAAGTTCCATAGCCCTTGTAATTTCTAAAGGGACTACAGAGTGAAAGGTATTTTTAATTGCTACTTTGCACTGTGACATATCTGCCTGCCCTTGCAGGAGTGCTCTGAAAGGTGAAGGTGCCTTTCCTTCAGTGGAAACTCTCTTTACAGGCCACAGAGGAAAGCATTTATCTGTGGGAGAGGACACAATGGTTTTCCTCAAAAGGCTGTCTGTGCAGGGGTAAAGAGGATACACAGCATCGTTCACCGCTGTGTGAACCAGATCCTGCATTGCTCTTCCCCTGCTGATTAGCTGAACCATACAGTCTTTGCTTCAGTATGGCTGGATACATTTCTTTGGTTTCTCTTTTGGAGTATTGCCCATTGTGGCTCTATTGCTTGATTAATTTCTTTAAAAAGAATGACAAGTTGATGTTTCAAATGGGCATTTTGTAATCAGGCACAGGCAAATTTGACCTTAGAAAAATAAGTTTTGCATAGGATGGAGGCATTCATTTTGTAAAGGTAGATTTATTCTAACTTTGTATTGACCAGCAAATATCTTTTGAATAGATCTGCTTTTTTTACTACTTAGTATAATGTGAATAACCTCCCTTAATTCTGTGGGACAAAGACCCTGCTCTAACCTCCACTGCGATAAGGGAATGGTGTCCTTTGACTCCACAGTGTGACCTTCTGGGTGCAGCAGGAGGGTCTGCAACTTTGCAAACCCCACAGCCTGCTCACAAAAATGCTACAGATGCAATAACAGAGCAGGGTCCTCCAACATAGGTCTAGAGAGGAGTATTTGGAAGAGTAACAAAGCCAAGGACACTTTTAACCTTCCCTTGGAAGTGAAGTCTGGTGAAACTGCTCACCAACTGAGGGCATCACAATACGAGCCTGTGTGTCCTAATGAGCATGCAGCTCCAAAAAGAAATCTCCAAGTGAATCAGTAAAAAAGAACTGGAACTGTGCACACATTCATACCCATCTAAGATATAAAGAAAATCTGTACCAATAGATATAAAAAGGTAAAATTGTAAATATGTTTATCATAAACATTAAAGACATATGCATATAAAAATAGAAATAAAGGTGTGCATCATACAGTTATTATAGATCATATAGAATTACCTAGTGCAATATATCTAAAACAAACATAAAAAACATATATCTAATACATTATAGCATTTTTTAATGGCTAGAGAAAACCTGATCACCTTTACACAGGCACAAATATGGAAAAGTCACTTCGCATCTCCATTTACACCTGTGCAGCTGGGTTCCAAATCTAATTCAGGATGCGCAAGTCCTCCTGTCCCTTGACCTCTCTCTAACACCCTCCTACACTTGCTGGGATGTGACTCCCATGAATGTTACTGGCAGCCACAGGCACGTGCACAGGGTAGAGCACATCTCTAAAAAAGCATCATCACGTAGGTGAACATATTGCTCCTATTTTACAATTTTTACACCAACTCCCTGTAAAATTCTCTATTGATTTCAAGGTTTTACTACTTATTTTTAAGGTGTTCAGCGACTATGGCCCAATATATCTGACAGATCTTTTGTGTGTGTTCCTGAGGGTCAGAATCAGCAGAGTTATTAAGTCTGTCCAAGGAACAATCTTAAGCCTTTTTGGAGCCAAGGTTTTCCAGCAACAATACGGCGTTACTGGATGAGTCATGTCAGAGCTGTTTCTGAACTGCTCTTTCTTTCATGGTATGGAAGAATAAAGCAAAGTAAATGCCTTTTGGTAGGTTTTATCCCCGTTATACACAAGTATCCTGTGATTTCAGGCTGGAATACGATTGAAAGAGGCATCATTGAGGTGGTGTTGAAATTATAGATGCTAAAAATTCATAAAGTTATTCAAGGCCAGTAATCTACAGGTTGTTTAAATATTATTCCTTTTACTGCTTTTCCCAGTGCTTTATCTAACCTAGCTTGAAGAAGGACCAATAAATGTTACCCAACTTCATGCCTGTAAGGAAAAACTGCACCCCAGGATGAACTTCTTACCCCTATGAAATTTCCCCTGATACCCGTCATATATTTTCAATTGTTTATTTCCATCCATTAAGGAATATCATTCAAACTTTTCCAACTTGCATTTGGTAGAATGGTAATAACCACACCCGAGTGAATAATTTATCGGAAATGAATTTAACCTTTCTGTTTATAGAGACACATTCACTGAGAAATGAAGCTCAGTGAGATGAATCCAGGCTAGGATGTCCAGAGGCAGACCGATTCCTTCAAAATCAAGATTCAACACAATATTATTTCAATTTTTTAATGCTTTTGAACTGGTAAGTGGCTCTGAGTGTTTAGAAATCAAGCTGAGTTGTTTAGCTTTAATGGCCCTGGAAGTTTTATGCTCCTATTTCGTTTCCCCAACTAGCTGAGGATGGCTCATTGGGATTTGGGACTTATCTAACAAACACGGATTTTAATATTTCAGAGCCAGAAATAATTTAGGAAAGACAGAAGATAAGGTGGATTATAGAAATTTTTTTTTAAAAAAATAATTCTAAAAATTCCTTTTTCTTTCTGGACTACTCATCCTTGCCCAAGGAATCATTATTTAAATAAATAAATAAATGGATACATAGATAAATTAAGCTCTTTTAAGATTTATTAGCTGGGTGCAGTTTAATTTTATTGTTACCGAAATCTCGGACTGAAGAACTTATCGACACCAATGTGATGTAGATAAGCAGACACTTCTTTATTGATGGCCGGGTGCGTGAGCGAGTCCTCTCACGATCAACGCACACCAGGTCCCAAAATCAGATTCCATATATAGAACTTATTCATACATATTCATTAATTATTCATACATAATCATAACATTTCCCGTAAATCATTTACATACTCTCCTCCTATATCCGATTATGCGCAGCAAAGCTTAGAAAGGTCTAGAAATGGGTCTAGGGTACGATTTGGGTAGGTGGTATATGAGTCGGTGGTCGCGATCTCCCCCTGCCAGAATTACCTTTTTACTAAAGTTCACAGTTTCTTGGCAGGCACCTACAAGCTGTTCCAGCCGACTCTCCCCAGTTCCCATTAATCTCATATTCTGACATTTCAATACACCTCTGCGTACAGAAGACTGGTTAAATACAAAGGAACCTTCCAACCCTAGAGTTATTACAATAGTTCCAGGCCCTTCTTCTAGCCTTGGTACAAGACGTACAAAAGATTCCATAACTTCTCTTATTGCGTAGATGCAAGTTTCCTATAATTTTTTTTTCCTTAGCCTTCTACATTTTAATTCTATTAAATGATTTTATAAAATCAATTAATTAATCAAATAGAATCAATCGATTTTAACTTATTAACTAATCGGTAACATTATCTTGTCAGATTCAATCTAAACAAGTGCCCTTGCTATGAAGGTGGCAGTCAGATTCATGTCTGTCTTGTTTGACCGTCACTTTGACAGAGCTTTGGTTGAGGGTTTTCCTGGTGATCCCATTCCCCTGCTGTGCTAAGCAGTGTGATCCCATGCAGCTTCCAGTGCAAAGACCAGAGTTAGCATGAGCTTAACTCTTGCTTTCTTCCTCATCTCATGCAAGAACTGGTTTGCTCATGGGAAATAGCTGTTCAAAAAGGCGCACACCACACAGAAGCAAATGCAAATTTCATTGGGAGTAAAGGGGCATGGAGCACTTCTGCTGGATCCTGTGTGATGGAGTGAACACTTGGGGTGAACGCAACTGCTGTTTCATGAGCTGCCCTCTGCAAAGCTCTCTCATTTTGTTTCAGTCTTATTTATGGACTTCAATTCTCTGTTGTTTTCCTGAAGAAACGTATGCACCTCATCAATCAGTCAATAGATTTTCAGTTTTACTTTGCTTGTTTGTTTTCCATTTCATGACTTTCCCTGTTGTGCCTGTAGCCTTTTTCACTTAGATAATAATCACTATCTCACAAACTGGACCTGGTTATTATATAGATGGGTAACATCAAAAAGCTGCCAAAAAAAAATAAATTACCCATATGATTCAATATTTGGATTTTTTCACCATGATGATACTGTTCAACAGGATAATGGTAACGAGTCTTGTTTTGACAGCAGTGGCATCACTCAGAAAACTCTCCTACTTATGATCACTGATGAGCCCATGGCACTTTGTATAATGCCTCTTTTCTGCACCATTCACATAAAAATTCAATGAATGGCTGGACAAAATAATATTTTCCTGTATTTTCTGTTGCTTTTTGGTTTTTTTGTGTGTGTGTGTGCAATACTCTAATCCAACCCAGGGAAGGATGCAGTTCAGTCACAGTCAAAGCAATCCTTGAGGTTACGGACACATGAGCAGAGAGGCAAAGCTCAAGGCACAAACCCGGAGCGTGTTGCACGGTGGCAGCTGGGCGTAAACCTGTGTCTGTGTGTCCAGGAGTGTGAGAAACCAGCAGCCAGTGCGTTAAAAGTCAGGCAGCAAAAGGCATGGGAAAATTGCCCCTGACTCATCCAGGGGATAAATTGCCATTCCTGGGGCTGAGCCAAAGCTCTTCTGGAGATTGTGACATCTGTTTGCAGCTTTTTTAAGTCAGGATGTTACCGAAATCTCGGAATGAAAAACTTATCAACACCAATGTGATGTAGATAAGCAGACACTTCTTTATTGACGGCTGGGTGCGTGAGTGAGTCCTCTCATGATCAACGCACGCCAGGTCTCAAAATCAGACACCATATATAAAACTTGTTCATACATATTCATTAAATATTCATGAATAACCATGATTTTTCCCATAAATCATTAACATATTCTCCTCCTATATCCGATTCTGCGCAGTAGAGCTTAGAAAGGTCTAGAAATGGGTCTGGGGTACGATTTGGGTAGGTGGTATATGAGTTGGTGGTCGCGATCTCCCCCTGCCGGAATTACCTTTTACTAAAGTTCACAGTTTCTTGGCAGGTACCTACAAGCTGTTCCAGCCGACTCTCCCCAGTTCCCATTAATCTCATATTCTGACATTTCAATACACTTCTACATACAGAAGACTGGTCAAATACAAAAAAACCTTTCAACCCTAAAGTTATTACCTAAGTTTTAACAATGGTTCCAGCCCCTTCTTCCAGCCTTGGTACAAGACATACAGATGATCTCATAGCAGCTTTTACTGTGCAACTATAAGTTTCATTAAAAATATTTCTTATCCTTCTATTTTACAATTTTATAAAATGATTTTATAAAATCAATTAATCAATCAAATAAAGTCAATCATTCTTAACTTATTAACAAATCGATAACAAGGACAGCTTGACTTGGGAGAGGTTAATCCATCCATGTGCCTGATGCTGGTGTTGAATTTGCAGAACATGCAGTGGGAGGCTTTTCAGATTAGAGGAAACATACCCAAACATAAAAAAGTAAAATAACTGGTCCTACTGAAAGTAATTCCATTTATTTGACTTCAGTACCACTAGGATATCAACCAAGATACAGCTATCCCCCCTAATAGAAAGGATTACATGGAGATGCCTGGCCTCCCGTGGGCTTCTCTTTAAGCTCACCTTTCATTTCTGCAGCTCCAGCAGAGAGAAGAAATTCAGCAAACACCAGCATCCTTGGTCATTGGGGTTTAAAGCATGAGATCTCTGCACTGAGTCTGGGGAGTGGAGCCTGACCACAGCAACTCCACTCTCAGCCCCTGTGACATGAAACAGGATCACTGGCTTGAAAACCTCCTTTCAGCTGCCTGGCAGTTTCACAGCAGAGCTGTTTTCGAAACAAATTCCCTCTGGTCACACAACTGGGTTGTTCCTCCCTTTTGCCATGCAGAAATAAAAGATGTGAGAAACCACAGAGCTTCCTTCTTGCTTCCCCTTGCTTCAAGGGTCCCCATTGCCACATACTAAGCATTTATTTTTCCCTCAAGAGGCAGGAGAAGACAGAATAATAAAATAGCCACTACTTGTTTCAGCAGAAACCCTTCAGAAGATGCAGCAGCCCAAGTCCTATCGGTTCTGGGCAGGAAGCATGGCCCCACACTATGTCTTTTCAGCTTCTCAGGAAAGAAAAAAACAGAAGAGCTTGACCACTGTACTCTGATCCTGCATTCCGCATAAAACCTATCTGGAAGTGAGCAAGTGCTGTGTCATTAGTCTATAAGGATAGACACAAATCATGTTCATCTTCCATGAGGTTGCTATAGCACTCTATGCATCAAAGCTATTGTCTCTGTGTCTGCCACGTAGGTGTTTACTTCTGCATTAGTCACTCTGGCCTCCCTATAGAGATCTTTCAGGACATGATTCATTTCATCCTGAAATAGAGCTAAAGTCAGTCAGATGAATCGTACCCCAAAAGTGTTCCCCCCCACTTCCCTCCTCCTCCCATCAACTACAAAGGGAGCGCCCAGGATGGCCAGCTTGGGTTTTGCCATTTTATGTGGTGGATGTATGAAGTTAACCAAAGCTGGATTGCACTCCTGGGGACACATTTTATTACACTCTGTGAGACCACACACACTGAGATTTTGTGGCTCTTTCCCTAAAAGCGGTTGGTAGTGGCAAAGTAGCAGTTTTTCTCAGTATAAGCTGACAGTCCCTGTGGGAACACCCTGTTTCACTAAAAACATGGTACCACAGCAGCTTGGCATTTTAATGGGTAATGTTGCAAAATGAGGTTTTTTTGAAGAAGAAATCCTTGAGAAAGGAGATACCTGGAGGAAAGAATATGGGAGGCACAGATGTCACCGAGGCTTCAATGCTGGGTGAGAAAAGAAAGGATTTTCATGAGAGGTCAATTTTACCTCACTTTAGGGATCCACATTGAAGGGGACTACACATGAACTAGCAATCTAGGCTACTATTATCAACAAAAATCTAGTCAAAGCAGTAAATGGAAATTAGGAAGTGATTCATCAGACTGAAAGATGAGAGTCAACTAAAGGTTGAAATGGATTTTGCCCTAATGTTCATTAACTGCCTTGCCTAAGTCTCCCTGAGCATAGTGTGGTACTGGATATCTAGCTCACATATAGCCATCTGCACTGTAGACACCTATGGTTAGCTTACGCTACTCATCTTTAGATCTTTCGATATCTAAATTTGAGGTAGTCATCCCAGCAACCCTGTGTGCCAACAGACAGAAATATGCTTTTCCAGACAGTGATCTTCTGACTGTGTCAAGCACCCCTATGAGGCTGGGATATGTCTGTGTCAGGACACCCTGTTTCTCACCAGGAAGATTGTGCTTTTATTTCCTCCTTTTGTAATTTACACTATACAATTGAGTTTCTCTATATACGTAGATAGTTATTTCTACAAGGAGAACTCATAGAACAGCAGTTCTAGATTAAAATAGTTGCAGTCTTCCCTGGAAGATAAATGACATGTTATGTCATGTCATCCTTACATGCTAGAAAACTTTGGGGAAGTCTTTTGCGTATTTAGAAGTATCTCCTGTCTTTACTGAAGTCGTTCCTTGCAAAAGGCCTGGCCATTGGAGCAGGCAGGTGATCCTGAAAAGTATGCCTTCTTGTTCTGCGCCTGGGAACGTCTTGGTTTGGTTATGCCCAGGACCCTTGACTCATTAAAATTGATGCATCTGAAAGTAATAATAAATATCTGCATCCTCCCAGAGGAGAGTCCCAAATGCTTTGGAGGCATTTGGCACTAATCACACCCCATTACACACGTGTGTAGTTTGCAGCAGTGTAGGTGTAGATGCAAGATGAAGTTGCTGTTGCTGCGTGGCACCCATGTATTTCATGTAGGTGCAGCCTTGTATGGGTTAGAAGGGCATGAGCAGCAGAGGGTTTCCACCAGGGCTCTCTCCAGTGCTGCTGGGGATGGTCCAGAGCTCCTCACTTACTCTTTGCAAGTGGATTTATGTTGGGGTCTGCAGCAGGTCTGCAGATAAGTTAGTTGACCTCAAAGACTTAGCCGTGTACCTTTAAGACAGCCACAAATTGTCAGGTATGTAAACAGGATGTGATGTGAAGAATCGGAACTTAGAACCGCAGCATACGGGCACCTACAGCAACAGCAAATAGCAAGCAAGAAGAAAGACACAAAAACCTATCGGGGTCTAATAGCTGCACTGTCTAAGATATATAAATAGTTTGTATAAACAATAAAGGCCATTTTGTTCGAACCCAGCCATGCCGACATAGTGTTTCTTTTAAGTCCACCTCGACTTGCATCACCACATTTGGTGACCCCGACTTGCCTATATGATCCCAGTAAAGGGTTTCAAAAAGAGATTCTGAGACTGTGCCGATCTGACCCCGGTAAGGGGTGTCAGGAGAGATCCTGAAACTGTGACCAGCGGGTTGCTGTGGAGGTGGAGCCTGGTGAAGCGGAGTAGCGCAGCAAACGGCTGCCAGATCCCGGGAGAACGTAACACCAGTAAGGTGAGCCACCAGGGACAACATGGGGAGTAAGTTATCTAAAGAAGATACCATGGTGCTATCTATGTGGAAATTAGTATTAAAGAAGCGTGGAATTACTTTACGTGGGCTTCAGTTAAAAGATATATTATTGTGGGCCAAAACACATGGAGTGGAAATGTCCCCCGCGACTGCTTTTAGTGTGTGGACCTGGGACAATTTAGGATCAACACTGTCAGAAGCCCTGGAAAAAGGGGACAAAGAGGTGTCCGGGTTTTTGCCTACATGGGGACTGCTTAGACATGTTGTAGGGGGCTTCAAGAATCCGCAAGACGCAAATGGGGGCTTGCAAAATCAGCAAAATGCGATTGGGGGCTTGCCAAATCAGCAAAATGCGAGTGGAGATTTGCAGAGTTCACAAGACACGAGTGGGAGCTTAAAAAGTCAGCAAAATATGAGTGGGGGCTTGCAAAGTCCGCAAGAAGCAAGTGGGGGATTAAAAAGTCAGCAAAATGCGAATGAGGGTACATCGTTCAAATCTCCTCTGTATCCCCCTCCAGAATACAGACAAGAGGATGAGGGGGTGGGGGAGGGGGAGAGTCTGTGTCCCTTACCAGATGCCACTCGCCAATGCCCTGAATCCCCTAAATCTCTCCAACTGCATCGACTTATACTCGATACCGATTCCGATTCCGAGGACGACAAGCAGAAGCCTCGGTGGACCGATCCCAGCCCCCCTGACTCCCCCCAGCAAGCACGCCTTCCCCCCTTGGCTCCGCCCCCCCCGCTCGCGTCCTCGGCACCGCCCGTCCCGCCCACCCCCTCGGCTCCAGCCCTTCCTGTGCAGGATGGAAATGCCGAAAGCCCGGCTTCGGGTCCAGCTACGACAACGTTATCAGTCACAGGCAATGAAGAAGGTGGAGGTGGTAAAAATCCAGTTTCCAGTGGTACAGTAATAACGCGCGACCCTCGGCAATTTTGGCAGGCTATAAGAGATGGGGCATTAAAAGACAGGAACTGGAATTTAGTAGAACTGATAGGCGGACCGCTCATTGATCTTCCTACTCCTTCCACCGATGCACCGCACGCATATCCTATTGTATTGGGAGATGCAGCTGCTGGTAATCCTCACATTTACACACCATTTGCTTGGAAAGTAGTACAGGACTTGCAAAAAACTGTTTTGCAGTACAGGGTGACTGTGTTCTGTCATGCAGAAAAGCTGTCTATAATCTACTGTATTACAGTGCTTGAAATGTATTTTGCTGTTAAAAAAAAAAAGGAATTGTAGAATTGTACGGAACAGAGACAGTGGATTATTTTGACATTGATAATGTGCAGGTTTGGCCTTGCTTTGAATGATGTGCAGCTGAGATCCTGCAGTAAAGAGTTAAATAACTTTAAGGGAGTATGAGTAGAAACTAGGATGACATAGAAGCATGTGAATGAGTAGTTTTAACCTATCACCTTTTAAATAACAAAGTCTGTGTAGCGTGTGTATTTTTAGCTGGGGGTACACATTGGTGTGAGTCTATTAATAAAGTGGCACTAACTTAAAAAAAAAACAAAACAAAACCAAAAAGGGGGAATGAAGGGAATGACCCCAGAGGCACGATTACAGAAAGCATGAGGGTGTCTTAGTAAGCATGAAAGACCCTCATACCGGGCATTGGTCAGGACCGCATGAATTGTTAACTTGGGGGAGAGGTTATGCTTGTGTTTCTACAGATGAAGGTCTGCAATGGATACCTGCTCGCTGTGTGCGGCCTGAGCTTAGCGTGCCGAATCGTCGGAGCGCTGCTGCCGGCAGTCAACCCAACAACTACTGTGTGGCCTCCTTACTGAACCAGTCCTTGTTTGGTGTGCCCTTCCTTGAAACTGACTTGCAGACATTGTTGCAAAAAAGTGAATGTATGCAGGGAATGAAGAATCTTACTGAAAGTCTTGATATTTTTGATAATTGATTACCTCTGTATAATGTTAACCCAAAAGAAGTCAATATTGTTTGCACTTTGAATGTTGATACCTTGTTTGTTAGGCAGTTAAGAATGTGAGTCAAATTTGCCACCATTATATACAAAACAGAGCAACTATTGTTTTTTGTTGTTGGATCAAGAACATGGCTGTGAGGATTTTGATGGTATGTGCTGCATGGATTTTAGGCCCCCCATTGCAGCAACATGTTACCAAAATCTGAGAAAATGTCAGCCTTTTTGGCATCCATTCACTCAATTGGCAGTACTGTTTGTTTGCTATTACCTTGGTTGCCATCATGTTTGCAAGGGCCCTGCAGAACATGACAAACCTGGTACTAGCTGTTCAAAAAACAAAAAGGGGGAATTGTTGGGATCTGCAGTGGGTCTGCAGATAAGTTAGTTGACCTCAAAGACTTAGCCATGTACCTTTAAGACAGCCACAGATTGTCAGGTATGTAAACAGGATGTGAAGAATCGGAACTTAGAACCGCAGCATACGGGCACCTACAGCAACAGCAAATAGCAAGCAAGAAGAAAGACACAAAAACCTATCAGGGTCTAACAGCTGCACTGTCTAAGATATATAAATAGTTTGTATAAACAATAAAGGCCATTTTGTCCGAACCCAGCCACGCAGACATAGTGTTTCTTTTAAGTCCGCCTCGACTTGCGTCACCACAGATTTACTATAAAATATTCATTCTTCCAGACACTATTTCTTTCTAAAGGGGGGGTGATAAGTTATTCCTGAGAATGGAAAAAAGGCATCCTTGCTATACAGATAGGGAGACCAAGGTACATAATTTAAGCAACTTGGCCAAACAGGATTTGATGAGTTGGTTCCTAAAAATCCCTGGTCTCCTGCTTCTTCATCTACTGTCTTTATCATCTCCAAACAACCTTTTTTACCCATCAGAAATGAATGGTATTTTTACCTTTCTCTTTTTTTTTATCTTGCACTTGAATGAGACAGAACTGTAGAGAAAGATGCTTCTATGCTGGTGTCATTTTATAGAAAGGAGGGCATTTTGTCATGGCCTACTTGACAGGTGATTCAAGGTTTCTTCTCATCATTTCTGGAAAACAAAAGCAAAATTAAAAAGAGGGTGTTTGGGGTTTTTTTTCCATTTACAGTCAGCTGTTTGCGTGAGTAACAGAAAACAATCAATACACTTGAGCAGAGATTTTCAAGAGAGCTCTTTTTTTTCTTTCTCAGTATTAATGATGACCTGCACTTCCTACCATAATGATTATCTTAAAAGTCTTTTTGGCTTTGAAGAGGTTGTCTCAGCTCTTGGAGTACTCACCTTGTGAAGGAATATAATCCAGGGAAGTCTATTACTTTTTTTTGCATATGCAGCAAGGATAACTACACATCAGATTTATGGGCATCATGCACGGGTTGCTATGACAACTCCTCTAGCCGCTGTACACCAAATAACCCTGTCATGTGAACATTTATCACAAGCACATCAAGTACAGGATTGCTCAGTACGGTCTTTGGCTAAACAGCAGGCCTTTTTTCTGCCCTTTTATACTATGAGTCAAAGTTAATAAACTTCTTGAATTGAAATTAACCATCGATACGACATAATCCAAGCACCATTCTTCATGGCTGCAGTGCTCGGTGAGAGGAAACTTTGCAAGGAGCACTGCTCCCTTTTCAGAAAAACTGTGGGTTTTTTCTTTATTGCCATTGTAACCTCACAAAACCCATATGTAAAATGACAAGCTGTGTCTGTGTGTGCATATAACATATTGTGCTGTAAATGAAATGTGAATTTTAACTATCAAGTCATTTGTGGGAAATAAAGCTGACTTTTCTTTTTTTAAAAAAAAAAAAAAAAAACAACACAAAAAACTTCTAAAGCCAGGGCCACATTCTAATTCTTAACACTCACTTTTAGCTATATTTTTAGGAGAAATTTGCAGGCTGCACACCTGGTCCTTCAATAGACCGGTTGAAAGGCTTTCTTATGCATTTAAACTCCTCCCTGTGCACTCACATTTCAAAGAAAATACTATGTTTCTAATTTATAGTTTCAGAGGGAAAGATTAGTATGTGTGAGGGATTAGTGATCTGTGTAAATTACTCCAGTAATTTTTATACAATAGTTACATCATAGGTAAACTCCAGCTCATATATATGAGTAGGAATATTATTATTTTTGTTCCAGAAGAAATAATATATTAGGCTGTAGGTATAGGAATTTTCAGAAAGCTTCCATCTCTACTGTAGCCCTCAGATTTAATGCTACTATAGGGCTTTTTTAAGCACACTGACTTAAATACCCAAATCACCAAAATGCTTTTTAAGTGGGTTTATAAAATAGAAACAGCAGAGTAAGCAAATACTGGCAATGTTCTATCTTTCTCTCTCTAATAGATAGGATTAGTCAAAATAATGTATGGTCTTGCCCTTACCTGTTTTTTTAAAATGATGGTTCATTGTACTATAGGTTCTTATAACCACCACACCCAAATCAAAACTTGCTTGACTTGTTAGAAAGACTCTGTTGGCTTGAAACAGGC
Organism: Falco biarmicus; assembly: GCF_023638135.1. NCBI lineage: Eukaryota > Metazoa > Chordata > Aves > Falconiformes > Falconidae > Falco > Falco biarmicus. The sequence continues at coordinate 11,163,544 of NC_079310.1, read as the reverse complement.
ACTGTTAGGAAACAGGCACCATTTCTTTAATCTGTTCCAAACATCTGCTGTAGGATGAGATGCAGTTTTCCCCATAAATACCTATTTTATCCTTAACATTCAAGGGAGAACAGGGGGCAGGCAGTAAACATACGCATGGCAGATGGCAATATTCAGTCAGAGGTATTCTCGCTGGATGACTTCAAATCTAGATCAAATGCTTTGCAGAAAATGCTTTGGTCAAGCACAAGTTATTTGTCTTAATCTAGGCATAACGAGGTGGTATTTTCCAACTTTCATTATGCAAAATGTCAGATTAGATTATTTAATCTCACAGATTTACTGCATAGGCTTCTTTATATTTTACATCTCCTGAGATGTGGGTTTCTGGATATAATTTGTGAATGTGAAATGCTAACTTTGTGATTTCCTTATGAAGAGTGCCTTGCTCTTCACCACTACTCACAAAGCACTGGCTGAATAAATAGACTGGCATTCATGCACAAAGGCATGGATCTTTTGGAGTAGTTTTATTTCGTTTCTACAACCTACATGAGTTTCTGCTAATTTTTTCAGTTTATGATTTGCACAGACCTTAGGGGAATTAGATACACAAACACAACTTATTTTATTTTGGGACCTTCACCCTTCATTCCTTCCTTTGCAATACTGAAAATTGTCTTTATTAGTAACCAGATTTGGAGGAAGAACAAGTATCAGCTAATGTCACTGAAGATAAGCTCTATTTATTAAGCAAATCAATAAGTGTAGGGAAAAAATGACAATTTTTTTCCCCCAACCCTTAGGAATCCTTTGTGCCTGGAACAAAAATGGCCATTTACTGTCAGAAGCTTTCCTAGTGGAAAGCATTCACACTTTCTTCATCTAATTATTTGATTTCATAAGGATGCTGATTTCTGAGTTCCCACTCCTATATTGTGTGTAGCAGTCATATAGATACAATTAACATACACAACACTCGATGTTGAAGATGAATCCACCTGGGGTCAGCTATGCCTCAGACACCTTTGGTTTGTTGTACTGTTGTAGCTTCTGGTAGAAGAGATGAATCACCTGCAGTAGGTTTGCATTTTTCTTTGCCTTTTCATCACCCTTTGGTTCTAACAACAGGCAAAGGAGCTTGTAGGAGGTACACAGGAGTGAAGTTCTTTATCTGTTGAATGCATTCACCAGAGATGATGGAGGAGTGTTTCTGATGCAGCAGTCATTGCTCATGCATCTTGTTTCTTCAGAAACTGTGTCTAAGAGGACTGCAAGGTACAGGTGGCTTAAACAGCTGGGAAAGAGGGTGTCTGCTGTGTGGAAAACTGAAGGGAAAACTACATTTTATATGATTCAGCTATAAAATGCTCATATGGAACTTCAGGCTGTATCATATGGGAATGACAGCAGAATGCAGTTCTACTTCTCTGCCTCCTCAGTTATGCCTATAGCAGTTACTGCAATTCCAAAACCAGTAAATCATACAATAATATATTTTTCCTAAAGATATTTTTTTTCTTTAAATATTAGGAAACAACCCTAACAATTTTATCTGGCAACAGAATTCCTACCTATCCCCTCTGATCAAGTATATTTCAGAAAGAAATAAGGAAAGTGTACATTTTGTGCACAAGTGGCAAGACAAACTACTAGCAGCAATCTTGTCCCTGTGGCCTTTTGGATGAGAATAGCAATTAGGCTAATTCTGATGATATTTTTCTGATAGTGATGAATCTCATCTGGACGTGAAAGATATCCACTTTCTATTCCCAGTACAAATGAAAGAAATGTCATATCAGGCAGCTGCAATGCTTCCCTCTATTGTCAGATTAAAAACTCCTAAAATGCATGTGTGAAATTCCAATACTACCAAATCCAGGCCCTAGTCTAAGTGTGGAAAGTCAGTTCTTTCTGAAGGAGATGGTTTGAGGTATTTTTTAGACTCAGATGACTCATTACTTTGCTGATATTACTGAGGTGATTTTCAGATAGCGACAAGACTCTTGGGTTAACTACAGAATGATACTGGTTTTATGACTGGTCGATGCATGTCAGGTACAGGTTTTTCTATGGTACTTTCGCAAAGGCTTTGAAACTTCTTGAGCATCATGAGCCAAGATTGGACTCTGTAGGTCAACCTGTTGAAACATACTCTTTGGGCCTCCTACATGACCTACCTGGCATGACCCATCACCAGCCCACAGGGTTACAAAGATGTCAGCAGCCTTTGGAGAGTTGTGCAGAACTTCAGAGCTCAAAAACTCCCAGAATTTTCAAATTTTTCTACAGTTGTCACTGCAAAGATTATTAAAAGTGCTGACCACAGGAGTGTGAATAGAGAGGAAATTATATCTATTTTCTTCTGTAATGGGAAAAGCATTTATATTTTTCCAGGAAAAATTATGCTGCAATTCTTAACTATGTTTAAAAATTACTGGATTTTTACCATGTAACTTTTTTCTGGATTATTTTACAGTTCATGTGTTCCCTCATCACATCCTTCTTGAAAAGCAGTTGCTTGCATTGATGACTGAAACTCTAAAGGAAATGTATGAAAAATAGTTCTCTGCAGTTTCTGACAGTTTCTCTTTAGAAAATGGATTTGAATAGATGCTATGACTGGAAGAAAAGCTAAAAATGAATAGTTAAAATTGTACAGATGGCTCAAAATCAAGAAATGTTAATAAGTAGAATGCACCATATTGAAATGCTTAGACAGTGACTGAATGTTAAGGAAAAGTTTTATATTGAGAAAGCAAGCTGAGATTTAGGAGCAAGAAGTATTTATTTGAAGTTATTCCTCTGCACTGAAGTAATTTATCCTATGCCTTATTTCTAGAATTTTGGTTTATGGTAAGATTTATCAATAACTATGAGTTTCTAGTTAAATTAACAAATTTAATTAAGAGACTTTAAAAAAGCATATTACTTTCCAATCTGAGCTAATAGCTGGACTTAGACTTTCTCAAATAACCCCAAATCCTTGGAAGACACAAACATTTTCTAGTTTATTACTAGATTCTTTCTCCATCTGCTCTTGTGAAGGGATAGCTTAGTTAGGAGCTATTTCAGATAGGAAAGATGCCACATGGAGTTGAAGGGAGATAATGAAGAAGAAATCACAGCTCTGACATGAGCTTATGCTGAGCTTTAAAAAAAGCATTATGGTCACCCTGTGATACTAGTTATGTTGGTATAAATCTGGTGTCATCTCACCGACTAGAGAAGAACCTGGCCCTTTCATGACTAAGTGAAAGTACTGCAGAAACAGATAATCGCCTAGAAAAGCATGTAGAAGAGAACAACAGGGGGAAAAAAAATCAAAACACCAGGGCTGGGGAAAGAAGGATAGGGAGAAAAGAAGGATGCTGAGCCTGAGCTGGTGACTTTATCTTCAGAGTTCAGTTGCTTGATGGAAAACTGATTTTACAGGAGGTCACACTGTGCGTATTCTCAATTTAAGCATGTAAAAGAGTCATTAGTTCTTCTGCCAAAATTATCAAAGAATCTATGTAAAGTATTGGAATTTTCCTTGTGTTAGATGCAAGATGTTTTCCAGTAAAAAGGACAAGGCTGGAAGCAAAAGCCTCTGGAAAAGTACGTACTAGAGTCTGAACTGAGAAAATATCCGTCTGGGTATTGCAAGGGCAAAGCATAGCTGATGGGGAGATAACTGATATATTGCTGCTCTTCTGCTGAGCAGTAGCAGATGTGAGAGCCTTGCAGGTCAGCTTCCTAGCCATGGAGAAGTCAGTGCTGCAAAAGCTTGCTATATGGATGCATCATGTTGGGCGAGCTTGGTTGTTTATTTTCTGTCCAACAGCCTAGTATAGAGGTGGGTAAGTGGAATGTGGGAAATCCTCTCTCTAAAGATCCTCAATCCAAGCAACAAGATTTAGTTCTCAATTATGTCTCAAATCCAGCTATCATTAGAGTAATTAAGGTAGAAAACAAACTCTTTTGCTGCTTTCCCCATAAAGCGCCATATGATGATACTGAAACCAAACAAGTTCTTCAGCCCAAACTGTGTTTCTGCAATGAAAGTTGTAGGACTAGCTAAGAGCATAAGTGGTTAGGTCACTTTATATCCTAGCATTCACCATACCCCATGGCCACCAGGTCCACAATCTGTTGGCATGCTCTGTAAAATCTCCTTCCTTATGTTTCATTTTAGTATCTGACAGATTGTCATCTGGTATTTCCCACAGTGTGCAACACATATATATGCATGGACACATCCAGATTTTATAGTATAAACGATCTCTTTCCTCCCCTTAATGACTACAATTTTCTCTCTTGTGGAGAATTGGTTAACCGAACAAGGACATGTTAACATCGGAATGTTGAGTCATCAAGACCTTAAGAAATATCGAAAGCAGCTTATGTGAGAGTCAATGATTTACAAGGACACTCTGTCCTTGTTATCTTTGAGGAGGTTAGCACAGGGAACTTGTGGTTAACAAGAATAAGAATTTTGTCTAGAAACAAAGAGCATAGACGTAAGTTAACTTTTTAGCTGGCCAGCCAATAAGGAGCTTAACTTTTGCAATATGTATGAGCTAATTATAAGTGCTATAAAAGCTGTAACCGTAGTTGAATAAACGAAGTATGCTGATCTCTCATATTGAGTGACTGCTTCTTCCCTCCGTTCCGGCAAATGGCAACAAATTGGCGCCCGAACAGGGACCAGAGGACATAGGACCGGCGACCCGATAGCGGAGTCCGGACCCGGCGACCCGATAGCGGAGTCCGGGAGCCACGGTCGGCGGAGAAGTTGAGTGCGGTCCTGTAAGCAGCGCAGGAGGCGAAAGGGATATCTTCCCCGCGCCCGGGAGCACCTATAGAGGCTGGCCCGCCTGCTACGCGCCGCCGAAGTCTGCAAAGGCTGCAATTGTGCACAAATAGAGGTATGAACAGACAAGCGGCGTATAATTTGCTCAAATGCTTTTTAGAAAAGCGGGGCACTGAAGGGATAGATCTGAAAAAGGAACTTCCCGATTTATTAAGCTATGGTGTAGTCAGGGGATTTTTTACAGATCCTAATACAGTTTTTGAGGAAAGCGAATGGCGAAAGTTTGGGGATAAATTATTTGATGCTGTTATAAATGAGGAGAAAACAGCAAAGAAATTAATGAAACCGTGGCGGGCAGTTATAAATACTATCACTATGCACAAAGCTGAACAAAAGGTTGCTGCTGCTGCAGCTGAGAGGCTGGACGGTACGGTTTCTACCGGAATGCCCTCTGCACATCAAGCGAGTGCTGCTCCTTCGCCTGACTGTCCTTTGCCCCCTTCCGTACGCACCCTGGTTGTTCCGCAGAATCCTAGTGGACCTTGGGATCTCTCCCATTTAGATTCCTCTTTAGGAAATGAGTCGGCAAGATCACATCAAGCTGACGAGGTAACTATAGGGGAGATGCCCACGGCTCCCCCTGCCTCTGCAGAGGTAGTCGGAACCGGCGAGACAAAACAACCATCACTCACGCCAGTATCTAAACGAGGAAATAATCCCTTTTTAAACCAGAATGTGTCAGACCTTGTTTCAGAACGCCAGCGATGTTGGCAAAAGGTTACGGAGGCGGCTATGAGCTCAGGCGATCGAGAGGCTGCAGCCAATCTCATGACTGAAGCGCCAGCACGGGCCAGGCGGCAGCGCGCAGGGCCGGGCCGTGGGGCGGCTGCGCTTCCCTCCCCGCCGCCGGAGCCGCCTGACGGCCCGCGGGGAGCCTCACCCAGCTGGGACTGGCGGCGCAGCGCTCGGGGCAGGCGGCAGGCCCGCCGGCCACACGTCTGTAGCAGCATGGACGCCATCTTGGCGCTCGCGCGCGGCTGGGCGGCGGCAGCGGGCTAGCGGCGGCGGCGGCGGCGGGCTGACGGCCTGCTCATGTCCCGCCGCCCGGGCCCCGCGCTGCGCTCCCCACACGCCCAGTAGCGCCGAGCCGCGACCGGCGGCGACATTTGCATAGCACCGCCCCGTGGAGCTGGGCACGCCGGGAAGTGTAGTCCTCGGGGGCGCACGCAGAGTAAGACTGGAAACATCTGGGCTGAATGGACTTTAGCATCAAAAGAAGTTCTCAACTGTTAACTCGAAAAATTAACTACATCAAAATGAAGCAGGTACCAGAGATCCTTGGAAGTTTCCACTCCTACAGGTACGCTTTGGGTCCCTAGCCGATGGGTAAAGCCTGCAGTAGAAGAAAACAATAAAGACAGCTCCGAAGAGCAACAAGGAACGACACGGAACACCGCTCCCAACCGTGGAGAGACATAGTACCACGTTGAATGTTATCACAGAAGAAGGCTCATATGTGAGCGAGCCAAAAGAACTGTCAGTTGCCAATGTAACGTGTACTATATGTTACCAGTGTGATCCTTGGATTTTATGTAAATGTTACACCTGTGGAAAGGCGTGGTGGCGTCGTAAAAAGCTTGCAAATCGCTGGTGTGAAAGTTGTCTAAACAAACAGTTTTTGTTAAAGATAATAAGTAATATCTTAGTTGTAGCAGATATTTAGATATGATGTTATTAGCTGTTATAACAAGCTTAATCGCCTCGGTTGCATCTGTTGTGCCTACTAGATCTTTTGACCCTAGAGAAAATGTCTGGGTTACGCTTAGCAGAGCTGTGAATACTACTACCTTTTGTGCTAGTTTAGCTACACCTAGTACCCCCTTTATCACTTGTTTAGTTGGCGTGCCATTAAATGACTCAGATTGGATCACCTTTAACCAGTCTCTTGTTCAGATAGGGATTACTATGCAATCAGATCGAGGCTCAAATATGAATGATTGTTTTGAGAAATTTGATAAATGGAATTTTAAACTTCCTATTGGTCCGAACCCTCAAGAAATTGAGCTAGTTGACTCATTGAATGCCTCTCATTGTGTATATATAGACTCTACTAGGTTTTATTGTCTTGGTGAAAGTTCTAACCCATCCTGTATTACCACTCGTGTAAATCCAATTGGAAATCAGTCTACTTGGAATAATTGGTGTAACCATGCCCATCGAGACCTATCAAACCTTGCCTTTGGAGTACGATCTCCTAGAAAGTTACCCCCTGGTTTATTTTTTATTTGTGGTAATAGAGCATGGAATGGAATACCCTCAATGCCTGTTGGGGGTCCATGTACCATTGGTCGCTTAAGTTTAGCTTTACCACATCATCATCCTAATAAATCAAATCCAACAAGATGGAAAAGAAATGTTATACAAACTATTCAAAACACCTGTGACGATAATGTACAACTTTGGAATAAGTGGGAAACAATCTTTGCCTCCATCTTTATACCAGGTATGGCAGCAGCTCGTGCACATCGAAACCTAGAAACCCTCTCGTGTTGGATTGTTAAACAAGCTAACCTAACTAGTAAGGTTTTGTCTAGCATAGCAACAGAACTGGAATCGATGCAACACGCTGTTTTACAAAACCGCATGGCCATTGATTTTTTGCTTTTGGCCCATGGCCATGGATGTGAGGATTTTGATGGGATGTGTTGTATGGATCTGGAGGATAACTCTAGCTCCATACACAAGGAAATCAAACAATTAATGGAGCATTCGCAGAAAATACAGCAGGATGTTGGGTTTTTTGGGTTAGAAGATCTAACTAATCGATTGGGTCTAGGAGGATGGCTAAAAGGGTTAATTCAAAGCTTAGTTTTAATTTTAGTAATGCTTGTAATAGGACTTTTGATTCTTAGCTGTGCTTTATCATGTATTAAGCGTCTTGTTACTCAAGTAACTAATAACGTTTGGCTAGCACAAAATAAAAACGGGGGAATTGTGGAGAATTGGTTAACCGAACAAGGACATGTTAACATCGGAATGTTGAGTCATCAAGACCTTAAGAAATATCGAAAGCAGCTTATGTGAGAGTCAATGATTTACAAGGACACTCTGTCCTTGTTATCTTTGAGGAGGTTAGCACAGGGAACTTGTGGTTAACAAGAATAAGAATTTTGTCTAGAAACAAAGAGCATAGACGTAAGTTAACTTTTTAGCTGGCCAGCCAATAAGGAGCTTAACTTTTGCAATATGTATGAGCTAATTATAAGTGCTATAAAAGCTGTAACCGTAGTTGAATAAACGAAGTATGCTGATCTCTCATATTGAGTGACTGCTTCTTCCCTCCGTTCCGGCAAATGGCAACACTCTCTGACATTCCTAACCTCATCAACGAATCAGCTTCCTAGTTTCCCCTCATAAACAAGAAAGAATAATCATGTCCACAAGCATCTCAAAGACCAGGGAAAATTTCAAAAGGATGAATAAAAATTAGTGTCTGGCTTCCATCAGATTTCAGTGGAAATTTGTCACTTCACCATCCTTTCTGCCTTTGAGAAACTTGGTAACTATTTCTGGGGTTGCACCTGTTAATCTTGACCATCGTTAACTACATTACTGGAACAGACTGTGTCATCCTGTACCTACATGGATACACTGCATAGCACAAGAATGAGCTGATTTTGTGGTGGTTCCTTATGAAAGAAACCAGGCTGATGGATGTGTTCACTGTGTGACTCACTTCCTTGCTAATTTCCTTGCATCCCTTACAGATGCCTCTTAGGTGAAGTTTAGTTTTTACTCCTGGCAGCTACAGATCAGCTGCAAAATGTCTAACTCAGGCCAGGGGCTTTGTCTTCCAAGACCTTGGCCTCAGAGCAGGGCAAGGGAAGGAAGAGAAAGTCCAAAACTGATGAAAAGACCTCAGATCTCCTTCCCTCTTCAAACTCCATGAGAAATTTCTCACTGCCTTTCCCAGCTCAGGCAGGTGTTTCCTTAGGGGAGGTTTTGATGCCAGCAGGTGGAAGAACGACTGGAAGGCAAGAATAGGCATCCAGAGATACCTCAGTGGAAGGGGAAATGCTTTAACAGAAAGCAAGTTTTCATCATATTGTGACCTTTTCCAGTTCTTGTTAGAACTAGTTGGGAACTTGTCAAGTAACCAATTTATTTCCCATTGGAAGTACTGATTTATCAAGACTGAATCATGTGGACTGGAAGACTGGTTTCCTTGAGGGTTTGTGGGTTGGGGGTGGAGGGAGGGAGAATATAATCTATTTTTTTACATTATCTTGAAAATGAAAGACTTTCTCAGAGGAGCTGTACCAGAAGAACGTGAAAAGGGCTGACATTAAGGAGGGCAAATAACAGTGTTACCATAAAGCTTCAAGCTGTAGGTTGGTTTCACTCCTGGATAAGGAGATCTATTGTCATCTGAGGATGGTTTAGGTTTATATGCCTCTATCCTACCAACCTTACAGAGGGCAGAGTATGAGACTCACATCTCAGAGCCAGAGGATACCTCCGGAGTCTATGGGTCACCCATAACTCTTTTGGCCAGCTGTAGTTTTGTGACTGAGTTACTCAATTTAGGATGATTACCTGTCTTAGGAAAATCAAGTGTGGTTTATTTGCTCTCAGTTGCCCAATGGGGATCAAGAACATGTCACAGTTTTTTCAAAGACCTCAAGGGAATCTGTTTTTGATACACTCATGGGGAAAAAAGTTGTCTTCACCCCAAGTACAGTGATAAGCAGAGCTTTGGGTACTGAGTCATTTAGCCACACAAGCCCCAAAAGGTTTGGCACGTTGGTTTTGTGGCACATTGACTCTGTTCCAGACAGAAGTTCAACCCACTGCAGGAGGTCAAAAGCACAATTAAAACAAACAGCTCAGAGACAATGGTTTGTAAAGCTGCCTAGGGGGAAAAAAAGAATGCCTGCATATTATTTTAGAGATCAAACTACCTAAAGCAAATCCCCTAAACCAAGGGAAATTATAAACTACATGAATCTGAAAGCACCAGATTGTTTCCACTGTGGTGTAGAGACGTTCTCCCTAAGGCTTCTCTTTATGAAACACAAACTTTATAAGTGTATTTCACCTTCTAAAGCAAAAACCACATTGAACATATCAGCCTTCCTTTCATCATTGTTTTCTTCATTTGTCTGCTTCTCATCCCACTTCTTAACTGCTCACAATTGGAGCATGCAGGTTGATTTTAAAATATTGCTGACCCAAACAGCTTCACTTTTAGTACAGGGAATCTGGTTTTTGGATCTGTAATAACCTTTTCAAAGTCTGTACATTTCTGTATATAGATTCCTTCATTTTCTTAAAACACATTATCTCACTTTAATTCAATATTTTTTTGATAGTTCCAAATAATTTCAGCAGGTTTGAAAGCAGCTTGTCACACTTGTCTTTTCACACAGACCTTTCAGGTTTCACAGTCTGCTGTGAGTTCTGCGTTATAATCATTTGACACATGTTGGGGTTGCAATTGTGAAAGTTGCCCGTTTACAATTTTCATTGACATTATCACAGCTAGTTGTTTTAAAAGCAACCCTTGAGCTTCCTCATGCTCGACTTGTTGCAAAATACTCTGAAGCCAATCAACAAAGTTAGTATATAGTCCCTGCAAGACTGTGGCAAGACTCCCACATCCTGACTGCCTTAATAGCCATCTCCTTCATTTGCAAATAGTTGTCCCTGGGATACCTTGCCTGAGTCACAGAATCGGCACAATTATTTTCTCCAGCCAACTGCTCATAGTTAACAGCAATTCCCCAATTAAGGTTTTCAATCAAGGCCACTACACATAGCTCACAAAAATCAGATAACCACATCATATACTGCGTCAGAGTTAGTACCATACAAAGCAATGACTTCCAATCATGCAGTGTGAGTGTATAAGGCTCTGCCATCACTTCAAGAAGGGACATAGCAAATGTATTATGAATCCTCCCTTCCCGCACTGCTTTTCTTAACTCTTTAACAGCCTCGTATTGCACAGGCTACCACTTTCAAGGTTGATTTGTCTGACAAAATACTGAACATGTCATAGCAACTCCCAAATCCCCTTGCTTAAGCACTTCCCACTTGCATTCCTTCCACCAATCCCTCAGACCCCCTTTCACCCTCCCTGAAAATACAGTCAATGCATCGGGGGAGGCAGGGGGAGGGGGGGGGGAAGGTCTTGCTCCTTTTCCAGATCTATAGGACCTGGATCAAAAGGTTTATCAGTGTCAATGGAAACATTGTCCGAGGTGTCCTGTTCCTGCGCTTGGTCCTGTGTTGTGAGGGTTGCTGCAAGCAGTGACAGAAGCTTTGGGGGTAGAGGAGGTGTGGACGGAATCACCATCGTTGACAGTGTGTTGAGAAGAGTCGCGCTGTCAGTGGATTTTACAGCCTCCTCTGGTTTAGCACTCGTGCTGTTGATGGAATTTACAGCTTAATCTGGTTTAGCACCATTAGTAGAATTAGTTCATACTTGGTGAAGAGTAGTCAGAATTTGCCACCAAGGTGCTAAATGCATTCCCGACGCAGAGTCCCCCTCTGCGGCAGCATCATACAATTGTCTGCTGACCACTTTCATTACTTTCAAAGTCTCTAAAATCAACCTCCACATTGTGGAGAATTTTGCACTTTCTTTAGAGCCTGAACTAATGTCCTCCCACAGTGCCGTGCCGATCTTATCCCAAGTCATTAACTCAAAAGCCGCGCTCACTGAGGAGATCAGTCCTCACTGCCGAGTCCATGACAGCAACTTTCTCAGGCTTCCCTCATCGTAAGATAACCCTCTCTTAGAGAGGATATGTTGGAGGAGCTTCACCACTGCCACTTCTTTGCTTAGTGTGGACCCCATCTCCTCCCCGACTGCTCACCTGATCAGGGCGAGATTCCGACGGTTGCGCACGTGCGTCTTCCAGGCACTGGGGCAGCGCCTGCTATGGCTGGCTTCTTCCACCCCGTCTGAGCCATCTCTGTGCTCCTGGAAGCATGGACAAGAGGGTCCCTGTTTTGGCGCCACTTGTTGACGTGGAAGGTTCTAACACAATTTATACGATCAATATGATCAAGTTAGTGCCACTTTATTAAGGGATACACAGCAATGTATACACTAGCACAAAGCACACACATTGCTTCTAGATTGCTAATAGGCTAAAGCTGCTTGTCTATTCACTCTCCTGTACTCTATGATAGGTCATGGCATGGTATCCATGCTCCTCGCCTACATTTTGTTTCGACATTCTATTTTCTTATTTTTCAGTCCAACTCCTTTATGTCTTTCCCACGTGCAGTTCCTTAATAGTCCAACTCTCTTATCTCTCTGCCAGTATGCAGTTTCTTTGTCTCCCTTGGCCTTGCATATGTCCTTCACAACAGCTGCAGCTTGTTACAGCTTTGGCCTGCTCGACCTGCTATTGCAACAAATAATATGTCCATTGTCTTCCAGCCACTCCACATCCTTATATCCTTACCATCCAGGATACAGTTATCCTAGTACAAATTTCACAGAAAATTTGCAGAAACATGCAATCAAACGCACCCTGAGGAATTCTCTCTTCTTTCTCCATGTTGGGGGCTCTCTACCAGGGAAGCCAGCAATGCCCTGAGCCACATCATCCTGACACATTTCTCAGTCAGTGGCTCTAGAGTCTCGGCCAGGCTCCGGGGCAGGCTCGAGGGTTTGCAAATCCTGATCTCCCATCCTTTGAGGCCACCTCTCATCTCCAGCACTGCTACAAGGAGTGTGCCTACAGAGCACACCACAGTGCTGTGTTACTCTACCTAGTTTTCAAAACCTTCCAATTCACTGCAGACGCTGATTGTAAAGCAGCAGTAGGAGGTAAATTCAGTAACATAAATTTACCTTCTGATTTCTTCTTTCTCTCCCTGAAGAGATTATTCTTGCCGAGAAAAGTACTTTGTGAGAGCTAAGTATTTACTGCTCTTTCAAGATCCAATTCTACTTTGGCTGACCCTGTTTACATGTCCCCCCTCACCCCCATTTATCTGGAAAATTTCCCAAATTCTGTTGCAGGAGAATAAAAGCACCTGTTCCTCTTGAATGAACAATTGTTGAAATTCTGCAAAAAATGCAAGAAGCAGTGGACAAAAGAAAGGGTGAGAAAAGAGCTGAGGTTCAGAACATTTCATGAAAGTCTTCTACTATTTAGTGTCATTACTAACTCTACAACCTGAGGCAATTTATTAAGAGTTTGAATAAGTGGTTTAAAGAGGAGGATGTGAAGATTTCCATTGGAAATAGATGACTACTTTAAAGGTTGCAATTGGTTTTTAAAGAACAGGCGAGATGAAAATTGTGAGAGGTGAATAGCTTCTGAAATCTGTGGGCTGGGGAAGGGGAAGAAAATTGCCACCTACTTGAAATAAATAGCTCTTCTAAAATAATGGGGTTTAAACTTTAAAATTGTTTTGTTCTGTGACATATAGGGTGTATTTAGAATTGTTTTCAACTTCTCCAAGCAGGTGACATTTGCCTGGAAAATAATTTCCATATAAAAATATGGTAATGTAATTATTCTAACTGGTATTTTCTGTCATTTGATGCCTTATTCTTAATAATCTTTCCTATTTTGCAGCAATGTTAGCTACCCATATGAACTCCATCTGTGCTACAAGACAAAGAGGACTTTAATAGAAACTGAGCCATTGCTCTACCTTTCCACTAATTTCTGCTTTAAATTGATACAATGTACCCTTGCCAGAAATACCAGAAATCAAAAAGGTTATGGTTGCTAATATTACTAATAGCAATTCAGTTGATATTGATTCATCCCAACAGCAGGATTTTTGAAGTGTCCTATCTGGAGATGGTACAGTGGTTTTTGCTCTCTTGTAGACCATTATATGGTATTTAGTCCTGTTGGGTGTAGAGGACATTTTTGCTGTACCTTATACCTGGGACTAACAGACCTCGGTTGCTTGCAGGGTCAGTGACTTAGTAATTCCCTGGAGCCCACATTTCCCCTTCAGTCCCCTCTGATGCAAGTGAAAATGCCCAGTGAAAGCAAAACCTTGTCAAGGCCCATTTCATGATCTTAAATCAACATTTTCCAGTAGAGAACTCTTCTTCTAAAAAATACTTCAAAGCTTAAGTACACAGCTTTTCCTCCTGTTTCATATCTGTGGTGACGCAGGTCGAGGCGGACTGAAAAAAACACTATGTCTGCGTAGCTGGGTTCGGACAAAATGGCCTTTATTGTTTATACAAATTATTTATATATCTTAGACAGTACAGGTGTCAGACCCTGATAGGTTTTTGTGTTCTTCTTGCTTGCTATTTGCTGTTGCTGTAGGTGACCGTATGCTGTGGTTCTAAGTTCAGGTTCTTCACATCCTGTTTACATATCTGACAATTTGTGGCTGTCTTAAAGATACACGACTAAGTCTTTGAAGTCAACTAACTTGTCTGCAGACCCACTGCAGGCCCCAACACATATCCTGCCCCCTCTGGGTTGGGAAAATCTCCCCAGGTTACTGAGTAGTTCCCAAGTCTCTTTCCTTTTCAAGTGGCATAAATCCTATCAGCCCAGACCTATGGTTTCAGCAGTGAAATATTAATATCCTAATTACTGAAAGTATGCAGGTCTGTGTCAAAGTGGTTGAACATGAGATTTTGGGCTGTGAGATACAAGTGCAGGAGACAGTCTCCCCCTGGGAGGCAGATAATTGCTTAGAAAGAATAAGGGATGGGCTAAAGGAAGGGTATTTGGTATAGGCCAATTTTTTTTTTTTCACATCTTTGAGCAAAACCTCACCCTCAATATCGATTTCCAGTCAGTTTGAAGGCTGAGGACATGGTGTAATTAGCTCTGTGTTACCTATTGGAGTTCCTAATGACAATGATGTTTGACAGGACTCTTACTATGTCCCTGTTACACCCCATTTTCAGCACATTTAAGTCATTCGTGCTCCTGCTTGTACAGTTGCAGGAGCTATGTTCATTTAAGTACAAAAGGAAGAAAATGGAAAAAAGAACATAATCTGGGATGACTTCCAGGCAGCTGTAGCCACTAAGCTGAGGAGCCAAAACTAGGCGTGTAGCCACTGTAGGCTCCTCTTAGTCAATGGAGACAGGGAGAGAACAGGCACTCCAGCTCTGATGATGATTCAGAAATTAGATGGGCTGCCTCACTCTTCTTACTTCTCCCACTCAGAAAGTGAATTCTGGCTAAACACCTTCAAATAGCTGCTATTCAAAACAAAGAAATACCAGAGAAAGCAGCTGGTGGCATGCACTTGGAAGTATTCTCTCATGAAAAATATGGTTCCTGACTTTTCTCTGATCCTTCCTCATACCCCAACAATTCCTCCAAAACAGTTTAATCCACACGTTCATGTTTTCACTTTTCCTTTCCTTCTGTCACCCTAGAACAGATCCATCAAACATAAGGCACAATTTTAACAGCAAAACAAATAAAAATATCATGCAAATCCAGACATTCTGGTGGATGTACTATTAATTTAGCTAAATCAATAGACAAGGAGGCCAAAAAAAGCACTACTCAGAAGGATACATCCAGCTGAAGACAGAGACAGGCAGTGAAGAAGTCAAAGCAAGCCAAAATATCATTGATTGGTGACAACAGAGCCTTATACCTCCATAAAGCATTCTTGTTTTTCTGAGGTTTATTTTCCCGGAAGGCTTAGCAAAATATAATCCTCCGCCCTAAGCATATGAACAGTGCCATGCAATCATTGTTGCCTTTCTTTTTCCACACAGTCCTACCAAAATAGATTGAACGTCATGAGTGGAAAGTACAATTTTTAAACCTCTTTTTCTTTTTTAACATGCTCAGCGATACAAGGATGCTGGGGAGGTAATCTGTGTGTCTGAAGTTATAAAAAGTGGAAATAATATCTATAGCAGGACTTGCATGATCTGGATATTGCAGAAGGAAAAGGATAAAGCTGTAGAGCTGCAGTGGGAGAAGGAGAAAGAGCAAACCCTACCTCTGTTACCACGTGCCCTTTACAATGTGGACTGCCTTTTTGTGTTTGAGCTAAATAGTTGATCCCCACTTTAACCACCCATCTTATTAGTCATGATTTTCATCAAACTATTTCTTTTCCTAACTGAAGCTATAAGGAGAATCATTGCTGGCTGAAATATGAAAGCCACAGCTTCGGAGTTTGCTTTCTGAAAACCCAAACTCTTGGTCTGCTTTTGCAACTTTTCCTTTAGAAAGAAAGAAGGAACAGTGAGTACCATGCTTGCAGTGCCAAGCTTAGCTCCTGCTGGCCCTGGCAGCCTGACTGTATATTGAAAACTGGTTGGGTATATTGTGACTTCCAAAGAAAAAGGGTACTTTCTAAAACTGAGGCTATTCAGTTTTCAAAATTTCTTCAGCCCCCAAATGGATTTTCTGTTGTGAAAGGAAAAACCTGATCAAGACCACTAGACAGGAACTATGTGATCAACTGGAAGAAGCCACTGCTTCAACATCTGGAGTCTGTTTCTGGTCCACAAAATAAGTATTGAATCAAAAGTGAAGCAAGGGAAGCAAAAAAATTTGGACAACTGGGGAGTGATGGAGAACTGGGAGTAAACATCATCTCTCCAGCTGTGTCACTCTGAAAGTTGCTGACCTTGACAGGGCTGTTCCCAGTCTTTGCTGCTCCATTTTCAGAATGTCCTCCATCAAAAACTGGAGAACTGGAGAGGACAGTGATGTTACACCCAGGTCCTATCTCCAAAATCACTCTGCAAAGTGGAGATATATCCTCATTTACTGCAGGCATGAGCCTGTTCTGCAGTGGTCTTAGCATAGCTTTTGCTTTTGTCTTCCTTAAAAAAACTTGGAAGGTCCCTGTATGAAAAAAAAAACAGGAATTATCTGATTTCTAGTGAAAGAAATGATTTTTTTCCCCATTTTGGTCTGTTTGAAAACTGATTATACCCCATGAGGTATTACCACATCTGAACTTTTCCCAAAGTAGGAGGTTCATCTCCCCAGATTCTATGTAAACTCTGAGCGAAAAGTGAGAGAAGGGAATTCCTCAGAAGGGAATTCAGAGCAGAAGTCTATAATCAGACCAGATAAATGTTCATTAGAGGTGTATTCCCCTCAGAGCCTAGAAACCAGGAGGAATAGTGAGAAGGGAAGAAGCTAAGTAGGTAGGTGGCAAGTTCTGGTTTTGCCATACAGATTTAATACTGGTGGTGGCATATCACAGAGAAAGGTCTAAGTAGGACGTGCCACCAGGGAATGAACAGGGTTGAAAAGGCCAGAGGACAAGGATTAATCCTAGGAGTTCAACTCTCCATGGCAATTGAGGCCCTTAAGATCAAAAAGGGTAATAAGACAGGTCAAGGAAAAGAAAGCCAAAGTAGGTGTGGAGAGGCAACAAGCAGGAAAATAAATCCTGCTGATTTCTGCAGTGCGCAATTCACAGCCTGATGTAAACACATGCTAACAACTCCTGCCCCTCAGAGAATGTTAAGCAGACAGTAAAGAAAAAAAATATATGGTCAGCTGCGACGAGCAAGGGGAAGCACGCGGCCGACTCAATATGAGTGATAAAGCAAGCTTCGATTTATTACGGCGCAATTATGTCTTATATACAGTTCCAGTTAATTATGCCTACAAATCATCTGCTGATTGGCTAAGCTCTAAAGGATTACACTTTCATACGTCCTCCTATTTGCGGTTTCTGCGGATAGCTAGCTACATATTTTTTTTTCCTCTCTTGTCTATGCGAATTCCTCAAAGTTATTTACAACATTAGGCACAAGGTCAGTGTTTTTCTCAGCTTCCTTATCAGCATGCCTCAGCATAGCTGCAAGGCCTGCTTCAGCTAACTTACGCTAACTTTGTTTCACAAAGATCTTTAAGGGAGTCATGGCCATGATCACACAGCCATTCTGCAACATTTCCCCCTTTTTCTCTTTGCGCAAGCAAAACTTGTGCAGTTACACGCTCGAGTAATTTTTGAATACAAGAGAGAGCACAGCTTAAACATGTGAGTGCAATGATAACAATTATTACTATAAGCAACACACTTTACAACAGCCCTTTCAAACTACCAGAAGACCGCCCTAATAATAGAGCACCATAACTTTGTCCATTAATTATCAGAGGTCCTCGGACACGAGTTGCGATTTTTTGTGGTCGGTTGTCAATTAATGTTGTATCTACTGCTGTTGCCAGGTCCAGGCCGAGGCTCCTTCGGGTGGCGGGTTGTAACACGGTGTCTGCCGATAAGAGTTGGTCATGTCTCCTGGAGGGGGTGTCGTGAAGGTGACAGGAGTCGCGACTGGGGTCGACGCGCTGCGGCTCCTCGCGCTCGGTTTCTCGTTTCCCGTCTGCCGACAGACGTTGGTGCTGTGGGTCCCTCGCTGACAATTTTGGCACCACACTTGACGTTGTCGACATCAGTCACGGGTATGTCCTGGCTTCCCGCATCGATAGCAGGGGAAGTCTCGGCGCGTGGTGGTTGCTGGCTTTGGGGGTGCGGTAGCCCCAGGGGGGCGCAGAGGCGCAAGCGCTGCAAAAGCCTGACTTTGGGCTTGCACTAAATCTCTCCCTACTGCTTGGATTGCTTCCACTAGCAAGGCTTGCTGACCTACTGGCACCCAACTCATTCGCTCTAGCATTGTTTCTACAGAAGAATCTAAGGGCAGGGTTACTAAAATGCCTTTGGTGTAACTGTTACGATTCTCCAGAATACACTGGCACAATAACGGCCCTTTCATAAAGTTAGGTATATCTGGTGGGCTCACTGTGGAGGCCTGACTCATTCACTGTACTACGTAACTGACTTAATATTTTCCAATCAAAGCCTCCCAGGTTCCCTGTCTTTGGTTAGCGGCATTCATCTGATACGTTACAGGGAAAGCTTGTGGGGGGTTGACTTGCTCAGCAATATCAAATATTCCCTGAGCAGCTGCTTCTTGTGCTATTTTTTGCCAATTAATGTATTAATGTGCGTAGAACGCACCAGTTTGTTTACTGTATTTTTTTGTTCCTTTTTTTTTTTTTTTTTTTTTTTTTTAGAATTTTGTAATGACTGCCCACTGCTATTTTCTTCCTCAGCAGCACATTCGTCAGATGTGTCCCCGCCCTCTGGCCCCCCCGAGGCTACTTTGCCGGAGGGGGTGGCGGAGGACACGAAGGGTCTGGAGGTGGTGCAGTGGGCTCTATAGGTGGTACAGAGGGCACTGTTTGTGATAAAGGGGGTATTGGAATGTAATTTTCACATGGCATAATTTTTCCTGCATTAGGATCTGCGCTTGCAAGTCGGCTTGTTACTGCTGCAGCAAGGCGCTTTTCTGCTTGATATCTTTTTATACAATTAATAACTTCATGCCATGATTTCATCAATTTTTTTGCTGCCTTATCATCATCTATTACTAAATCCCATAAACAATCCCCATAATTACGCCATTCTTCTACTTCAAACATATGCTCAGGATCTGCAAAATATCCTTTTGCTTTACCTAATGCAATTAATCTGGCCAGATCTTTTAAAGGGCCTACTCCCCGCTTTTCTAAAAAGCATTGTAAAAGTGCTAGCGCTACCTCTTTTTCCATTGTGCACTCGTTAAAGTCCTCTTTGTTGCAGCCTTTTCCCTTGGGTAGCAGCTCACGGACGGCGAACCCCTTCTTGAATTATCCTGGGCTCAAGCACGGATCGGGTACGATGCCAGCATCAGCCGATCTTCTGCTCCCTGGTCGCTGCTACCAGTGCTTCTCCGTCCTCGCTGTCCGGTGAAGAACAAGGTTAGGGGTCCCTTGTTCGGGCACCACTTGCGACGAGCGAGGGGAATCAAGCAGCCGACTCAATGTGAGTGATAAAGCAAGCTTCGATTTATTACGGCGCGATTATGTCTTATATACAGTTCCACTTAATTATGCCTACAAATCATCTGCTGATTGGCTAAGCTCTAAAGGATTACACTTTCATACGTCCTATTTGCAGTTTCTGCGGATAGCTAGCTACATATTTTTTTTTTTCCTCTCTTGTCTATGCGAATTCCTCAAAGTTATTTACAACATTAGGCACAAGGTCAGTGTTTTTCTCAGCTTCCTTATCAGCATGCCTCAGCATAGCTGCAAGGCCTGCTTCAGCTAACTTACGCTAACTTTGTTTCACAAAGATCTTTAAGGGAGTCATGGCCATGATCACACAGCCATTCTGCAACAGTCAGCAGTATTTTAAAGATAGAAAGTCCTTACTCAGAGGTACATAGTAAATGTGTGGAAGAACAATTTGAATCCACAGCTTTGAACAGAAGCATGTCTAAGGTATGTAACATCTCTAAAAAGCACATTTCAGTCAGACTTAAAGTCAGGCATTAGGAGGATCCTTTTACCAGTGCTCAAGACCTGCTACTAAAGACCTCATTTATTACAGATCTGCAAAACCAAGCTGGTTAGCTATTA
This sequence comes from Falco biarmicus, assembly GCF_023638135.1. Classification (NCBI taxonomy): domain Eukaryota; kingdom Metazoa; phylum Chordata; class Aves; order Falconiformes; family Falconidae; genus Falco; species Falco biarmicus. Next base: position 11,143,360 of record NC_079310.1, on the reverse strand, counting down.
AAATTCAGTAATTCAAGAAACTAGGATGCTGAGAAAAGGATCGTTCTCCTTAAAACCAAAGAGATCATTGTGGCTTTTGAATAGACATAAAAGTTTATCTGGATGATGTGATAAATACTGTACATTTTTTTCAAGACAGAAAAATTGACTACAGATTCCTGTATGAAGCTGTTACTGTCAGCCACATAACCTGCCATCCAATTCTTAAACCAACACCACTCCAAACCTGATTCTTTTCTCTTTAATAGTAAAACCACTGTTGTAGAAAAGGAATCCACTGTGGGGCAATTTGTTCTCTCGCCACACATATTTCAGCTACAAAATAGTCAGCAGCACTTAGACATTAGAAGAACTCCAGAGAAAGCTAACACAGATGATTAGCCCTAAAGGAGCTGTAAGATGATGAGAAGCTGAGTGAATTAAATTTATTTCCCATAGTGTGAATCAGTGGAGTTATGTTGAGGTTTACAATATTAGTGTTTGGAGATCTCACTGCATCTGTATAATGGAGGGATGTAGGGGGATTATTTTGGATGGACAGCAAAATGCGGGTGGGGGACACAAGAGGATATATGAGGCCTTTTTATTCCATTTTTCTTTTTCTCTTCTAGCTGATTAAGGAAAGAAAGGGCATCTAGGATTCTGCATTTGAAAGGCTGCTAGATGACTGCAAGAAACATTAGGCTGCTTGAAAATGTCAGCATTTTACACTTTATGTAGGACTGAGCTGATTGCTACGGTGAAGAGAACATAAGTGATTCAAAGGTGAACCAGAGGTCTCCATGTTAGAGATGTGAATACAAGAAGGATGGAGAAAGGGAGCCTGGCTCCATAAAATGATGAATTCATTCTTATCTCAAAGCAGGGTTTATAGAGATTTGATATATATTGTATTTTTGTATGAATTAGTGAATAACTTGTCAATGAAGATGCCTTTAAATTGGAATGAGATCTGGAAAGGGAGATAACAGAGTCTGTCAGCTTCTTTCTGCAGTCTCCAAACCTGGGACAAAAAAAAAAAATCTGACTAAAGAGCAAAAGAGGTCTTGCTTCTTGAGAAGAGAAGGGGAGCTGCATCTTAGCTAACTCATGGCAACTAACACAGGGTAAAATGCTAATGTAGGACAAGATGGTTTTCTGTCCTGGACATTAACAGGTTAATAATCATCCTGATGCTTTCCCATCATTTGCCTTGATCTGGTAAAGCACAACAAGCTACTATATATATATATATATAATTGCTTGGATTTTACAATGGACAGGACTTATGCTGGTTAACTTCAGATGCTCCACTGTAAAGTGCTGGGGTCCCTCTACAGACCTTGGTCACTGCAATGGGAAAACTATCCTCCTTGTCCCAGCTATACACCTTAGGAAACATTGCATTGCCTTTTGGAGGTGCTTTTCTTTACTGACCACAGACAAATAAAACCCAAAACTTTTCCACTTGACATTTGGTGGGAAAAATCCCACCTGACCTCTTAGTTAGCCTATGGGAAACTACATGCTTTCCTTGTGTGGATTTACTCAATACAGAGTAGCATCTTTAAAATAATGTGCTTCCAATTGGGATGCATTAGGTTATTTTATTTTTCAGAAATCTTACTTCCAAATGCCTGGCAGTTGAAAGAACCTGTGCTTAGCCTGTACTGGCAGCTAGATAAAGAAAAGGCAAGAGACACACTCTGAAGAAAAAAAGTCTTTTCACCTGGCACGTTGCTAAAAGGTGCCTGTGGTCAATTTAATATTTCGCTTCACTTCTGTCTTTCTGGAGACTACCTGTTTTTTTTAAGCACCTTAAAAGCAGAGGGCTAAAGCAAAGCATTATGTTGAGAATATCCATTAAAAAAACTATGCTTGAGACTATAGACTTGTAGGAGAGGAAACATGGTCATAATTTAATACTTGTGATTAGTATCTCATTTTTGGATCATTGGCTCTCCCAGGACTCAAAGCTTTTTGATGACCTGTATGCAGGCTAGATTTCCATCATCCAGAGCAGCAGACCAGTTAATGAAAACTCTAGCTTCAGGGGTTGGAAGGGGTGCTCAATGCCTTTGTTTATCCCAGGGATGGATTGTGCTCTCTACTTTTGCCTATGTTCCTCATTGCTCACCACGTGCTTGGGTGGTGTTACCTGCACTGATTACATGTCTGGCTGACATCTAAGCATTGGTCGTGGCATTACACTATGAAATGGAATCTCTGAAAAGAAAACATCTCTGTGCGGGATCAGGCCAGGGTTTTCCTGCAAAATGGGCCAGTCCCAGAGTATACACATATCCCAGGTCCCAGCAGTCAGGCCTTAGAAGGGTCCATGGGTGAAGGACTGATGGACCAAGACCTGCAGAATTCAGCCTGTGAATCGGTGGTGATTATTGCTCAGCTACCACCAGATTGCCAGCTCTGCTCCAGGACCATATTGCAGGAAAAGGGCTTATTCATGGGATAGGTCTTCCCAGTTGTGAGCAGGTAATCTTCACAGCACTGAACCAGTTCCTCTGGACTCACTAATCTGGATAATTTCTGCTTTAAGGATTTCTGTGAAGAAGAATAAGACAGACTGAGAAAGAGGGGGGGAAGAAAAAAAGAGAATCTGCTATAGTTTCTCTCACTGAAAGTCAGTGGGATGTCCCTCCCTAGCAAGTCCCTCCTCACCTTGCCAGGGAGGTTAGGGCAGGTACATGAGGACGGCGTTGCAAACGCTTTATATTAGTGTTGAGAGTTGTTCAAGACAGAAAAAAAATCTTCCACCTGGGGAATTGAGCCCTGCCGAAAAAAATGGCTAACTCCCAGAGGCTCTTCTGTGTAGCAGGCAAGGATAGCAGTGAGTACAGCGTAGCTCAGCGCATGGGAGACCATCAAAGAGAGGGCTTTTAAAAAATCTTTTTGAGATGAATTTACTATGCAGACCTCTAGGGCATTAATCAGTTCCACTTTTACTATTTCCCATCAACTAACCATTTGCGGGCAACACCTTTTAAAAATGTGCTGTAATACATTTACTGGACATTTTGTCATTGTAGTATATTTGAGATATCAAAAAACAGCTGTTAGAAGGCCATAAACAAAGATTTTATTATATATTGTTTATTGTCGCTTTAGTTATGGAAGGCTAACCAAGACCATTAATGCACAGCAACATTGAGATGCATCTTTATTGTTGCTAGGAAGGATAAACGTTACTTCAATAATAATATGCAAATGGAGCCTTTACTGCACATAAAGAATAATCACTTTAGATTAAAGGCAAAAATTTCCTTTAGTAGTACTTGCAATAAAACCTTTTGCATGAATGTAATGAAAAATTTAAAGAATTACCACTTCACTGAGCATGAATAAATTATTTATTAAATGTAATTGAAGTATTTATTAGGCAAGTAATAAATGATGGACAAATGCAATGGGTGGTCTCGCTGTTTTATAAAATAACCTCAGCCTGTATTTATAAGATGGATGGTAGCCTTCCTGTATGATTATAACAGATTAATTGTAGAGAAATGAAGCTGGGTTAATTAACATTGATAGTATACAGCTGTGGGATGGCTTCAGGTGCAGTGGGTTGGCTGATTTAGATAAGGAGCTGTAAAGTTGTTAAATAGCTCTAAAGGGGAGTAGCAAATGAAGAGAGCCCTGGAAAGGGAGGAGAGTAAGTGAGAGTGAGAACCCTGGAAAGGGAGGAGAGAGAGTGCAAGAGCCCCTGGAAAAGGGGGGAAAGGGAGGGCATGGGCCCATGGAAAAGGATGGAGAGGGGGGGTGAGGGTGTGGGCACCTGGATTGGGAGGGAGGTTGAGCATCCAAGCCCCGGAAAAGGGAGAGGGGGTGAGTGCCCGAGCCCTGGAAAAGGGATGGGGGGGTGAGTGCCCGGGGAAAGGGAGGGGGGTCGTGAGCGCCCCGGGAAAGGGAGGAGGGTGAGAACCGGGGCGAGCGCCCTGGGAAAGAGAAGGAGCCTGAGCACCCTGGAAAAGGAAAGAGGGCGAGAACCTGGGCCCTGGCAAAGGGAGGGGGGCGAGAGCCCAAGCCCTAACATGAGAGTGTAGTGAGGGCGAGTGCCCTGGAAAGGGAGGAGGGCGAGAGCCCGAGCCCTAACATGAGAGAGTAGTGAGAGCCCGAGCCCTGGAAAGGGAGGAGAGCGAGAGTTCTTAAAAGGGAGGAGAGCGAGAGATCTTAAAAGGGAGAAGAGTGAAAGCCCAAGCCCTAACACGGGAGTGTAGGTGTTACCGAAATCTCAGAATGAAGAACTTATCGACACCAATGTGATGTAGATAAGCAGACACTTCTTTATTAACGGCCGGGTGCGTGAGCGAGTCCTCTCACGATCAACGCACACCAGGTCTCAAAATTAGACACCATATATAGAACTTATTCATACATATTCATTAAGTATTCATACATATCCATGATATTTCCCATAAATCATTAACATATTCTCCTCCTATATCCGATTCTGCGCAGTAGAGCTTAGAAAGGTCTAGAAATGGGTCTGGGGTACGATTTGGGTAGGTGGTATATGAGTCAGTGGTCACGATCTCCCCCTGCCGGAATTACCTTTTACTAAAGTTCACGATTTCTTGGCAGGTAACTACAAGCTGTTCCAGTCAATTCTCCCCGGTTTCCATTAATCTCATATTCTGACATTTCAATACACTTCTACATACAGAAGACTGGTCAAATACAAAGAAACCTTTCAAACCCTAAAGTTATTACCTAAGTTTTAACAATGGTTCTAGCCCCTTCTTCTAGCCTTGGTACAGGATGTACAGAAGATCTCATAACAGCTTTTATTGTGCAGCTACAAGTTTCATTTAAAATATTTCTTATCCTTCTATATTTCAATTTTATAAAACGATTCTATAAAATCAATTAATCAATCAAATAAAGTCAATCATTCTTAACTTATTAACAAATCAATAACTTAGGGAGAGCCTGAGCCTGGAACGGGAGGAGGGCGAGTGCGGTGAATGAAGAGACGGGACGCAGCTTGATGCAAGCAAATATCAATTTATTGTACAGAAGCATGAGTTTATATACACTTTCAGAAGCTGCGCGTTTTAAACAGATTGGTTCTTGAAGCTAAGCATTGCATACTAGGCAATCCCTGATTGGTGGTTAACTACCATCAATTAACCGCAAGATGTTACCTTTCCTTGGCGCCATCCTTGGCGCCATCCGTCTCCCACTCCCCTGTGCTCTGTAAACATGCCTCATCATGTTAATTGTTGTCTAGACAAGCTCGAGCACATTCCCCTCAGCAAACTGATTGCCACGCATGGTCCTAGTTTCCAGCCCGCTCCTGCAGGCGAGGGTGAGTGCCCTGCAAAAGAGAGGAGGGCGAGGGACCTGGAACGAGAAAGAGCGAGACCCCGAGCGCCCTGGAAGAGAGAGGAGGGCAAGAGCGCGCGCGCCCTGGAAGAGGGAGGAGGACGAGAGCACGAGCGCCCTGGAAGAGGGAGGAGGTCGAGAGAGCGAGCTCTTGAAAAAAAGAGGAGAGCTCCAGCCTGAGGCCTGCAATGGGAGGAGAGCTCGAGACCGAGGCCTGGAAAAGGTAAACAGCGAGAGATCTTAAAAGGGAGGAGGGCGAGAGCCCGAGCCCTGGAAGGGGAGGAGGGCGAGAGCCCAAGCCCTGGAAAAGGGAGAACTCGAGTCCGCGCCCTTGAAAAAAGAGGAAAGCTCAAGCCTGAGGCCAGGAATGGGAGGAGAGCTCAAGACAAAGGACTGGAAAGGGAGGAGGGCGTGAGCCCCAGCCACGGAAAGGGAGGAGTGCGAGAGCGAGAGCCCTGGAAAGGGAGGAGGGCGATGGTGAGGACCCTGCAAAAGGGAGGAGGGCGAGGGCCCTGCAAAAGGGAAGAGAACTCGAGCCGGAGGCCTGGAAAAGGTAGTAAGCGAGAGCTAGAGAACTTAAAACGGAGGAGAGGGAGAGCCCGAGCCCTGGAAAGGGAGGAATGCTCTCTCTCTCTCTCTCTCTCTCTCTCTCTCGCTTACTCTCTCTCTCGCTTACTCTCTCTCTCTCGCTTACTCTCTCTCTCTCGCTTACTTTCTCTCTCGCTTTCTCTCTCTCTCGCTTACTCTCTCTCTCGCTTTCTCTCTCTTTCTCGCTTACTCTCTCTCGCTTACTCTCTCGATCTCTCTCGCATTCTCTCTCTCGCTTTCTCTCTCGCTTTCTCGCTCTCTCACTTTCTCTCTCTCCTGCTCTCTCTCGCTTTCTCTCTCTCTCACGCTCTCTCTCGCTTTCTCTCTCTCTCGCTCCTGCTTGCTTTCTCTCTCTCGCTCGCTTACTCTCTCTCTTGCTCACTCACACTTTCGCTCGCTTACGCGCTCTCTCGCTCGCTTACTCTCTCTCTCGCTCTCTCTCCCTCGCTCTCTCTCTTGCTCTCTCGCGCTCTCTCGCTCTCTCGCTCACGCTGTCTCTCTCGCTCGCTCGCTTACTCTCTCGCTCGCTCGCTCACACTCTCTCTCGCTCTCTCGCTCTCTCGCTCTCTCTCCCTCGCTCTCTCTCCCTCGCTCTCTCTCTCGCTCTCTCTCGCTCTCTCGCTCACGCTCTCTCTCTCGCTCTCTCACTCACGCTCTTGCTCTCGCTCTCCCTCTCGCTCACGCTCTCTCTCGCTCTCGCTCACGCTCTCTCGCTCTCACTCTCGCTCTCGCTCTCTCGCTCACGTGCTCTCGCCCTCGCTCACGCTCACGCTCTCGCTCTCGCTCTCTCGCTCATGCTCTCTCGCTCTCTCTCACTCTCCCACTCTCTCGCCCTCTCGCTCTCTTGCTCTCTCGCTCTCTCGCCCTCGCTCTCTCACTCTCTTGTTCTCGCTCTCACTCTCACACACGCTCTCTCACTCTCTCGCTCTCTCGCTCTCTCGCTCTCTTGCTCTCGCTCTCACGATCTCTCGCTCATGCTCTCTCGCTCTCGCTCACGCTCTCTCACTCTCGCTCTTGTTCACGCTCTCTCGCTCTTGCTCACGCACTGTCACTCTCGCTCTCGCTCATGCCCTCTCAATGTCGCTCTCTCTCTCGTGCGCGCTTTTTCACTCTCTCTCTCGCTGGCTCGCTCTCTCTCTCGCTCACTCTCTCTCTCGCTTGCTCTCTCTCTAGCTCGCACTCTCTCTGACTCGCACTCTCTCTCTCGTTTGCTCGCACTCTCTCTCTCTCTTGCACTCTCTCTCTATCGCTCGCACTCTCTCTCTTTCTCGCTCGCACTCTCTCTTTCTCTCTCGCTCGCACTCTCTCTCTCTCGCTCGTGCTCTCTCTCTCTCGCTTGCGCTCTCTCTCTCTTGCTTGCGCGCTCCCTCTCTCTCTCGCTCGCGCGATCTCTCTCGCTCGCGCGCTCTTTCTATCTCTCATTCGCGCGCTCGCTCTCTCGCTCGCGCGCTCGCTCTCTCATTTGCGCGCTCTCTCTCGCTCGCTCGCGCTCTCTCTCACGCTCTCTCTCTGTCTCGCTCTCGCGCGCTCTCTCTCTCTCGCTCACGCTGTCTCTATCTCTCTATCACGCTCTATCTCTCTCGAGTGCGCTTTTTCTCTCTCGCTCAAGCGCGCTCTCTCTCTATCGCTCTCTCACTCGCGCTCTCTCTCGCACTCTCTCTCGCATACTCTCTCTCTCTCTATCTCGCTTACACTCTCTCTCGCATACTCTCTCTCTTTTTCTCCTACTCTCTCTTTTCTCTCGCTTACTCTATCTCTCTCTCTCGCTTACTCTCTGTCTCTCTTTTGCTTTCTCTCTCTCTCTCCCTTACTCTCGCTCTCTGGCTTTCTCTCTCTCTGGCTTACTCTCTCTCTCGCTTACTCTCTCTCTCGCTTACTCTCTCTCTCTCGCTTACTTTCTCTCTCGCTTACTCTCTCTCTCGCTCGCTTACTCTCTCTCTCGCTTTCTCTCTCTCTCTCGCTTACTTTCTCTCTCTCTCTCTTACTCTCTCTCTCTTTCTCTCTCTCTCTGGCTAACTCTCTCTCTATCGCTTACTCTCTCTCTCTCGCTTGCTCTCTGTCTCTCTCGCTTACTCTCTCTCTCCTCGTGTGCTTTCTCTCTCTCGCTTACTCTCTCTATCTTGCTTACTCTCTCTCGCACGTGCTTACTCTCGTACGCGCTCTCTATCTCTCTCGCGTGCGATTACTCTCTCTCGCACGTGCTCTTACTCTCTGGCACTCGCTCTCTCTCACTTACTCTCTCTCTCACTCTCTCTCTTACTCTCTCTCTCTCTCGCTTACACTCTCTCTCTCACTGTCTCGTTTACACTCTTTCTCTCTCTGTCTCGCTTACTCTCTCTCTCTGTCTCGCTTACTCTCTCTCTCTGTCTCGTTTACTCTGTCTCTCTCTCGCTTACTCTCTCTCTATCTCTCTCGCTTTCTCTCTCTCGCTTACTCTCTCTCTCTCGCTTACTCTCTCTGTCTCTCGCTTACTCTTTCCCTCTCGCTTACCCTCTCTCTCACTTACTTTCTCTCTCTCTCGCTTACTCTCTCTCTCTCGCTTACTTTCTCTCTCTCTTGCTTTCTCTCGCTGATGCTCTCTCTCGCTTACTCTCTCTGTCTCGCTTTCTCTCTGTCTCGCTTTCTCTCTCTGTCTCGTTTACTCTGTCTCTCTCTCGCTTACTCTCTCTCTCGCTTACTCTCTCTCTTTCTCTCTCTCGCTTACTCTCTCGCTCTCTCGCACGTTTACTCTCTCTCTCTCACTTACTCTCTCTCTCTCTGGCTTACTTTCTCTCTCTCGCTTACTCTCTCTCTCTCGCTTACTCTCTCTGTCTATCGCTTACTCTTTCCCTCTCGCTTACCCTCTCTCTCACTTACTTTCTCTCTCTCTGGCTTACTCTCTCTCTCTCGCTTTCTCGCTTACGCTCTCTCTCCCCCTTACTTTCTCCCTCTGGCTTACTATCTCTCTCTCTGGCTTAATCTCTCTCTCTCTCGCTTACTCTCTCTCTCGCTTACTCTCTCTCTCGCTCACTCTCTCTCTCATTTGCCCTCTCTCGCTCGCTTACTCTCTCTCGCTTATTCTCTCTCTATCGCTTACTCTCTCTCTCTTGCTTTCTCTCTCTTTATCGCGCGTACTCCTCTCTCGCTTACTCTCTCTCTCTTGCTTACTCTCGCTTACGCTCTCTCTCGCTTACTCTCTCTCTGTCTCGCTTACTATCTCTCTCTCTTTCTCGCGTACGCTCTCTCTCCCCCTTACTCTCTCTCTCTGGCTTACTCTCTCTCTCTCTGGCTTAATCTCTCTCTCTCGCTTACTCTCTCTCTCTCACTCACTCTCTCTCTCACTTACTCTCTCTTGCTTTCTCTCTCTCTCTTGCTTACTCTCTCTCTCGCTTACTCTCTCTCTCACTCTCTCGTTTACACTCTCTCTCACTCTCTTGCTTTCTCTCCCTCTCTCTCTCACTTACTCTCTCTCTCACTCTCTCTCTGTGTCTCGCTTTCTCTCTCTCTCTGTCTCGTTTACTCTGTCTTTCTCTTGCTTACTCTCTCTCTCTTTATCTCTCTCTCTCTCTCGCTCTTGCTCTCTCTCTCGCTTACTCTCTCTCACTTACTCTCTCTGTTTCTCCCTTACTCTTTCCCTCTCTTGCTTTCTCTCTCCCTCTTTGGCTTCCTCTCTCTCTCTCTCGCTTTCTCTCTCTCACTTACTCTCTCAAACTCTCTCTCGCTTACTCTCTGTCTCGCTTACTCTCTTTCTCTCTCGCTTACTCTCTCTCTCTCGCTTACTTTCTCTCTCGCTCTCTTGCTTTCTCTCTCGTTCTCGCTTACTGTCACTCTCTTGCTTACTCTCGCTTATGCTCTCTCTCGCTTACTCTCTCACTCTCACTTGCTCTCTCTCGCTTACTCTCTCTCTCGGTTTCTCGCTTACGCTCTCTCTCCCCCTTACTTTCTCCCTCTGGCTTACTATCTCTCTCTCTGGCTTAATCTCTCTCTCTCTCTCGCTTACACTCTCTCTCTCACTGTCTCGTTTACACTCTTTCTCTCTCTCTCTTGCTTTCTCTCTCTCTGTCTCGCTGAATCTCTCTGTCTCGTTTACTCTGTCTCTCTCTCGCTTACTCTCTCTCTATCTCTCTCGCTTACTCTCTCTCTCTTACTCTCTCTCGCTTACTCTCTCGCTCTCTCGCACGTTTACTCTCTCTCTCTATGGCTTACATTCTCTCTCTCGCTTACTCTCTCTCGCTTACTCTCTCTGTCTCTCGCTTACTCTTTCCCTCTCTTGCTTTCTCTCTCTCTCTTTGGCTTTCTCTCTCTCGCTTACTCTCTCTCTCTCACTCTCTCAAACTCTCTCTCGCTTACTCTCTCTCTCTCGCTTACTCCCTCTCGCTTACTCTCTCTCTCGCTTACTCTCTCTCTAGCTTGCTTTATCACATACTCTCACTCTCTCTCGCTTTATCTCTCTCGCGTGCGCTTACACTCTCTCACGCGCTTACTCTCTCTCGCTTACTCTCTCTCTCTCTCGCTTACTCTCTCTCTCTATGGCTTACATTCTCTCTCTCGCTTACTCTCTCTCTCTCGCTTACTCTTTCCCTCTCTTGCTTTCTCTCTCTCTCTTTGGCTTTCTCTCTCTCGCTTACTCTCTCTCTCTCACTTACTCTCTCAAACTCTCTCTCGCTTACTCTCTCTCTCTCGCTTACTCCCTCTCGCTTACTCTCTCTCTAGCTTGCTTTATCACATACTCTCACTCTCTCTCGCTTTATCTCTCTCGCGTGCGCTTACACTCTCACGCGCTTACTCTCTCTCTCTCGCTTACTCTCTCTCTCGCTTACTCTCTCTCTCTCGCTTACTCTCTCTATCTATCTCACTCACTCTCTCGCTTGCTCTCTCTCTCTCGCTTGCTCTCTCTCTCATGATTTCTCTCTCTCTATCTGGCTTACTCTCTCTCTCGCTTACGCTCTCTCTCTTGCTTTATCTCTTTCTCTCGCTTGCTCTCTCTCTCTGTGTCACGCTTTCTCTCTCTCTCTCACTTACTCTCTCTCTCGCTTACTCTCTCTCTGTCTCGCTTTCTCTCTGTCTCTATTACTCTCTCTCTTTCTCTCTCTCTCTTACTCTTTAACTCTATCGCCTGCTCTCTGTCTCGCTTACTCTCTCTCTCTCTCGCTTGCTCTCTCGCTCTCTCTTATTCTCTCTCTCTCGCTTACTCTCTCTCTCTCACTTACTATCTCTGTCTCTCACTTGCTCTCTCCCTCTCTCTTGCTTTCTCTCTCTCTCTCTGGCTTTCTCTCTCTCTCTCGCTTACTCTCTCTCTCTCTCTCGCTTACTCTCTCAAACTCTCTCTTGCTTACTCTCTCTCTGTCTCGCTTACTCTCTTTCTCTCTCGCTTACTCTCTCTCTATCTCATTTAAACTCTCTCTCCCTCTCGCTTACTCTCCCTGGTCTACTTTCTCTCTCAATCTCTTTTGCTTTCTCTCTTTCTCTCTCTCGCTTACTCTCTCTCGCTTATTCTCTCTCTCTCGCTTACTCTCTCACTTTCTCTCGCAGGCTTACTCTCTCTCTCTCGCTGACTCTCTCTCTCTTGCTTTCTCTGTCTCTCTCGCTTGCTCTCTCTCTCGCTCACTCTCTCACTTTCTCTCTCTCGCTCGCTTACTCTTTCTCTCGCTCGCTTACTCCCACTCTCTCGCTTACACTCTCTCTCCATCTATCTCTCTCAGTTACTCTCTCTCTCTCGCTTACTCTCTCTCTTTATCTCTCGCTTCTCTCTCTCTCTTACTCTCTCTCTCTTTCTCTCTCTCTCTGGCTTACTCTCTCTCTCTATCGCTTACTCTCTCGCTTGCTCTCTGTCTCTCTCGCTTTCTCTCTCTCTCGCTTCCTCTTTCTCGCTTACTCTCTCTCTCGCTTACTCTCTCTCTTGCTTTCTCTCTCTCTCTCTCGCTTACCCTCTCTCTTGCGCGCGCGATTACTACTCTCTCTTTCTCGCTTTCTCTCTCTCTCTGTCTCGCTTTCTCTCTCTCTCTGTCTCGTTTACTCTGTCTCTCTCTCGCTTACTCTCTCTCTATCTCTCTCGTTTACTCTCTCGCTTTCTCTCTCTCTCGCTTACTCTATCTCGCTTACTTTCTCTCTCTCTCTTTCTTGCTTTCTCTCGCTTACTTTCTCTCGCTCGCTCGCTTACTCTCTCGCTCTCTCTTACTCTCTCGCTTACTATCTCTCTCTCTCGCACGTTTACTCTCTCTCTCTCGCTTACTCTCTCTCTCTCTGGCTTACTTTCACTCGCTTACTCTCTCTCTCTAGCATTCTCTCTCTCTCTCTGACTTACTTTCTCTCGCTTAATCACTCTCTCGCTTACTCTCTCTCTCTCTCGCTTACTCTCTCACATTCTCTCTCTCTCTCTCTGGCTTACTTTCTCTCGCTTTCTCTCTCTCTCTGGCTTACTCTCTCTCTCTCTCGCTTTCTCTCTCCCTTCTCTCTCACTTGCTTACTCTCTCTCTGTCTCGCTTTCTCTCTCTCCCTTTGTCTCGCTTACTCTCTCTCTCTCTCATCTACACTCTCTCTCCCTCTCGCTTAGTCTCTATCTCGCATACAGTTTCTTTCTCTCGCTTACTCTCTCTCTCGCTTACTCTCTCTCTCTTGCTTACTCTCTCTCGCGCTTACTCTCTCTTTCTTTCTCTCTCCCTCTCGCATATTCTCTCACTCTCTCTCTCTCGCTTACTCTCTCTCTCTTGCTTTCTCTCTCTCTCTCTCGCTTACCCTCTCTCTCTCGCGCGCGATTACTACTCTCTCTCTGTCTCGCTTTCTCTCTCTCTCTGTCTCGTTTACTCTGTCTCTCGCTTACTCTCTCTCTCTCTCGTTTACTCTCTCTCGCTTACTTTCTTTCTCTCTCGCTTTCTCTATCTCGCTTACTTTCTCTCTCTCTCTCTTGCTTTCTCTCTCTCTCGCTTACTTTCTCTCGCTCGCTCGCTTACTCTCTCGCTCTCTCTTTCTCTCTCGCTTACTATCTCTCTCTCTGGCTTACTTTCTCTCTCTCGCTTAATCACTCTCTCGCTTACTCTCTCTTTCTCTCTCTCTCGCTTACTCTCTCTCTCTCTCATTCTCTCTCTCTCTCTCTGGCTTACTTTCTCTCTCTCGCTTTCTCTCTCCCTTCTCTCTCACTTGCTTACTCTCTCTCTGTCTCGCTTTCTCTCTCTCCCTTTGTCTCGCTTACTCTCTCTCTCTCTCGTCTACACTCTCTCTCCCTCTCCCTTAGTCTCTATCTCGCATACAGTTTCTTTCTCTCGCTTACTCTCTCTCTCGCTTTCTCTCTCTTGCTTACTCTCTCTCGCGCTTACTCTCTCTTTCTTTCTCTCTCCCTTTCGCGTATTCTCTCACTCTCTCTCTCTCACTTTCTCTCTCTGTCTCGCTTAGTCTCTCTCTCTCTCTAGCATACTCTCTCTCTCGCTCGCTTACTCTCTCTCTCGCTTACTCTTTCTCTCTTTCTTGCTTACGCTCTCTCTCTCGCTTACTCTCGGTCTCGCTTACTGTCTCTCGCACTCTTAATCTCATACTCTGCCGCGCTTACTCTCTCTTTCTCTCGCACGCTTACTCTCTGTCTCTCTTTATAGCGCTTACTCTCTTTCTCTCTCTGTCTCTCTCTCTCGCTTACTCTCTCTCTCTTGCTTTCTCTCTCTTTCTCACTTACTCTCTATAACTCTCTCTCTCTCTTACTCCCTGTCCCTCTCTGTCTCGCTTTATCTCTCTCATTCTCTTACTATCTCTCTCTTGCTTGCTTTCTCTCTCTCTCTCGCTTACTCTCGCTCTCTCTCGCTTACTCTCTCTATCCATCTCTCTCACTCACTCTCTCGCTTGCTCTCTCTCTCTCGCTTACTCTCTCTCTCATGATTTCTCTCTCTCTATCTGGCTTACTCTCTCTCTCTCGCTTACTCTCTCTCGCTTACTCTCTCTCTCTTACTTTCTCTCTCTCACTCCCTCTGGCTTACTATCTCTCTCGCTTACTCTCTCTCTCTCTCGCTTACTTTATCGCTTACTCTCACTCTGTCTCGCTTTCTCTCTCGTGCATGCACTTTCTCTCTGTCTCTCTCTCGCTTACTCTCTCTCCCGCTTTCTTTCTCTTGCTTACTCTTTCTCTCTTGCTTACTCTCTCTCTTTCTCGCTTGCGCTCTCGCTCGCTCGCTTACTCTCTCTCTTTTGCTTTCTCTCTCTCTCTCTCCCTTACTCTCTCTCTCTGGCTTACTCTCTCTCTCGCTTAATCTCTCTCTCTCTCTGGCTTACTCTCTCTCTCACTCTCTTTCTCTCTCTCGATTTCTCTCTCTCTCGCTTACACTGTCTCACTCTCTCGTTTATACTCTTTCTCTTTCTCTCTCTTTCTTTCTCTCTTTCTCTCTCCCTTTCGCTTACTCTCTCTGTCTCGCTTACTCTCTCTCTCTCGCTTTCTCTCTCTCTCTTACTCTCTCTCTCGCTTTCTCTCTCTCGCTTACACTCTATCACTCTCTCGTTTACACTCTCTCTCTCACTCTCTCGTTTACACACTTTCTCTCTCTCTCGCTTTCTCTCTTTCTCTCTCTCGCTTACTCTCTCTCTCTTACTTTGTCTCTCTCACTCCCTCTGGCTTACTATCTCTCTCGCTTACTCTCTCTCTCTCTCGCTTACTTTATCGCTTACTCTCGCTCTCTCTCACTCTCTCTCTCGCTTACTCTCTCGCGCGCGCTTCCTCTCTCTCGCGCGCGCTCTCTCTCACTCGCGTGCGCTTACTCTCTCTCGCACACGTGCACTTACTCTCTCTCTCGCTTTCTCTGTCTCGCTTTCTCTCTCGCTTACTCTCTCTCTCTCTTTCTCTCTCTCTTACTCTTTCTCTCTCTCGCCTACTCTCTCTCTCTCTCGCTTACTCTCTCTCTTGCTTACTCTCTTTCTCTTACTCTCTCTCTCTCTTGCTTTCTCTTTCTCTCTGGCTTACTCTCTCTCTGTCTCTCGCTTCTTCTCTCTCTTCTCTCTCGATTACTCTCTCTCTCTGTCCCGCTTTCTCTCTCTCTTTCGCTTACTCTCTCTCTCTCACGCTTACTTTCTCGCTTACTCTCACACTCTCTCGCTTACTCTCTCTCTCTTTCTCGCTTACGCTCTCTCTCTCACTTACTCTCTCTCTATCTTTTTCTCCTACTCTATCTCTTTCCTCTCTTACTCTATCTCTCTCTCGCTTACTCTCTCTCTCTTTTGCTTTCTCTCTCTCTCCCCTTACTCTCTCACTCGCTTACTCTCTCTCTATCTCTCTCGCTTACTGTATCACTCTTACTGTCTCCCTCTTACTATCTCTCTCTCTTGCTTACTTTCTCTCTCTTGCTTACTCTGTCTCTCTCACTTTCTCTCTCTATCTTTCTCGCTTAGGCTCTTGCTCTCTCGCTTACTCTTTCTCTCTCACTTTCTCTCGCTCGCTTACTCTGTCTCTCGCTCGCTTACTCTGTCTCTCTCGCTTACTCTCTCTCTCTCGCTTACTCTCTCTGTCTTTTTTGCTTACGCTCTCTCTCTCGCTTACTCTTTCTCTGTCTCTCTATCTTTCTCTCCTACTCTCTATCTCTCTTTCTCTCTCTCTAGCTTACTCTCTCTCTCTGTCTGGCTTACTCTCTCTCTCTCTCCCCCTTACTCTCTCTCTCGCTTACTCTCTCTCTCTTACTCTCTCTCTCTTGCTCTCTTTCTCTCTCACTTTCTCTCTCTCTCGCTTACTATCTCTCTCTCTCGCACGTTTACTCTCTCTCTCGCTTACTCTCTCTCTATCTTTTTCTCCTACTCTCTCTCTTTCTCTCTCTTACTCTCTCTCTCTCGCTTACTCTCTCTCTCTTACTCTCTCTCTCCCTTTCTCTCTCTCTCTCTGGCTTGCTCTCTCTCTCTTACTTACTCTCTCACTCTCGCTTACTCTCTCTCTCGCTGTCTCTCTCTCTGGCTTACTCTCTCTCTCTCTTACTCTCTCTCTCGCTTACTTTCTTTCTCTCTCGCTTACTCTCTCTCTCACGCTCGCTTACTCTCTTTCTCTCTCTCTGGCTTACTCTCTCTCTCTCTCACTTACTCTCTCTCTCTCTCACTTACTCTCTCTCGCTTACTCTCTCTTGCTTTCTCTCTCTCTCTTGCTTACTCTCTCTCTCGCTTACTCTCTCTCTCACTCTCTCGTTTACACTCTCTCTCACTCTCTTGCTTTCTCTCCCTCTCTCTCTCACTTACTCTCTCTCTCACTCTCTCTCTGTGTCTCGCTTTCTCTCTCTCTCTGTCTCGTTTACTCTGTCTTTCTCTTGCTTACTCTCTCTCTCTCTTACTCTCTCTCTCTAGCTTACTCTCTTGCTCTCTCTCACTCTCTCGCTTACTCTCTCTCTCTCACGCGCGCTTACTCTCGTGCGCGCTTACTCTCTCTCGCGCGCGCTTACTCTCTCTCACACGTGCTTACTCTCGCACACTTTCTCTCTCGCGCGCTTACTCTCTCTCTCTCGCTTTCTCTCTCTCGCTTACTCTCTCTCTCTAGCTTACTCTCTGTTTTGCTTACTCTGTCTCGCTTACACTCTATCTTGCTCGCTTACTCTCTCTCTGTCTCGCTTACTCTCACTCTCTCGCTTATTTTCTCTCTCTCTCGCTTACTATCTCTCTCTCTCTTTCTCGTTTACTATCTCTCTCTCGCTCTCGCTTACTCTCTCTCTCTCGCTTACTCTCTGTCGCGACGGAGGGAAGACACAGTCACTCAATATGAGTGATCAGCAGACTTCGTTTATTGTACCTTACAGTCACCTTTTATGCCTTCTTATAATTAGCTCATACATATTACAAAAGTTAAGCTCATTATTGGTTAGTTGCCTAAATATCAATCCTGCCCACCCACCGCCACGGATCCCCCCAGCTGCTGGCGAAAAGTGGAGTCCAGAGTTCAGTGTAGAGCTCCAGATCGCAGATGTTATTTAGGGCGTTTAACTTTGTTTGCTCCACGTATGAAAGGCTTACTGAAAACGACTCTACAATTTCATAGATCACGGAGGGCACTGCGCACCTTTGATGAAACATGTAATGACTGAGTCAATCTGCAGTCTGTAACAACAAATGTCTTAGCCTCCATATTTATGCCAGGAGCAATGACTGCATTAAACGCTAAGAATATACGAAAGTTAGCGTGTTGGGGAGAGAAACAATTTAATCTTACATCACAGATTTTAAATTCGTTATCGCTTGACGTAGATAGTGTTAGGCATGCTACATTACAAAATAGAGCTGCAGTAGTTTTTTTGTTATTAGCACACGGACACGGTTGTGAGGATTTTGAAGGGATGTGTTGTGTGAACCTTTCCGATCATTCCATATCTATGCACAAGAAGTTGTCACAACTGCAGGGAAACACGAAGCATATTCTTGCTGACGATAATCCCTTTGATGAATGGTTGAGAGGATTGGGGATAACAGGTGGGTTAAAGATGTTATTGATGGAAGGAATACGCTTTGTTATAATTGTTATTGTAATGCTTTTAGTTTTTAGCTGTGCTTTTTCTTGTTTAAAGAGAGTAGTTTTTAACATAACCAATCAGGCCTGGCTTGTGCAAAAGAAAAAAGGGGGAATTGTAGAAGAATGGCTGCAGAAGCGTGGCCTTAGAATCTCTGAAGATCTGCACAATGCAGGCCCGGTATTAGAATAGGCCTGTAATTAGAATTGTGCTGAAGTTGCTGTGCTGAAGATAACAAGAAAGGTAGCCTTGAGCTATTCTTGAATCCTGAGACCAAGTAATTATGTTGTGCCAACAGGCCGTGGCTGTAACAAGCTACAGCTGCTGGGAAAGCAGGTGCAGGGCCAAGAAAGATAGGGAGCGGTATGGGACTATAGCGAGTAAGAAACTACAAGGCTGAAGCACAGCAACACAATTAGCTACATGGATAGAATGCTTATTTTAGTCATGATAATTAGGGGTGTGAGAACCGCGCGTGCTTAGAGACTAATAACCAATTATATTTTTGCTTTACGAATATGCATGTGTATCTATTCTATATAAGTAGTGTTAGAAACTAATAAAGTGGAGCAAGATGCATAACTCATATTGAGCGATTTCTTGACTCCGGCAAACCCTTCTCCCCAGCAATCACCCTCACATCTGGATGTAGGAGCCTACATCTGGGCTGGAGGTGAATTTATCAGATCTTTCTGCACAGGATCACTGAGCTATGGGCTTCTCTTGCTGCCCTGACAATAAAGTATGGGTGCACCCAACGACGCCTGCTGCGACAGCCTGCTCTTTGGCCTTGCAGAAAGCAATGCTGCCCCACACTTCAATTCAAAACACCACTGCAAAGGTCATTTCCCTAGCAGGCCCTCTCCCACCACTACTCTATGCACACAGAGCTAGCTTCTGTACTCCGACAAAACATCACAGCCATGGAGATATCCTGCCTCCACCACCCACGGGGCCAAGTCCCATCTTTCAGCCCTGCAGTGCCATTCATACTTCCCATAGGCTTTTGAAGGATCACTGCTTTCCTTCAAATTACTTCTTAAAAATGCATATTGCACTAATTCTTATTAAAAAAAATATGATACATGCATCAATGATGTAGGTGGGCTAGGATGAAGGTTGACTCACTCTACCTCATTCTCTCCTCATACCCATGCCTGGAAGCACCTTAGGATAAAAAGTAGATTTTTGCCCTATGACTGTTGAGGATTTACCACCCTGGAGACCTGGATCAAGAGCAGGGCTCCTACATGCTGTGTTAATACAAAGAGATGCTCTGACCCTGAGCTCTCCTCTGGAAGAAGCCCGAGGCAGATGCAGGGAGCTGAGCAGAAGGTGCTACCTGTTGTCTTCTGCAAAGAGGACCAGTCAGTGTTGCACAGAACAGCACAAATGGGAGCAAAAAGTATAGGGAAAAAGGCTGCAGAAAGGAAGCAATGGTAGGAGAAGATATGAAACTCGGGAAAAGGAAGCAAAAGCAACAAACAGTTATTAAGAAGCTTGAAGAGGAATAATGGCAGGACAGAGATATTCAATAAATAGTCTGAAGCCAGTATAAGAGTACACAGAGAACTGGCATGACAGCGTGGGCAGCAAAAGGGGGGGGGGGATTTCTCAGGAGTTCATACCTGCTGCAAGAAATAAGTAATAACAGGGCTGGTATTTGTGATAAATGAAGGATTTAATGATTTGGATTTCCCTAAGGAGTCAAGGACTTGAATGTCAGTGGCCAAAAAGCAAGAAGTGAAAGGGATGTGTGGTGGAGCAGGACCTGCAGGAAATCCCTGTTATCCTGGATCAGCTTTACTCCATCTATGGCATGCACAAGAAGAGAGGACTGTGGAGCAGGACCTAAGCAAAAAACAAAACCATTTCTGTTTCCTTACAAAGCACAAGTGTCCCTCCAAAATGGGTTTCTTACTGATAAACCCACAACCAGTTCTCAGTTTGCGTCAGATCTTTGCTAATCTGTGAAAAAGGAAACATGCTTGCACTGAAGTCACTCTTCATGGTAATTGCAAAATACAGGAACATCCTAACTTGACTTCGTACCCCCAGTTTCAAAGGAAATAAAATGGATGCAGAGAACAACTGTTGGTCGCTGCAAGCCCAGGCAGGATGGAGCGGTCAGACCCACATCGCTGCATGTCGGGGGCACCTGAAGGCTCCCGCATCCTGCTCTGCCACCTGGCACACTTGGGCTCACTGCACCAGGTAGAAAAGGCAGGGGAAAAATTGGGAGCATCCATCAAAAACGTGCACTAAGCTATTTTGTCACTTTTCCTCCTCCAGTAAAAGGATTTAATTCCAGCACGTACATATTTCCTAAGTGCCCAAGGCTGGACCAGACCTGACAGTGCAAGGTGTTACATGAAACAGGGGAGGTAGCAGGTGATGGAGGTTTCCAAAAGAGCTGCTTCCAGGCAGGAGGAGCTCCTGGCCCAGAAGGAACTGGGCAGGTTTGTATGCCATGAAACCAACCTCTGCAGCACCCTTCTGGACAGGTGTTGACACAGAAAGAATAAAAAGAACCAGCACAACTGCCTGTGGGATGTCCCAAAGGCAGGGAGCAATGAAAGAAGAAGGGCAACATGGTAAGCACAGAACCATGGGCACAAAAAATGAGATTTAAAGACAACAAAGTCAGCCAAAGACAGTTATGAAGGATGGGGAGTTGCACCAAGCCCTCCCTGACCAGAGGGGTGCAGGAGGATGACTGTCCCTCCTCCCACCCCTGAAGCATGTGGCTGTCCTGGTCCTCCCCACTGGGCAGAGCTCTGAGCCCACATGCTATTTAGAGCACAGCCCATGGAAACTACAAACATATGATTTCAAGGTGACAAAGCAGCAGCTGATGTTTCCCAAGCCTGCAGGGCTCAGCAGGACATGCCCTTCCTTCCCAGTCTGCTGCCTGGGTTTGTACCATCCTCCCAATGGACTTGAGGAGGAGAAGGAATTTGTGTGCTTGTTGTGATGTTTTGGGTTTTGTTTACACTGTGAGCCAAAAGATGGGCTAAAATGCTCTAGTGGGGATCTGAAGTCGTGTTATGGCTGTGTGTGAGTAACAGCGAAAAGGCAAGCTGCTGAGCTTGACGTTTCCCTCTTCTATCCCACTTTACATGAAAAAAACCCTCCAGGCACCCACCCTATGAAGGCAACAACATAGGAGAATCACAGAATAATTCAGATTGGAAAAGACCTTTAAGATTATAGAGTCTAGCTGTTAACCCAGCACTGCCAAGGCCACCACTAACCTATGGCCCTGAGCACCACATCTACACATCTTAAATCCCCCCAGAGCTGGTGACTCCAGCCCCCCTGGGCAGCCTGTGCCAGGGCTTGGCCACCCTTTCCGTGATGGGATTTTCCCTCATTCCCAACCGAAACCTCCCCCGGCACAACGTGAGGCCGTACCCTCTCATCCTGTCGCTTGTTCCCTGAGAGAAAAGCCCGACCCCCCTGGCTCCAGCCCCTCTCAGGGGGTTGTAGGGAGCCAGAAGGTCTCCCCTCAGCCCCCCCCTCTCCAGGCTGACCCCCCCAGCTCCCCCAGCTGCTCCCCACAGCACTTGGGCCCCAGCCCCTTCCCCAGCCCCCTGCCCGGCTCTGGACACGCTCCAGCCCCTCAGGGTCTGTTTGGAAGCGAGGGGCCCAGAGCCCACTGCACCATTCCAGGGGCGGCCTCACCAGTGCCGAGGGCAGGGGGAGGGGCACTGCCCTGGTCCCGCTGGCCACACCACTGCTGACACCAGCCAGGATGCTGCTGGCCTCCTTGGCCACCTGGGCACACAGGGGGCTCATGCCCAGCCAGCTGCTGCCCAGCCCCCTCAGGCCTTTTCCCCCCAGGCAGTTCCCAGCCCCCTGCCCCCAGCCCACAGTGCTGCAGGGGGCTGGTGTGACCCACGAGCAGGACCCGGCACTGAGCCTGGTTGAACCCCATACAACTGGCCTTGGCCCATTGGTCCAGGCTGCCCAGATCTCCCTGCAGAGCCTCCTGCCCTCTGGCAGTCTGTTCCAACCTTCCCAAAACTGAAAGGTTTGGGGCAGCACACTGCTCATGGACCATTGCTTGAAAGATCTTTATTGATGCAGAGCTCTTAGTATCTCTCCTCAGCCTTATCTGCATAGAGAAACACAGCAGAAGCTGGATGACTGAGTAATCAGAAACACTGTGCAACAGTAAATGGCTGTGCTATTCTTGCTTACAGGTAGTACAGCCTCAGAATCACTCAGGGTCCTGCAGAGGTTGCTGAGACCAAGAAAAACGCTTCCACTGGTACCTGCAGGGAGCAGAGGGAGGAGAGCAGGAGATGCTGTAAGAGGCTGCAATTCCTCCCCATCCCATAACCAGGTGGGTACAACAGGGCAGACACAACTCATCGCAGGGAGGAAAAGGACTCACTGCAAATCCACTAACGTGAGAGCAGCATCCTGCAAAAAGCAGCTTTATGATTAATAATTTTCCATTTGATGTCTCCTTCCCCTGCATCAACACACCTACCCTGCTCCTCTCAGAAACACGGAAAGCCACAGACCATCCCACCTCAACGCAATGACTGATTCCCACAAACCCCACCTTGTTCCTTTCAAATGACAATCTGAGGATTTCATAACATTGCCAACAAACTCCGCCACGCTAGTCCCTGTTTAGAGAAGAACAAGCAGGGGTAAAAGGAAGTGAAATAGCCCTGCCAGCATCACATCGTGAGTCAGCAGCTGGGGAATGAACCCAGGAGCCCAAGGCTGGCAGCCCCTGCCATCCCCTGACAGCGGGGATTCAGGGAAGAGGAGTTTATCCCCGGCCAGCTACATGAGGTTAAAAAAAATCATGGCAATAAAGAAGTACAGCCAGGCACAGCACTGACAAAATAGCATCCATAAACCATGGCAGAGTGGGGGAATCGATGGTTCCTTTGCAGACACCAGCTCTCCCTTGCTCCTTTTCCCCACACTTTGTTTGTGCCACTGCAACAAGAGATGCAGCACCTCTTTCCTATGCATTGAGGAGGAGGAAATAATTGTTTTCAGACACTTTGCAACATGCTTTGTTAGAAAACTGAACATGCCAGTGCAGCTTTTACTGCATATGTCTTGCCTGAGCCATGGATTGTTTTAGCAGCATTGCTTTTCCTTGGCATGGCAAAGAAATATTTGAGAGTGCCTGAAAGACTGAGATACTGAAGTCTGATTTTCAAAAATCGCTTGAGCAGGCCAAGCTCATTGAGAGTCAGCAGGTCTCAGTCTTCAGCATTATTTGCTTGGTTTTTTAATGCTTTACCAAATGCTTCTTTTTAATGTACCCTGCAATACACTGCAGGGAGAAGAGCATTGGTTTTGTCTCATTAAAAGCAAAATGACCGAAAATCCAGTCTCCAAGTTGCAAGCTCCTAACAAATAGATCAGACTTAAAGTGTTTTTTAGCATTATCATCATTTCTATTTTTCCCACATAGTTTTACAGGACCAAAGTACTCTCATGATGCCCAAAGCTTTGCCGTTGGGTTACTCTGCAAGAACAGGCTTGGGGAGAACCAGGCACATACCAAAAAAATGAGTACAGTGAAAAAAGAGCCCTCATACAGTGAAAGAGCAACAGCAGGTTGCAAAAACAAATGAAAACAAAACCTCACACTTGCCTAACTTGTGACAATTGCTATAGCCAGGGCCAGATGAAACAAACACAATCTTTGCTGTATTTTATTTTTGCACAGCTCTTTTGCAGGCAGCTGCAGGCAGCGCAGGCTGCGGAAGGGAGCGTCATACTAGTGGGGGCATTCAGGGCCAACACACGTGAAGCTGCAGGCATCTCTGAACTTTGGCTCCTGGGTGAGCAGGAGCTGAAGTAGAATGCAAAAGAGCAAACCCCTTTATTTAAAGAAGTTTATCATCTTTGGCCAAGACCTAAAAGCATGAGTGAAGTCATGGTGTGCGTCCCTGATGCAGCGCATCACGAGCATCACACCATGAACTTCAGCAGGGACCAGGTTCCAGCACAGAAAAAGACAGATATATACCCCCCACCAAGGAAACCAGAACTATTCGGGTTTGAGGCTAAATCAGTCCCCCCATGAGGCTTGAGGTACAGCCCCACCATCCCATGGGGCTGCAGCTTGTCCCCACAAAGAAATTTGGTGGTCACCATTTGTGGCCAGCTGCATGTCAAAGCTGGAAGGTGCAATACCAAAAACGGGTCAGCTTTTGGGGGGGTTGGTTATTTTTTTAGATTTTATCCCACCAATTGGAGCATACTTCCTCTGGATTCCTGCCAAAATCCCCCCTTTGCCATGGGGCAGTCCTGACCTCTGTGAAATTGTTTGCTTCAGCAAAGAAGGGTTCTTCCCTTTTTGGCTTGAGTAATTTAAGATGAAAAATTGCAGGAGGAAGTTTGCACTCTCTCACAGCACTTAACAGCAAACTGAAGCCGTATGAGCAGCTCTCCACACTTCCTCTAAATCTGCTTTTTTCTGCCCATCTGTGGTCCCCATCCCCCACCCCCCCCAGTCCACACAGCTGATGCACAGTCACCAGTACGTGGCATGGAGACTGACCGCTTGGTGTGGTACCTGCCTTTTCCATGGGCCAAACAACTGCAGCAGAGTCTCCATCTCTCCACTGAGTCACATCCATCATGTTCCCCTCCACCCCAGCTGCCTGCCCCGGACGTGTTTCTTTAGTCAGGGGGGGTTTGAAGCACACAGGCTTTGGACAGGAAAAAGCCAAGGAAATCCCCTGGGAGCACCGATAGTTTTAGGCTCAGCAAGAACTGGGGATTATTGTAAATGGCTGTGTTTGCAACATGGGGGGTCGAGAAGGAGGGAGCACCCCATGCAATGCCTCAGCTCCTTGTCAGCTTGGGGCTTCTGCCCCAGTATCTTCCCTGCACCCTCCTCCAAGATCCTCCATCAAAAAGCACCACGGCACAGCGGGAGAGGAACAAACCAGGCAGTGCTAAGTGAAGCCAGCCCCACAGCAAGGACCTCTTCTTCAGTGCAACGCACTGCTGAAGCACAACAAACCACATCTGCTCAGCTCCCCTGGCATCACAGTTATCCCCCCTGCCAGCCCAGGGGATGCTGCTACCACCCTTGCATCCCTCCCTTCCTGCACATTTGCAAAGCAAAAAGAGCACCGTGGAAACTTCTTGGCAACAAACAGTTGAAAAATGGTTACCAGATGCAAAGCTGGCTTTCTTTTCCAAGCCAGGTTTGATACCTATGTGGCATTTACATATCTAACGGCGCTATGCCAGATAACGCACTAATGATGCTGGATGAGCCCATGGCTCTGCACTTACCCCTCTCATTCCGCCACCGACCCCTCTCATTCCACCACACACAGGAACCCCAAAGCCGGCACCCGCTCCTCCTGGGACACACACACCTTTCCCCCATCCTGCAAGATGGGAACTGCTTCCCAGGCATCACCTGGGAAACCCTGAGCACCACTTACAGACAGGGGTTTTCAGCCCCCAAAGCCAAAACGTTGTAATTTATTTTCTGGTTGCTAGTACCTGGAAAAAGGCCCACACACCAAGAGGAACTGAGCAGGCACAGCGCTGAAGCTCTGCAGCAGTTAAGTGGCAGCTCAGCACTTCTCCATTCCCAAAAGCACAGTTCAGACTCAAAATAGTAAATACCGGCTTCCCCGAACCATGGCTTTTCCTCGGCAGCTCAGCAGTAGCACACCAAGGACTCGCTCCTAGTCTGGGATTAGCTCACCATTGAAGGACCCTTTTTGACCATGGTGTCTCCAAGTAGTTCACCAGCAGCCAATTAATATTATCAAACCCTCAGCCCAGCACCGACCTCCTCCAGTGTGGCAGCAGCATCTCGTTGAGGTGTATTTTGGCTGCATGGGGCAGGTGGCAAAGCCACAGCTCTCAGGGCACACACAGATGGTCAGTGCCTGCCTGGGGATACTCGGAGCCACTGAGGACCACAGAGGTGGCTTTGGAGATGACCCTGACCAGAGAGGGGTGACCGCCCCCAAGCTAGCTGTGACCCCCACGGCTCCAGCTGGCTCCAACCCGCTGCCCCCAGTCCCACTATGCCCCCACTTACCCAGAAGCGGTCCCTGAACTGTGCTTCCCACATGCTGCTGCTGCCACCACCTCGCTCTGCTGCTCCCGGTGCCACCACAGCTGCCCCACGCAGCTGGTCCCTCCCCATGACAGTGTCACCACCCAGCCCCATCCCGCACGGTTACATCCACCAAACTCGTTGTGTGCGTGGCTCGCCGGTGGATGGGGGAGCCCTGGGGCATGCTGCTGCAGATGGGCGAGAGCAGTGGGGATGCCAGGCGCGGCATCGGCGTGCCACAGGGAGAAACCCACGAGTGATGGCCAGGCTTGATTCACCCACACAGTTTCATGATGGAAACGGGGAGCAGAGGGTGAAACAGGAGCATTGGGGCTGCCAGCAGCACATGCAACCTGCAGCACCCTTCCTGCCTCCTCAGCCAGGGGTTGCTGAAGTATTTGGGAAGGTTTCCACGTGCTGTTCTCATCCTCAGTTTCATAGAATCGCTGAATTGTAGAATGGTTTGGGTTGGAAGGGACCTTAAAGCCCACCCAGTCCCCCCCCCCTGCCACGAGCAGGGACACCTACCCCCAGCCCAGGTGGCTCCAAGCCCCATCCAGCCTGGCCTTGGGCACTGCCAGGGATGGGGCACCCACAGCTGCTCTGGGCAGCCTGGGCCAGTGCCTCCCACCCTCACGGGGAAACAATTTCTTCCTTACAGCTGACCTAAATCTCCCCTCTCTCAGTGTGAAGCCATTCCCCCTTGTCCTATCACTACAGGCCCTGGTACAAAGCCCCCCCTCCAGCTTCCCTGTCAGCCCCTTTAGGCACTGGAAGATCTCCTTGGACCCTTCTCTTCTCCAGGCTGAACCACCCCAGCTCCCAGCCTCTCCCAGGAGAGATGCTCCAGCCTCTCATCACCTCCACAGTTTTTTCTGGACTCACTCCAACAGGTCCATGTCCTCCTTCTGTTGGGGGTCCAGAGCTAGGGCCACTAGCAGAGGCAAGACACCAGGTGAGTGACCACCAAGTGGTTCTTCAGAAAGACGAAAGCAGATGAGACAGGACGCTGTGTGCTAGAAAGCCTGAATCATCGCCACTGCCCAAACCTGCTATCTCTGCTGTAATGTAGGGACAGCTAAAGCAGTCCGGTAACGTAAAAAAAAAGTGTCTTTTTCCACTTACTGAAATAAATCTGCTCAGTTGTGACCCGAGGCCACGGCCACTTGGTAAACATTTCTGAGGTTTATACTGATGGTTGCATGGATTTTGCTTTCAGTGTTCAGAGCTGCAGTTCCTGCTCCAGCAGCAGAGGCAGTGTCACATCTGTGTTTCAGCTCCAAAAGGTTTCAGTCAAAGCTTTGAAGTTTTAGCAACTTCATCTGAACACTGATCAGCTGAGGTGCAGTCTACCCCGTTGCCCAGAAAACTCCATAGATAGTGCCAGTTCTGGAATAAATTTCCAAGTTTTCTCTGCCTGATCTGACTGCGCTGGAAGGGCACACTAAGACAGGCAAGTAAGCCTGAGTGGGGCTGAGACAGCACCGTGGGGCACAGCAGCTCAGGGCAGCACATGCAACCATCATCCTCCCTGCAGCAACAGCCACTCATCAGCTTTGCCATCACAGCAGAGAGCAGGCATTACTGCAGCTGACCACTACACATCACCAAAGAGCATGTTTGTGGGACCTGACTCGTTCTTGTAAGGGGACTTTAATCCACCCAGTAGTTGTGCCTGTTGCTCAAGCAGCCCACCAGAAAGGCAATAATTTAGAACAGAATATACAAGTGGTTTTACATGGAAACCTTTATTCTCATTGAGACTGTACATTCAAGTCGCACATACTTTTAAGTCTTTGATGGAGCTGGAGCACGGGATCACAACAGCCTGGTCTGTTTCAACAGTTCTAAGAGTTTATGCCTCAAAAGTAGCCAGGAAACTTGTGACTATTTCCTTCAACTTCGCTTCTGTCTGGTCAGAGATCTTCCCTTCGGTCCTGTTGAAAGAGTTTAGTTACACTTTTGATACAGGAATAGATACATAGTCAACCCCTAAGACAAAAAAAAAAAGCCATCTTAACAATGAACCTTCCGATTTCTAACAAAATTAGCAGATGAATTAACATGTTTCCATTTGATGCATAAAGCCATACACCTGATACTAACATAGCATCCCTTCTCCTAAAAAATTTCATCCTGTTTGAGAACAAAAGTTTGTCAACAAATACTTTAAGAACAGCTGTACGGATTTCAGCAACACTCTGCCTTCTACAGAGCTGTGCCTCAGGGGTGAAAGGCACATAATGTGATTCCTGACAGAAGTCAGGAGCAGTTTACAGGACTACAGAAATACTCAATCCCCAAAAGTCCATTCAGCAGCTGGGAAGGCAGTGAGCAGCACTTAATCCACATTACTGCGACAGCTTTAAGCTGTCAAAAATACAGGAACTGAGTAGATTAAGTGATTTCAGTATCAGATTAGAGGGAAGGTATGCAAGGAAGTTCATTATAAGCATCAGCTGGATTTCCTAAGTAAAAACTGGAAACATGAAGCTGAGCTCTGGATGGCAGTGCAAGGACAGCAGGAATGGCGATTTAGCCCTCAGTCCTGGTACAGGCATCTTAAGGCCTGATGTTCTAGGTCACACTAACAGTTCAGTGACCATTACCTGCACTCCAGCCATCAAGTCAATACCCTTGGGATGAAGTAAGATTGTACCTGATTGTGGAGAGGAGGGCCTGGTGCTGGCTCAGTACATGAGCTAGGAAAGCACTCTCAAATTTAGTGATTTTGCTGGGCTCCAGCTTGTCCAAGTGACCTCTTACACCAGCATAGATGACTGCAACCTGTTCCTCAATAGCCATGGGAACTGCAGGAAAGAAAGCATTCATGTCACTGGTAACTCTTGCAACAGGACACATTACTGCAGAGCCCTGCAAAGATCGATTGCACATCTGCAACACAGCTCAACTAAGTCTGCATTTACCATGTCCACAGAACAGGCATGAGAAATGCTGCCACAAACACCAGCCTCATTAGCACAAGAGACTGATGGGAAACACAGACCTGTTGCATCCGAGATACTTACCATACTGTCCTTGTTTGAGAAGCTCTGTCAGACGCACACCGCGGTTCAGCAGCTGTTGCGTGGCAGCATCCAGATCAGACCCAAACTGAGCAAAGGCAGCTACTTCACGATACTGAGCCAATTCCAGCTTCATGGTACCTGCCACCTACAACACAAGATACAGGTCTGACCAAATCCAACCACCTTTTAAATGAGTGTAGTAGTCTGCAGGTTATCTTCAGCTGACAGTTGTCACTATTCCGCTTTGCCTTGCATACCAGTCAAGCAAATCTCAAGAATGAGACAGATGAATATATGAATTTCAGCTTTTGCCTTTTAACATAGGCATGCTATTTCTCCCTCAAAATGGTGACAGTTGATAGTAAACCTCTCTAAATCCATATCTGAACTAAGAACTAAGAGCAAGTGGCTAACAATATTCTCTATTTCTAGTTAGACTAGCACCCACTTCAACAAACCTGAAACCTAACAGCCCTGCATCTTTTCCCTTCTTCCCTGCCTCTCTCAGCAGGCAATGGCATTATCAGAGATCCCCAAAGTCTGTACTAATTTTTAAGGAATCCAAAGCTTTATTCCCTCTATTTCACTCTTTAGAGTGAAACAGGTTAAAAAGCCTCAACACCACTCATCTCTAGTAAGAGAAGGAGCAGCACCTTCATGCTTACCTGCTTCATAGCCCTGGTCTGAGCAGCAGAACCTACACGGGACACAGACAGACCAACATTGATGGCTGGACGGATACCTTTGTAGAACAACTCAGTTTCCAAGAAAATCTGTGGGAGAAAATTATGTGTTATTATCTTGGTCAGAAGCCTGGAAGCCTCCTCAGAAACCTGCCAGTTAGTTACACAGAAGTACTGGCATGTGAAGAACTCCCACCTGTCCATCAGTGATGGAGATTACATTAGTTGGAATGTAAGCAGACACATCACCAGCCTGAGTTTCAATGACAGGCAAGGCGGTCAGAGAGCCACCTCCAAAGGTATCATTCATTTTGGCCGCTCTCTCCAGCAGGCGAGAGTGCAGGTAGAACACATCACCTGGGTAGGCTTCACGACCAGGTGGGCGACGCAGCAACAGAGACATCTGACGATAAGCAACAGCCTGCATGGTATAAAGAAAGGTTTCAGAATTCAGTAGCTCATTTGAAATTCTGAATTTCTAAACTTGAGGTGATCTTACAACTACAAACACCAATGTTAGGTTATAAGGCCTATAAACAGTGTTTTCTGACCTGTTTGGATAAGTCATCATAGATTATTAATGCATGTTTTCCATTGTCTCTGAAGTATTCCCCCATGGAGCAGCCTGAATAGGGAGCCAGATACTGAAGGGGTGCTGCATCAGATGCTGTGGCAGACACCACAATAGTGTACTTCATGGCATCTGGAAAGAATTGGGAGACAAACACCACTGAGTACACTACCTCATCATGCCTGTAATCAACAAATACAATGCACACGTGAAGTACTAGTTGCTGGTACAAGCCCAGGCAGCATCACTACATTGTTACAGGAAATGACCCCTGTACTAGATTAACATGTCCAGTAGCTCAATTAACTCAAGAAGTTTCAAAAACAAGTTCACAGCAGCTAACGTGTAACACTTGTAGACTATTCTACCATTTAAAATTAAGTTTAAACTTCCACTAAGACACAGTCTGGTTCTGGAAGTAACTCAGCCTGGAAGTCCATAGCTTCCTGGCTGCTGCAAGGCAGTGTTGTTTTATAGCCCCAAATTGTAATTAAAATGTGGGGGTATATTCCTGCTAGGTATGACTCTGCTTGACCAGCAGGCAAGAGGTAAGGTGCCTTCTCCAGCAAGCTCTGCTGGATATGCAGCCTTGGTCAATGAGATCACTTTCTGAAAAGGTGCTATCATTTAATCCCTTATGTTTGGGCAGTAAAGTCTCTCCACTCAATCTGCAACTGCCATTCACACTGACTTGCATACATATGAAAGGAATGCCAAGTCCATAAATACTTGTAGATCACAGCTTGTCATCAGGCCTGCCTGACTGCCAAGAGGAAGCTCTCAACTCTGCTGAAAAAAAAAAAAAAAAAAAAACCAAAAACACACAGGCTGACTTTTCCAGAAAAAAAATCAGCCATTTTGGGACCTCATACTAGTCTTCTAATGTGACGTAGCAAAAAGAATGGGTTTTTTCCCCCCAGATACCTGAAAGATTTCTTGTCCACAAAAGCAAGTAGTTCATTCATTTAATAATAGTTCTGTCTATACTCGCAGCTAGAGAGGTCACAGTAGTATTCAGCATTATCAGAAGAACAGGATGTCACTAGTTGCCAGGCTCAACCATCTCCAGAAATCTGTACCTGCATCAGTGAGCCTCTTCACCAGCTGAGCAACAGTAGATCTCTTCTGGCCAATTGCAACATAGATACAGTACAGCTTCTTTTTCTCATCTGTTCCATCATTAAATCGTTTCTGATTGATAATTGTGTCAATTGCAATTGACGTTTTCCTGCATAACACAAGTTGGTAAGTTAAGCTGCCTGCTGTTCTCCCAACATCTACAGTTTTGTGTTCAGCTTTGTGCATCAGCACATGCTGTGCGCAACTCTTTAAGGAAAGATGTTTAGCTTGGGCATTTAACTCACCCAGTCTGCCTGTCACCAATGATGAGCTCACGCTGGCCACGACCAATTGGCACCAAGCTGTCCACAGCCTTAATACCAGTCTGCATAGGTTCACGCACAGAGATTCTGGGAATGATCCCAGGGGCCTTTAAGCCAACTCTCCTACGCATCTTAGATGTAACAGGACCCTTCAAAGAGGGGAAAACAACTGTTGCATTCTGTATCACATAGCTATGAGCAGAGGCAGTAAACACCTAAGCTACACTTACCTTTCCATCAATCGGATTGCCCAGGGCATCTACAACACGGCCCAGCAGCTCTTCCCCAACTGGAACATCCACAATGGCACCAGTCCTCTTCACAACATCCCCTTCCTTGATCAGTCTGTCATTACCAAACACAACAACACCAACATTGTCGGGCTCCAAATTCAAGGACATACCCTAGGACAAAGATCACATTACCCTGAGAAAACCCAAACCAACATTTATGAAATTTTTGACAGTTTAATGCCAATGTGATTATGTTAAATGTTCTACACTGTAGAATAATGTACTGCAATCTTATTTGTAAGAACAGTCAACATTCTGCTTTTAGGCACACTGAGTGTATACTTTTCCATACTAGTTAGAGCACCTGCCTAAGCCTTCAGCTTAGTACAGAGACTGCAGTCTACCATTTCAGTCATTTATCTCTCTAAAAAGAATGGAAAAGATAAGCAGGGTTCAGATGCAACACTTCTCCTTTGCCTAGGAGTTGGACAAGGGAAAAGCACTGGCTTCTTCTCTGTCTAAAGCCAGTTAGATTATTAAAAATACTGGAAGAGTTGTTGCAGTACTCAGAATAGTCAGACTTTTTTTAACTCTAGCCTACTCTTAGGGCTGTATGAAGTCAGCTAACTGCACACAGTATTGAAGCACAGAGGCTATTACTCAACAGTAATCAGAAAAGCCAGCCTGAAACCAAAGAAAACAAAATCCAATGCCAGATCAGTTCTTACACAAATAAGCTCAATGTTGGCCAAGAATCAGATACAGATACTGAAAGTGTTGTGTTACAAATTCAAAGAATATTTGCTTTTTGCAGTATTACTTCAACCAGCTGATGCATATTAAAGTTGCAATGAATCCTGTAGAAGGTACCATACAGGTACCCCCAAGCAGTCATCTTTATTTCCAAGCTAACCAAGCTGTTTTAATGAAAGCTTACCTTCAGTCCAGAAGAGAATTCAACCATCTCTTCTGCTTGGACATTTCTTAGGCCGTACACACGGGCAATACCATCACCAATTGAGAGCACGCGGCCAGTCTCCTCAAGTTCAGCAGAGGTGTCAGCTCCCAAAATACGTTCCTCAAGAATAGAGGACACTTCAGCAGTACCTGGAAAGACAGGTTTCAAACCAGATCTAGCACATTAAGGCACAGAATTAATTTGGTAAGCTTGTCTTGAATTCACAAGCCAAGGTACCCTTTCTCAGGTATGCCACAAGGTCTAGGCAGCAACACTCTTCCTTACATAGGATGCATCAGATAAATAACAGCTTCTGTATTCACAGACAGTAAAAGCAGCTTCAACTCATCATTATGAGCCAGCATCAATCAAAACACTGATGCCTGTTTAGTTACCAATTTTCATCATTATGTCCTGTGCTATTAGCAATCTCTACCTCTAGAAAGCAATCAGATTAAGTAATTAGCCTTAGCTCAGAAAGAACAGACTTGCTAGCTCTGCTTGCTGAGCATTTACTTTACTGGAGGCATCAAAACACCCTGTCAACTGATTTGTAATCCAAAATCCAAATATGTTTAAAGGAACTCCATACACTTAAGGAACAAGTTGTTCAATATAAGCTGTAAAAGTACATTCACCATCTTCCTCAAATTTGTTTGGCAGCGTACCTCCAACAAATTTTTCTTTCCTCAGCTAGGTAACAGTAAATACTGTGAAACTATTATTTCCCAATAGTAACTTTAATCACCCTAAACCACTTCAAATTGTATGTGAACCACTACCAAAAATACAGCTGTGCAGTGCCACTGCCTCCCCTGAACACCAAGATACTGGCAGCAAAAAAGTTATCCTCAAGGACACAAGGTCAAACCCCACCAGGCCTGGCGAAGTCATCTGCTCCCTCATACTCATACAAACAAGAAAGGGAAACTGGAATTTGAGGTCTGGTTTTTCAAATAATTCTGCAGGAGTTGAAGAGGTAATCAAATCCTCATGAAGCATGTAAACTGTGTAAGCCAACTAATGTGACCACTCCTTTCTTTTGGGCATAATCAGAATATTTATTAGAGTGACATCTCCTGGATGTGACTATGTAACATATAGTTCAGTTAAATACTATCAGTAATGTCCTCAAGCATTTTGTTAACTGACACACTCACCCCCTCACACACCAAATTCCTTTTTGTCTCATGGAGCAAGTTCTTAAACCACACTTTTACATGAAGACCTTTCTCAGACTCACCAGTTTTCTGAAAGCATGTTTTGGAGGCATGGATGTTTCTTGTAGCAACAAAAGCTGCACCCAGGGTGTTTCTGGAATTCTAAAATAAGTAATTTTTTCAGTAACAGTGAGATTTTTTCAATCATTCATAAAAAAAAGTTGAGATAACACACAAGGTTTTCATCATGAGCTTATACATTTAATGCATCTCAGTTTTGAGGCGCCTCATGCACAAGTTGTAGTTATGGACCCACATCCAGCACAACCAAAGACAGAAGGTAAAAGAGATTGCTTTACATTTACTTGCTGCATTTTTCTGCATTGCACTGATGTCACCATCACAGCACTGCAGCAGCTCCCAAAGCAGCACCTCCGCTCCTTTGCCACTTTTGTACTGAACACCAAAAGCTTAAGGCATGGAAGAAATCAGTGCACCCCTCACGGTTCTGCACAAGGGAGAAATAAGATTGTGTTTTCTAAAGACTGTCCTTTCTAAGAAAAATCTAACTCCAAAATGTCTTTAGCTATGACTAGAACACACGCTTACAGAAACAAATAAAAAATCTGTGATAATGAAAGCGTTAAAGTATTATAATCCTATATCCCAAGCAAAACTGCCAGTGCAGTCTTATGCAGCGTTAACGCTACTTCTCTATCAGCCTAGGCAGGCCTCTGCTCCGTTCACCTTCACAAGGGACACCGGCCAGGAACGGATCCTGACAGAACTTTTTGCACCCTCGCTCTCCCCACAAACACAGGGGGAAAAGCGTCTCGCAGCTCAAATCCCTAACCCTAACTGAGATCTAGCGGCTTTCAGGCATTAACCTGAACCCCAACACTGCCAATCTACATCCCCGGGGAAAGACACATCGTCCCCGAGACCACCACCCAGGAGGGAGGTGACGGGACCCTCGCCCTCTCTCCAGGAGCCGGGCCCACAGTCACCCAGCGCTGAGCGAGCTCCCCTCACACACGCCGCCCCAGTCTCCCGAAAGCGGGAGGCCGCGGCCCCTCAATGTCACCGCGGCCACCAAGATGGCGGCGGCGCCCGCCCGTCCGCCCACCCCTCCCCGTTCGACCTAGGGAGGGAAAAGCACGCTCACCAGGCCAGCCTGCTGCGGCAGGGAGCGGGCGAGGGCGGCAACCACACGGGCGGAGAGCATAGCGGCAGCAGTGACGGACGGCTCCTCCAGAGAAGACTTTAAACTGAAGGGTGGCGGCTGCCAGTACCACACTCTCTCCACAAAATGGCAGCAGCGCACTCCGCCCCTTTTGGCGGCGAGAACCACGCCCGCGGGGCGGGGCGAGACCCGGAAGTGCTTCTCCCTGCTCCCCTCAGATGTTGTACCGCCTTTCCCTGCCCTACGCCCCTGAGCGAGTATGTTTCTATACATATGTACATATAATATAGTTAAAAAAAAAAACAAACTTGAAATGCGGCTTTTAGAAAAATACTCCGTTGTGGTGGGTGCCCTTGAAATGGCCCTCGCGGGCGGAAGGGGCGGAGAGCGGTGACGGGGCGTGAGGTGGAGGAAGGCAGGTGTGAGAGCCGTGGGGCAGCTTGAGGCTGGCGGGCAGGGGTTAGGGGAGCAGGGCAGGAGCGTGAGGGGCTGTGAGGCAGAGGGCAGTGGTGTGGGGCAGGTGGTGGTTGGGGGGTGTCCCTGCGGTTGTGGGAGCTGTGGGTGCTCATGCTCCGGTCTGTTAGCTGCTGCTGGTGGCAGAAGGGGGGCGCGGCGGAGAGGTGCTGGCATTTCCCCTGTGCTCTGGAAATGGGTAAAAGAGATGCTATGTGCAGCGCCTTGTTGGTTTCTGTTACTGTAGAGGAGCTTAAATTTTTTAGCCAATCTGCTGATGGTATGTGAAACTCAGGCCTCGCAGGTGCTGTCAGGTGTGACAGTGACAGGACAGCAGCACCACAAGCTGAGGACAACCTCACTGCAAGAGGCAGTCGTGCTTAGAGGGGTCTCTCTCTTGTCATGATCTGTCTGCTAAGCCCTAACCCTGCGGGGACAGTGTGCTTTGCAACAAGACCCATACGTGAGATATAGGATTTAGTCTGTGAGAGAGACAGTGCTGCAACTCAGGCAGGCACAGTGTGATCATGTCCCCATGGTAATCCAGAGAGGTTAGTAAAGCATATAGCCCAGCAGACCCTTCTGGGAATTGAAAAGGTTACATGAAAAATCCTCAACCCTTTTGGCATGTGTTGCATCCAACATGATGCTTCAGCAACTTTTTGATACCAGTGATATCAGAAGTTCAATGTATAACCTTAGTATACATGTAACCTTAGTATAATTATTAGACTGTAATCAAGAAGCCCTTGCATCAGTGTAGAAGAATGGCTGCAGAAGCGTGGCTTTAGAATCTCTGAAGATCTGCACAATCCAGGCCTGGTATTAGAATAGGCCTGTAATCAGAATTGTGCTGAAGTTGCTGTGCTGAAGTAAACAAGAAAGGTAGCCTTGAGCTATTCTTG
This sequence comes from Falco biarmicus, assembly GCF_023638135.1. Lineage (NCBI taxonomy): Eukaryota > Metazoa > Chordata > Aves > Falconiformes > Falconidae > Falco > Falco biarmicus. The sequence continues at coordinate 11,107,396 of NC_079310.1, read as the reverse complement.
AATCCTGAGACCAAGTAATTATGTTGTGCCAACAGGCCGTGGCTGTAACAAGCTACAGCTGCTGGGAAAGCAGGTGCAGGGCCAAGAAAGATAGGGAGCAGTATGGGAAAATAGGGAGTAACAAACTACAAGGCTGAAGCACAGCAACACAATTAGCTACGTGGATAGAATGCTTTAGTCATGATAATTAGGGGTGTGAGAACCGCGCGCGTTTAGAGACTAATAGCCAATTATATTTCTGCTTTACGAATATGCATGTGTATCGGTTCTATATAAGTAGTGTTAGAAACTAATAAAGTGGAGCAAGATGCATAACTCATATTGAGCGTCTTCTTGACTCTGGCGAACCCTTCTTCCAACATTTGGCACCCGAACCATGGGAAAGCTGGAAATAGCTGGAAAAACTCTGCCTTTGCATTGTAACGGTGGGCTTTGCGAATTGAGAGTCGCCGAGAGGAGTTCGAGCAGGAAGGCGTCCGTAAGGAGTAAAGACGTCTGAATCCGGCAGTGAGCTCCTGCACGGACCTGCACCGGTAAGACCGTTTTTGCCTCGATAATGGAAAGGGAGGCGGCACTCATGCTATTAACTGATATTCTTGCTAAGCGAGAGGCTAGCGTGAGCACAAAGAAGCTCCATGAGCTCTGTAGGTGGGCGAATGAAAAAGGACACTTAAAAGACCTGCAATTGATGTTTAGTGTGACTGAGTGGCGAGAGATCGGGGATTCCCTTTGCGATGCGATCCTTAGCGGCAGCAAGTTGGCCAAGGACTTGGGGACTACCTGGCGGGAGGTCATGAACCATTTACGATCAATGGTTGTGGAGAAAAAAATGGCTATGGCTGCCTCAGACCTCCTCGGTTGGGAAACCGAGTCGGAGTCTACCCGATTATTTGGTCTAGGCGCTCCGTCTGCAAAAGGCATAATTGTGCCTATTAAAAAGTCTGCGACAGAGCTCTTACAGCCGACACCGTCTCCGGAGGGTGCCGCTGCAATGGGTGCTCCACGCCGACCTGAAAGCTACCGAGAGCCACCCCCCCTGCTAGATGAGGACGAGGGTACTAGAGTGGGTCCGAGCACGCCTCTGAATGAGAGCGCAGAGTCTGATAAAGAAAATGAGCCCACCCCAGCTGCACCTGCCCCGATACCCCATCCCCGAACAAAACCGTCCAACCGGACTCTAAATCGCTTGCAGCAGCAATTGAACAAATGTCATCTGCCAACTGCCGGTCGTGATCTTCAGATCCTGACCCAGGAAAGCGTTTTCCTCCACCCTGCCGCTCCCCAAAGTCATCGGTCTGGGGTTATAAGAGACGCTATATTGGAGAGAGAGTGGCAGGCTGCTTCTGCTGTTGCATGTCCAGTGCGGACCACCTCTTTACCAGATGGTTCAGCAGCCGCAGCGTGGAAACCTTTTGATTGGAAGTTTATGCAGCAGCTACGACAAGCCGTTACACCATATGGATTACAATCTGAACCAGCCAAGCACCTGCTGAATTATTTGTTTGACTCTGAAATCATGACACCCAGTGACTGTACTTCGCTAGCCAGATTGCTTCTTACACCAGTACGGTTCCCCGTGCCCCGCCAGCATGCTGTGCCATACCCCGCAGCTTCCCCCGCTCGCCCGCCCACCCACCGCCACGGATCCCCCCAGCTGCTGGCGAAAAGTGGAGTCCAGAGTTCGGTGTAGAGCTGCAGATCGCACCCCCGCCGGTGGTAACACCGCGTGGAGTAAATCGCGGCAGGGCTCTCCGCTAAATTCCTCTCTGTGAGGGCGGGGGGGGGGCACTACGGAAGGCCGCGACGAGTAAATCGCGGCAGGGCTTCTCCGCGCTGATATCCTTTCTGTGAAAGGGGAGAGCTCTGAGAAGACCGCGATGGAATTAGATGCGGCAATTAAACTGTTAACTGACATCCTCCTTGGGAGAGGGGAGGGCGTTAAAGAGACAGAAGTGGAGACCTTAGTTCACTGGGCACGGAAAAAAAAAAAACCAAAACAAAAAAAAAACCAGTAGCGGCGGCACCCATAGAAGCGTTGGGGAGAGATGTGGTAGAAAAGCCAGTAGAGCAGAAAGGTGATTCACCTAAGCCTTCTCTCTTGGCTACGCTTTTCGGAGTTGGGTATACTCGTCCTATGAAGGGTATGTCCGCCCCTGCGTGTTCAACAGTGCCGGAGCTTTCAGGTAAGACAGCGGACAAACCGAAAGTTACTCCTCGAGAGCCTGCGGTACTGAGCCGAACCCGGAAAAGGCGGCCGAGCCCCCCCAGGAGGGCGGGGCAGCGAGTCCTGCTGCACCAATCACGTCAGGGCTGGCAGAAGCGCCGTGCGGTGACGTATCCTCCTCATCCTGAAACGTCATCGGACGGGTTTGAGGAAGAAGGCGGGGAGAAACCTTGTGATAACAATACAGAGAAATCCTTACAGGAGGTAATAGATAAATTAAGAAAACTGGAAAAGCGAGTTATAATGAACCTGCCTACTACTTCAATACCTGTAATTCCTCCAGTTAGCCCAACTACCCCACCGACGCTGAACTCGAGAAAAGATCCAATTCTACAGTGTTGGTCTGGTGTTATTCATAATGCTATTTTGGAGGGTGATTGGCAGCTGACCAGCTCGTTAGCTTGTCCAGTACTGATTAATAGCCTTGATGCACATAATTGGGACATGATTTATGGAAGGTTAATGTTCAGATGTTAGCAATGGCAGTGTTGCAACCTGCTCTTCCACCTTTTATGATGATCCCTCAGATTTGGCAAATTGTTGTGATAGACTTGAAAGACTGGTTTTTTTTCACGATTCCCTTACACCCTGATGACACACAAAGAGACTCACTAACGATGATTTGCATCCGTTCCGATCCAAGTTGCATGGCACCGAAGTCAACAGTCCTCGAACTTGTTCACCAGAACAGCGGGCTGCCCTAGAAGTTGTGTCCCGCAAGATTCAGACTGGCTGGTGTGGTCGCTGTATGGCGAATTATCCGTTATCTTTTTTGGTTTGTAATGTTGCCACTTCACCTTTTGCCCTTATTTTACAATGACAAAAGAAAAAGGGGGAAAATACGGTGATCGTTTTAGAGTGGTTGTTTTTGCCATTGCAACCCAGACATCGTATTTTAAGTCACCCTGAAGCAGTAGCGGCCTTGGTGAGAAAAGGAAGAGACAGGATTCTTGAAATTGATGGGACTGAACCGGCAGATATCAGTATTCCAGTCCATGGTGATGATTATGAATGGCTTCTGAGACATTCAACAGCCATACAGAAAGCCTTGATGGGTTATACAGATGTTGTACACAACAACCGGCCAAAAGGACCTCTCTGGAAGATGTTGGAACATTATCAGTGGATTGTGAGACTGTTACGCTCAAAAAGACCAGTTGACAGGGCAATGGTGTTTACAGATGCAGGACAAAAGATGAAGAAGGCTGCGTGTGTTTGGCAATCCAATAATCAGTGGCAGAAACAAGTGATCACCGGTGAACCACCGGACAACCTTCAAACCTTAGAACTGAAAGCAGTTGTTGAAAGGGCAAACCGTACCCTGAAGGATTATCTTCAGAGACAGAAAGTATCGCAGGACATCGATGTAACTAAACGGTTGACTAAGGTGTTGTTTACCTTAAACTATCTCTCCCTTACGGAGGATAGAGAGGGACCACCTGTTGTTGTACATCACCAAACAGCGCGAGGGAACCAAACAACTACAGTTCCTGGTTTGAATGTTCTGTAATAAAAATATGGCTTCAGGCGTATGGGAAGGACCTAATCCGGTGTTATTTATCGATAGAGGTTATTTTTGTATCTCCACAGATAAAGGACCTATATGGGTCCCTAGCAACTTTGTGCGACCTGTATGTCAAGATCAGAAGACGGAAGAGAAGACTCAGAGCGAGCAGACAGAATAAACTGTCTATGTTGTAAGGGATGTAACCCGCGGGTATTGTGCCAATGTATGCTATGTGGGGTAAAACGGTTCTGTAAGCCAAAGCTTAAATGTTAATGATGTAAAGAGTGTATGTGTTTGATTAGTAACCGGGCATGAAGCAAGAGAAAGCATACGACTAGTGTAATACCATGCTGATTGGAGACAGCATACATCATCAGAATCCGTGAAAGCACAGATTTGTGGGGTGGAATGAAAAAAAAAAAAACAAAGGTGGAAATTGTAAGACTAAACATGTTTAAGTGGTGGTCTTGGTTTACGGTCTTGATGAATTTTTTACCCATTGGCCAAAGTATTTTTGACATATTGCCTAGAACAAACATATGGGTGACATGGGCAAATATCAGGGGGTAACAGACTTTTGTTTAAGTCTGCAACAGGCAGACAACCTTTTTAGAACTTGTTTAATTGGTATTCCCCTGCAAGAGAATGAAACAAATTTTGATGGTTTTTGGAATGTTAAAGCAGTGGATCTGACTTCCAATCAGAATGGTACATGTATGACTCCAAATGGGCAATTTGTTTGGCCTTCTATGCGTAATGCAGCGTGGCAGAAGACGGTTATTGAGAATTTGAATCGACTATATCATTTGCCATTGCAGGAGTTAGAGCTGTAAGAAACTATGGACTAGGGTATTGTTTATTAAGATTTATGTTAAGCCCAATGTAAAGATTAGGCAACAAAAGATAAGATCACCGCCAGGTGTCCAGGATGCTTGTGAAAGATAAGATCACCGCCAGGTGTCCAGGATGCCGCTTGTGCATATGAATGAAGGGCCAACACCTCCACTACTTCATGAACACGAAAGTAAAAAAAAAGTATAAAAAGGGACTGTTTGAACTGCTCAGTACGGCAGTTGGCGGAGCGCAGACTCCCCTGTTGTCCAGCGCTGGTTTTGCTCATATTCTACTTGCTATAATTAATAAAAATTTTAATTGGATTATGTTCTATTGTGGTCTCAATTTATAACAATTCTGTTGCCGTGACTCGGATAAGGAACGGTGGGCTTTGGTCCTCCGGGGAGGCACCCCGCAACATTTCGCAGCCCCGCGACCAACAGCTTACTCCAACCTTACCGACGAACCTAAATTCTAGAATAATGAGCAAAGGAGAAACCGGTAAAATCCCATAAAAATTCTGTGCACGGGAGTCCGGACGAAGACGCAGGACGCGTAAGTATATTGCGAGTTTGTTCGCGGGTTTGCCGTTCGGGCGGGATTGGGTTTCCTGGAATATAACGAGTGAGTGTATGTTTGTGGATATTCCAGAAGATGGGGGCAAAGGGCAGCAAGCCTTCGACTCCCATGGGAAGGGTACCCACTGTACCTAAGAATACCCCTCTGGCATATATCTTAGACAATTGGAGATATTTCCCTGGAACTCTAGGGAAAGATAAGCAGAAGATGATAGAATATTGTACTAAGATATGGGGAGGGAAGAAAATTTCTAAAAATGTCTTTTGGCCAGTCTATGGGTCAGAAGAAGATTGGGTAAGACAGCAATTAAACCTCTGGGTTAATAATAAAAAAACCCCTTAACCCGGAGGAGAGTCGATATGCGGAAGTGTGGCTAGAAAGACCGGGAGCTAGACTTTACCCACTGAATGAAATAAAAACTAAACAAAAGAAAAAGCAGGAAGAGTTGGACGAAACCCTTCTAACCCCCCCTCCTTACATTCCTCCTCCTGCTCCCGCAGAGGTCCCCAGAGCGCCCACTCCCCCACCAGAGTCGGAACAAGGGTCTCCCCCTCTTCCTAGACGCGTAACTAGAAGTCAAAAAGGGGCAGCTCAGATGTACCCCCTAAGGGAAATACCCATGGGGGGACCTCAACCTGTGATCGGATATATTTCCGTACCCCTAAACTCGGCTGACCTACGAGATTTTAAAAGAATTGAGATGGGAAACTTAATTGAGGACCCACTCGGAGTGGCAGAAAGATTAAATCAGTTTTTTTGGACCAAACCTTTATACTTGGGATGAGATGTAATCTATCCTTGGTCAATTATTTACTACCGAGGAAAGAGATATGACGAGCAGGAATGAGACTGTGGGATGCTCAGCATGCCTAGGAACCCCAAGCAGATATTAAATGGCCACTCCAAAGACCTAATTGGGATAATCAGGATCCAGTGCATAGAACTCATATGCAGGACCTGAGAACTATAGTAATTCAAGAGATTAGGGAAGCAGTACCCCGTGGCCAGAATATCAATAAAGCATTTAATGAAATGCAAAAGAAAGATGAAAGCCCTACTGAGTGGCTGGAACGACTGAGGAAAGCCCTTCAGCTGTACTCTGGGGTAAATCCAGACGACCCTTTAGGGTAAGCGCTCCTAAAAACTCAGTTTGTGGCAAATAGGAGAGTCAGGGGCTCTATATCTTAGGGGACCGGAGTCATCATGAGCCCTTGATAAAATTAAAAATAGGTCCCCATAAACAAGAGTTCACCTTTTTAGTAGACACTGGGGCTGAAAAATCAACTATTAAGCAAATACCTGAGGGATGTAAAGTTTCCCCTGAAAAAGTACAAGTAATTGGGGCAAAAGGAGAACCCTTTAAAGTAAGCAAAATCAAAAATGTGGTATTCGAAACTGAAAATAAATTTGGAATGGGTGAACTCTTGCTCGTCCCTGAAGCAGAATTTAATCTGTTAGGACGAGATTTAATTGTTGAATTGCAATTAGAAATTAAAATAAAAAAATCAAGAGCTAACAGTGATATGGAGAAATAGTGTGAAATGGCGACAATGGACATCGATTGTGATTGTATATGTCTGCTCAAGGAATGTGGGTATGGTGACTGGTCATGGGTGCGATGTCTGGTCACATAGGCACACAGCTCTGAGGAGACAACTACAGTTTTGAGGAGAAGCCTGCCCTTCTTTCTCTAACAAAGGGGCTATTTAAAAGAGAATGAGAAAAGGATGAGAGATATTCCAATGCTATCTAGAGGGAGGGAGTGCTAAGTCTCCTTGCTGGAGAAGATCGGATGGTCACAAGGACATGAATCACCTACAAACCTGCAAGACCACCACATTCCAGGCAAAGGACTGATAAGCTAATTAACATACAAAAAAAAAAAAAAAGAGGAAGCTAAAAACTTCCTTTAGGTTGTTTTAAGAATTGGGGAGTTCCTGGAATGTAACAACTGAAATAGCGCTCTGTGTCTTGTTTGTTCTATGTGTTGTCTTGTTATATGTTCAAAACTCGGAGTTATGAAATGTATGTTGAAAAATATTAATATTCTGGTAATTCGTGGCAAATAGCGGAAAACTTAACACTCTGCTTAAGACCAGGAAAAATTGGTTTTTGTTTATTGTTTGGTTTTTGACAATTGTTCATTGAAATGCATACTTTGTGAACTGTTAGTGTTCCTAAGAGTTTGTACATAAGTGCACGGTACCGTATAACATACTGCTTGTGTGACTGCGGGCTGCCCGGAGAGTGTGAATGGTGTGATTGAGATGCGCATTTTGATTTTCCATGTATAGCTTAATTATTTTGACTGAGTATGAGTGCAAGAGTGCTTGAGACAGGCGTTTGAGTGCAAAACGAGTAAGAAGCTCTCTCCGCGTTTCTGACCTTGGGTGGCTAAGGCGGCCGGAAAAAAAAAAAAAAACCAAAAAAAAAAAACCAAAGTAATTAAAATTGCAAAATGGGAAATGGAAGGAGTAAGCCCTGTGAAAAATCGCCCTTGGGTTGTATATTAAAACATTGGAGTGATATTTTAGGACATGGTAGTACCGAAAATAGAAGGAAATTGGTTAAATATTGTAATCAGTGGTGGCCTTTGTATAAATTGGAGAGTGATGTGAAATGGCCTCAGGAGGGAGGAACGTTAGATTATAACACTCTCCTGCAATTAATGTTGTTTCTGAGGACAGAGGGAAAATGGGATGAAGTATCATATGCAGACATGTTCTTTGTCCTCCAGGACAAACCTGAGTGACAAAAGGACTGTGGATTAGTACCCCCTCGGGATCCTATGGTACTAGCACTAGAAAGAGTGTGGGATTAACATCACCTGATCTTTGATTGTGGCTCTAGAAAAGGATAGGAAAAAACTGAGACCTAAACTAGAAAGATATTCTTGTTGAAATTTTTGTGTTAAAAAGTTCAGGTTGCGGTTCCTTCTGTGGAGCAACCAGAATGAAACACGTTGTAAGATATAAAAACTTGTACTGATGTATGTAAAACCTGAGGCGTGTGTGTGTAAGTGTTGGGGTGAGTTTGTACAAACCCCCGTACCCCCTCGAAGGTGCGACTGAATCATGCTGGGATGCATGGCAGGGTGTTTTCTGTTTGCCTGCGAAGGCCTGATATGTAATAACACAGACTTAAAGCAACAAGTAGCAGATTTGCATTCAGGGTAAGAAAGAGTTAAAACAGAAGTGCTGCTGCAGAGGCAGGTTTGTGTAACCTGCAGAGCAGGAAGAGCATCTCCTGCCCCGAACCCTTCTGCTGGGGAGGAGGAGGGGGTTGCTGTTGCTGACGATTGAGCAGAAGGACCTGAATGTCACCCCAATTGCTGCAGCATTTGCAGTACAACAGGACCGGTAACGGCCCCTCTAGGGCAGGGAATGGGTATGAGGTGGAATTTCAGTGAATACAAAACCAACTTACTTGTTAAACTTCAGTAAAAAATAAATAAATAAATAAATTTGTTACAGTTGTGGGAGCTGCTGGCCACCAGGAAAACATCCTGAAACCTTTAAAGTACAAAGTAAAAAAAAAAAAAAAAACCAAACAAAAAAAAAAAACCAAATAAGAATGCCAAATTCACTAAAATCTTTGTTGGCATGAGATTTATTAGAACATCTAGACGTTTAAAGAAGGGGAAATGAAATTAAAAGTTAAATACGATCAAGTAATTGAAATATTGAGCTTATCTTTAATTCAACAGAAAAGAGGAAAAGAGGACCTCCCTGAAGTAAAAGAAACTTTTAACCAGGTGTATCTGAAAATAAATTCCAGGAAAGGTGAAAAATGCTTTACCTGTTACAGTAAAAATGATAAGGGGGAGGCTTGCCCAGTTCAGATAAAAACAATATCCCTTGGTCAGCAAGGCTGTGGGGATATTGGCAGAAAAAGTGAAGTGAAATAAAATACACTCTGTAGTAGTTCTACTAATGTAAATCTGTGTGTTTTGCCATGACAGTGACTTGTTATGGGATGTGCAGATGAAACTGCATTGACAATGAAGTACAAGGAATAAGGTTGGTCAGGTGCCTCCTACCATAGTCAAGGGCAAGACTGGGTTGGCCTCGGTGTTTGCCACCAAGAAGAATCTTGAGCTCCGCTGCTGGCTGCAACCCAGTAGGCGTTGAGCGGTGGGAACATATGCCATGCCAGACCTTGATGTGAGGAATGGCCCCCTCTGTTATAAGAGGGTCATCCAGGAAGGAAGAACATAAGGTGGCCCATAGAGGCACTGATTTGGAAATTGGAAACTGCCTGGCCGACCATGAGGCCAGACGAGTAACAGAGGAGGTAGGAAAGGAGGAATTATCCTTAATACCAGACAGTAAAATCCAAACTGTAAGTACAGATCAAGAGCCAAACTATTCTAAAAAAAACTTAAAGGTAATTCAGGACATGAATGGTAAAATAAAATTAAGTAAATGGACTTATTTAAGGGATGGTTGTATAGTGGTACCATCCAATTTAATATGGACCACAGCCCTATTATTAATAAGACGCATTGGGGAGCTGATACTTTATATAAAAGTCTAAATCAGAAATTGAAAGGGCGAAACTTGTATACTGTAATAAAACAGGTGACTCAGCAATGTGAAATGTGTTTACGCAATAATCCCAATACAGCAAATAAAATAAAACTAGGGAACATTAGCAGAGGGAATGTTCTAGGGCAACATTGGCAGATCGATTTCTCGGAACTTCCTTGAAAAGGGGGGTATCGATATTTGTTGGTACTAGCAGATACCTTTTCAGGTTGGCCAGAAGCCTTCCCGTGCAGAACTGCTAAAGCCCGGGAAGTGACCAAAATACTACTCCAAGAGACAATACCTAGGTTTGGAGTCCCAGCAGTAATGTCCTTGGATAGAGGACCACATTTTGTGTCCAGAATAGTACAACAGATCAGCCACCATCTAGGAATAGATTGGCAATTACATACCCCATACCGACCACAATCGAGTGGCCAGGTGGAAAAGATGAATCATCTAATCAAACAACAGATTGTCAAGTTAGGCCAAGAAACAAATCTAACTTGGCCCCAGCCTTTGCCATTAGCTCTTACACGAATTCGAACTAGACCAGAGCAAAAGAGGGGCTTAGCCCATTTGAAATTTTATATGGACGACCCTATGGGGTACAAAAGGGGATGTCTTCACAGATTGGTGAAGAAACAATGACTTCCTATATGGTGGCACTAAACAAACAACTAATAAGAATTGAGAAGCATGTGATGGGAACACGCAGTAGGGGTCTGGATGGACCTGTTCACGATATACAACCAGGAGACTATGTATACGTTAAGTGTTTTGCAGATAAAACCCTGGAACCACAGTGGACCGGACCTTTTCAAGTCCTACTCACCACCTACACTGCAATCAAGGTTGAGGGACAGAATTCTTGGATTCACCATACCCGGATTAAGAAAGCCCCTGCAACTTCGTGGAAAGTAACCCCAGATAAAAAAGAACTGAAACTCAAATTTACTCGGACAAATGGGAACAATGTGGGTGGCAATTAAAGCTGCAAAGTGGGAAGCCTATGTAAACAGGCAGAAAGCCCGAAGCAGCCGTTCTCCTGAAGAATTCCCTTGCTGCCGAGAAGATGGTACACCCCGTGGCTCGAAGCAACCGAGTCGACAGGCAAGGCAGAGGAGGAACAAACTGTGGAGAAAAGAACCAGAACAATGGGACACTAAAGCAACAATGGCCGAACTTCCCCAGGACTGGAGTAGTCCAGGACACTATGTCTGAACTCCGGAAAAGGTTAGATCAACGTAAGAAAGATCGTGAGGCGGGCAGGTCATGGTATGAAAACTGGTTTAATATCTCACCTTGGCTAACCACTTTGTTGTCTGCTTTAGCAGGACCACTTATTATGTTGATTCTGGGACTTATATTTGGGCCTTGTATATTACGCTACACTTTATTAGAGAACGGTTTGACATAGCTAAATTGCTTATTTTAACTACGAGGTCTAGGGCAAAATATAAGAGTGTATCTATTAATGAGGATGAAGATTGTTGCGAATGCGTTATGCCACGTGAAAACTGCCTATTGTAATTGTGAGGTATTACCTTGTGAGTGTTATGATAAATGTTGGGATTGTGGAAAAAGGTTTGTTCACAGTGCCGAGAATGAAAGCAGCGTCTAATAAACAATAATAGGATAAAAAGAAAAAGGGGGAATTGTAAGAAACTATGGACTAGGGTATTGTTTATTAAGATTTATGTTAAGCCCAATGTAAAGATTAGGCAACAAAAGATAAGATCACCGCCAGGTGTCCAGGATGCTTGTGAAAGATAAGATCACCGCCAGGTGTCCAGGATGCCGCTTGTGCATATGAATGAAGGGCCAACACCTCCACTACTTCATGAACACGAAAGTAAAAAAAAAGTATAAAAAGGGACTGTTTGAACTGCTCAGTACGGCAGTTGGCGGAGCGCAGACTCCCCTGTCGTCCAGCGCTGTTTTTGCTCATATTCTACTTGCTATAATTAATAAAAATTTTAATTGGATTATGATCTATTGTGGTCTCAATTTATAACAGAGCTATTAGGTAGCATTACGCCCGTTAAATACGTTAACGTGACTACAACAGGAATGCCAGAATGCGAGGTCACGGTACCACCACTTCAACCTGTAAATGGCACTGGAGTAATTTGGTTTGGTGAACCATGGCGACTGTGGCTAGCACGACAAGGTGAATGGGAGTTTGATACAAGGTTTCAAAATTTAACCGGTTCACCTAATTGGGGTGAACTGAAAGCTGGAGGCTTACATGTAAATGTATCAGGGGGCTATCAGTTGCCACCGGGAGTCTTTTTGATATGTGGAGATAGAGCATGGTCAGGGATTCCTTTGAATCCTGTCGGTGGACCATGTTATTTAGGGTGTTTAACTTTGTTTGCTCCACGTATGAAAGACTTATTGAAAATGACTCCACAATTTCATAGATCACGGAGGGCACTGCGCACCTTTGATGAAACATGTAATGACCGAGTTGATCTGCAGTCTGTAACAACAAATGTCTTAGCCTCCATATTTATGCCAGGAGCAATGACTGCATTAAACGCTAAGAATATACAAAGGTTAGCGTGTTGGGGAGAGAAGCAATTTAATATTGCATTGCAGATTTTAAGTTCGTTATCGCTTGACGTAGACAGTGTTAGGCATGCTACATTACAAAATAGAGCTGCAGTAGATTTTTTGTTATTAGCACATGGACACGGTTGTGAGGATTTTGAAGGGATGTGTTGTGTGAACCTTTCCGATCATTCCATATCTATGCACAAGAAGTTGTCACAACTGCAGGGAAACATGAAGCATATTCTTGCTGATGATAATCCCTTTGATGAATGGTTGAGAGGATTGGGCATAACAGGTTGGTTAAAGACATTATTGACAGAAGGAATACGCTTTGTTATAATCATTATTGTAATACTTTTAGTTTTTAGCTGTGTTTTTTCTTGTTTAAAGAGAGTAGTTTTTAACATAACCAATCAGGCCTGACTTGTGCAAAAGGAAAAAGGGGGGATTGTAGAAGAATGGCTGCAGAAGCGTGGCTTTAGAATCTCTGAAGATCTGCACAATCCAGGCCTGGTATTAGAATAGGCCTGTAATCAGAATTGTGCTGAAGTTGCTGTGCTGAAGTTAACAAGAAAGGTAGCCTTGAGCTATTCTTGAATCCTGAGACCAAGTAATTATGTTGTGCCAACAGGCCGTGGCTGTAACAAGCTACAGCTGCTGGGAAAGCAGGTGCAGGGCCAAGAAAGATAGGGAGCAGTATGGGAATATAGGGAGTAACAAACTACAAGGCTGAAGCACAGCAACACAATTAGCTACATGGATAGAATGCTTATTTTAGTCATGATAATTAGGGGTGTGAGAACCGCGCGTGTTTAGAGACTACTAACCAATTATATTTCTGCTTTACGAATATGCATGTGTATCGGTTCTATATAAGTAGTGTTAGAAACTAATAAAGTGGAGCAAGATGCATAACTCATATTGAGCGTCTTCTTGACTCTGGTGAACCCTTCTTCCAACATCTTCTGACCTTTTCAGTGGTAGAAATTGTGCTTTGCAAGGCTCATGCCTGTACATTGTGGTAACTCTTTCCCTCCTGCTAGCCTGTAGAGACTGTTCCCAATGGTCAGGGTTTGGGCAGTTTTATCCCATGCTGGGTTAATGCAGTTTTTATCAGCTGCCCAAATAGCCATTAACATTTCTTGGATCGTTACTGTGTCTGTAGCAAACAGGTCATATGAATAAAAAGATAAAATTTTATCACCTGGTGATAAGCAGGTGTTCAGAGAAATGTGTGGGATTAAAAGGGAAATGTTTTTCTAAACTATAGAAGGTGTTTGAAGAAGAGACAAAGGAAGTTGTCTCCCTTTTTTCTGCCCATGCTTCAACTGATGTAGTAGGAGTTACTCTTCAGGAATGCAGAGCTTGCAGTGCTTTACATTTTTCACACCTATCAGCTGTTCTGTGTCATTTCATTTGAGCGTTTACTTTTTTTTCCCTTCGCTGGCAGGTTACTGTATGGCTAAAGAAAATATATGGGAGTGAGCCTATTCCACAATACAAAGTGAATGAAAGGACAGTCAATATCTTGTACAAGCTTGTAGAATACAATGAAGCCAGAGACAGGGATGTTTCTTTGCTGATAGAGGACATGAAGCAGAAGGCTGCAGAATATGAAGCTGAAGGTGAGTTCAAAGCTCCAGTTCTCAGTTCAAAGTCAGTGTTTCTTAATGACCCTCAAGATTGTCTTTGTTAAAATCTTAAACATACCTATATATACACACACGTATATAATTGGAACGAACTCGGCTTTTGTTCTGGTACAGCTTTTACTACAATACATCCTATGCCTTCCTGTCAGCAAAGTTTACAGAGACATAAGGTTGGTCAAGAGCAATTTTGTAAGCCCTCTTGAGCAGGCTGTAAATACAGACGGCACGGTTTATTGATGGCAGAGTGAATGCAAATCTTTTCGTGTCATCAGGGTGTAAGGGAATCGTGAAGAAACCGTCTTTCAAGTCTATCACGACAATTTTGCCATTTCTGAGGGATCATTGTAGGAGTTGGAAGACCAGGTTGCAATGCTCCCATCACTAACATCTGATCATTAACCTTCCTTAAGTCATGTAAGTGTCGCCATTTCCCAGTTTTCTTTGGTATCACAAAAATAGGAGTATTCCAAGGACTTGTAGAAGGTCAAATATGACCTATTTTCAGTTGTTCCTGCACCAATTCCTCAGCAATGCGCAGCCATTCTTCTGTTATCGGCCACTGGTCTACCCAAATTGGCTTTTCTGTTAGCCATGTAATCTTCAGTATGGGTGGCTGCCGGTCAGTGGCCGTAGCACAAAATGCTGATCAGTTGTCATAACTAGTCCCAATTGTGACAAAACATCCCGTCCAGTCAACCCAGATAATGTGTGTGGGAGTTGCACTACGTATGGCCGAACTACAATAGCCTGGCCATCTTCGAACTGCAATGTAATCAAGTCTTTACTCTGTTTTGGGACTTTTGCACCTCCTACTCCTACCACCTGGGTGATTGGAGATTGCAGTTCCCAATTCTGGGGCCATAGATGTTGATTAATGATGGTGACATCTGCCCCGGAGTCTAATAGAGGTTCCAGAGTAATTTGCTGACTGCCTTACTTCAATTGAATCTTCTGATATGGTCTTTGATTAAGATCTAATGTGAAACACACCTCATGTTCGGTAGATCCAAAACCGTCTTCTCCTCCCATCTTAGATGGCTGGCCTTGTTGTCTGAGTTGCTCATAAGATTGTCGATGCGCAACAAGGCTTTCATAGGGAAGTATTTGAGCAATTTTACTTCCTTTTGGAATAGTAACAGGTGGTTGTAAGGCATAGGCCATAACTTGCACGTGTCCCATAAAAACTGCATCAATTATCCCAGGTAAAACAATTCCTCCTTGCCTTCCTATTGAAGATCTCCCCAATAAAAGTCCTCCAAATGGAGAATTCACGTTACACAAAGGTCCTTTTACTTCAGTTGGAATTAAAGTCACTTCTTTATTATTCAAAGTTACTTCTACTGTGGTTGCCACGTCCACCCTGAGGCTCCCCTGGGTGGGTGGGACGCGCTGGTATAAGAAACCACATTTCTCATCTGCATTGTTGGGGCCTGTACTTGTGTCTTCGCGCGTAGACCCGTCGCGCTGCGCTGCATGTTTCCCGACCTGTTATATTTACAAACAGCAGTAGCATGTGTACCTAAGTTACATTTGTGAGCCCAAACAGTCTTTGAACAAGTACGCCTCATGTGCCCAGATTCACCACATCGATAACAAATACCAAATCCTGATTTACCATCGTTCCCTTTTCGATGTCCACCTATATGATTTGTTAAGGCTGCTGCGATTATATGCCCTTGCTCCCTCAACGCAGCAGTAAAGGCAGCCGCTTGGTTATTTTGTTCGGCTCGAGTAGCTCTAATCAACATTTCATCTACGGGACTTCCTTGGGGTAGTGTTGCTAAGATCGCCCTTGTTCTTGGGTTAGCCCCTTCAAAAGCGAGGGTGCAGAACAAATGTTCCTGCAGGTCCACAGGTAAATCAGAATTGTCCTTTAATGCTGCAGACAAACGGTCTACAAATTGTCCATAGGACTCCGTTGTCCCTTGACGAACAGTGGTATAAGAAGCAGGTTTCTTCTTGTCTGGCACAGACAAAAGGGCTCAATGTGCTAAAGTTTGAGCAAGTTGATGCATTTGTATGGGATACTGCAATTGAACCTGCGTAGTAAAGTCCCTGCCCAGTTAACATATCTGCCCATAGACCATAAAGCGGATCTCCTATATCTGGATCTTGATGTCTATTTGCTTCCTCTACAGCTAGTCTCTTCCACTCCCTCTCAAACATTAAATATTGAGAAGGAGTCAAAAATAGGGAAGCAAGTCCCACACAATCAGCAGGTGAAAGAATGTCTGCTGTGAAAATAAACTGTATGATCTGTTGTGCAGCCTCTGAACGCAGGCCATGAGTAGTAACCGTTTGCTTTGCTTGTTGCAATATTTTCCAATCATGCGGCTCCCATTGTGCACCAAGGCTATTAATCAGTACTGGACAAGCTAATGAGCTGGTCACCTGCCAATCACCCTCCAAAATAGCAACACGAATAACACCAGACCAACACTGTAGAATTGGATCTTTTCTCGAGTTCTGCATCGGAGGGGTAGTTGGGCTAACTGGAGGAACTACAGGTATTGAAGTAGTAGGCAGGTTCATTTCAACTTGCTTTTCCAGATTTGTTAATTTATCTATTACCTCCTGTAAGGATTTCTCTGTATTGTTATCACAAAGCTTCTCCCCGCCTTCCTCCTCAAATTCGTCCAATGATGTTTCAGGAAGAGGAGGATACGACATTGGATGGCCCTTTTGTGCCCCCCCCCCCGATTTGACCTACGAGCTGTCGCCACCCTCCGTTTTGGTCTTGCTCCACCCACAGCTCCAATTGGTGCAGCATGACTCGCTGCTCCTCCTTCCTGGGGAGGCTCAACAGCCTCTTCTGGTTTCGGCTCAGTTACAACAGACCCCCGAGGAGTAACTTCCGGTTTGTCCGCTGTCTTATCTAAAAACTCCTGCACTGTTGAACACGCAGAGGCTGACATACCCTTCATAGGACGAGTATGCCCAACGCCAAAAAATGTAGCCAAGAGAGAAGGCTTAGGTGAATCACCCTTCTGCTCTATTGGCTTTTCTACCACATCTCCTCCCAACTCTTCTATAGCAGCTGCCGCTACTTTTTTTTCTGCCTTCATAGTTTCCAGAGTGTTAATTATAGACTGCCATGTAGCTCCTAACGCTTTAGCTTCTTTTCCTTCTTTACCTCCCTCGATCGTAGTATCCCAGAGGCAATTTCCCACTTATCTCCATTCCGTAATACTAAAAACAATAACGCGGGCTCGGGAATCTTATCCATTTTTCGTGCCCAGCAAACTAAAGCCTCCACTTCTGTTTCTTTAGTGCTCTCCCCTCTCTTAAAGAGGATATTAGTTAAAAGTTTAATTGCTGTATCTAATTCCATCGCGGTCTTCCTGAGAGCTCCCCCCTCTCACAGAAAGGATATCAGCAGAGAGCCCTGCCACATTCATTGCGGTCTTCGTTAGTGCCCTCCCCTCTCTCAGAGAGGAAATCAGCGGAGAGCCCTGCCGCGTTTTATTCATCGCAGTCTTACCTCCGGTGGAGGTGCGATCTGCAGCTCTGCACCGAACTCTGGACTCCGCTTTTCGCCTTCCAGATTCCGCCCGCCTCCGACCTCCAGCTCCCTAATCGGACAACTTCCCTTCGGGTCCGATGCACGGAGACTTCCGCATTTAAGAAAACAGCATTTAAACTAAACCGCATTGAAGCGAACCGTATTTAAGTGAATAAATGGGTCCCTGTTCGGGCGCCAGACGAAGAGGGTCCCCCGTGGAGAGTCAGCCAAGTCACGACAATCACACCAATATGGCTACATGCCGTGCTCACTTTATTAAACAAACAGGTCATATTTATAACTTAAACCAACCGCTCACACGACTTTACACACAGGTGATTGGATAAAAGTTTCTGTTCATGCGGGCGTCCATGTCGCTGATTGGTGAGCATGCTGCAGGCGCCTGATCAGAGTGTGCCGATGAGAGTGTGCTGATTCCGTGGTTCCCAGGACTTGCTCTGCACCTGGCTTCTTGTTTGTGCATAGCTTGTCTTCTTTCTCCCACTGCTTGTTCCAAGGACAATTTGAAGTTGCTCTGCAGTTTCAACTAACAGGCCTGGGTTGTCCAACCCGGACAATGGTAACATATGTCCTCGGTCCTTTAAAAATCCCTCTACAGGTGGCAGCACCTGAAAACATCAAGCAGGGACTAGGGCCTGTTAGTACCATGCAGCATGCAGACAAATAGCAGTTGTGCTCTAGATGGCAATTTGTAGCTACGTCTGTTTGCAATTAAGAGTTACAAAAGATTATGGTCATATTTTAGCGTGGTGTGCCTTTCCCCAGGAGCTGTTACATCATTGCAGAAATGGATTTCAGTGGTCCACAGGAAAAGAGATTCTTTTTTTTGCTTCATGTTCCCCCCCCTTGAAGCAATAGGATTATGAGATCTGTGATTCTGCTTAGGGAGTAGCTGTGATTTCTAAAAGCTGCAAGCTCAGGATGATACTGACATTGGTAAAGTCCACAGCCTCCTCACCTTGTGACCTTCTTCACCATTTCTTCTGATGGGGAAGAATGGAAGGATGTTCAGACAGCCATGCTCATGACAATCTTCAGCCTCATCTTCCATACAGAATCACAGAACGGTCAGGGTTGGAAGAGCCCTCTGGAGATCATCTAGTCCATCCCCCTTCTAAGGCAGGTTCTCCTAGAGCAGGTTGCACAGTTGCGTCCAGGTGGGGTTTGGGTGTCTCCATAGAAGGAGACTCCACAGCCTCTCTGGGCAGCCTGTTCCAGGTTCCAGCTCTGCTGCCCTCAAAGTAAAAAAGTTCTTGTATTAGAAGGAACTTCATGTGTTTCAGTTTGTACCTGTTGCTTCTTATCCTGTCGCTGGGCACCACTGAACAGAGCTCGGCCCTGTCCTCTTGGCACTTGCCCTTAAGATATTTGTACATATTGATGAGATCCCCTCTCAGTCTTCTGCTCTCCAGAATAAACAGTCCCAGATCCCTCAGCCTTTCCTCATCAGGGAGATGCCCCAGTCCCCTCATCTTGGTAGCCTCTATTGGCCCCTCTCCAGTAGTTCCCCGTCTCTCTTGAACTGGGGAGCTCAGAGGAAGGAGCCCGTATGCAAGAGGGAGTTGCTGTTTAGTTTCTAGTTTTTAAATCAAGACTCTAGGAAAGGGTTAGTTGCCTTAGTTTCATGGTTTTTTTATCTTCAGTTCCTTCTGGGCTAGAAATCAAGATGGCAAAAGTGAGTAGACAAGCCATCTTTGGTACATGTGGGCTGAACTGGCTAAGGGGAAAATACCACAGAGGTAACAGATGTGAAATCTGGAAGAGGTGTAGTAGTGCAAGGATGACTACAGGTAGAGCTACTGCTTACCACAAAAAGCACGGAAAGAAGGCAAGGGAGTGATCTTTGAATCTGGAAGGGGCAAGAGCATAACCTGATCTTTCCTGTTGTAGAAAGGGGAGAGAAGTCATGATCTTGGAAGGCGTCAGAACATAGCTGGGTAGACATCAGAGAATGATTTAACAAAGCCATTGTAAGGCACTGGAGGTCATAGCCTGACAATTAAGGAATCTTAATCACTAAAGGCTTTTAAGAGCAGATCAAAAATGCTTTGCTTAAGTGTTTATAATGCAAGGGAGTGGTGATCATGCTTTGGAATAGAAGGATGGATTAGATGCGGTGCTTGAGGATGCTACCAGCCCTGCTTTTCAATGAGAGCCTCAAGACTCAGCTAACATTAGCTGAAGGCTTTCTATTGCACACATGTAACCGTGACTCAAGGCTTGGGAGGATTTCCCAGGACTATGGCACTCCCTTAGCACTGCTTCACCACATAATGCTGCACCAGTTGTGAAACCTGGAGGTTGTTCTCCTGTGCCTGCAGGGCAGCTGCACCACTTCCTAGCAGCTGCTATTTCACAGTGTGTGCTGTGTTCCATTCATGGGCAAAGAGCCTGAATATCCACAGCGGCAGCACCAGGCTCTGACTGAAGAGCTGTCCAAAGATAGCCACACATTGCTTCCTAGCTTTGGAAACATAAGGAGAAAAAAATAGCCAGCAGCTGCATTCAAGCTGTGTGCCACAGCTGAGCTATCTGCAGCACATGCAACATAAATCAGCAGCTGGTTGTCAGATCCAGCAGTTCAGTTTTTGATGGAAATGGGGAAAGTCAAGTAAATGAAATTTATGCAGCCAGCAGACTGTCAGTAAGATTTCTCTGCTCTCCAGTTACACGTTTGCACAAGCAGAGTGCCTTGCAGGGCAAGAAGAGGTGTCCTTCTGTGCTGTTGGTGTTTTGGGGTGGCACAGCTTTTCTGTGGTGAAGGGATGCCAGCACAGGAACACCTCACAGAGGTCCTGCTGAGACAGCAGCATGCTAACCCGAGTGCTCAGTTGAGAAAATGTTTGCTGTTGGGCTTCACCCCCTGCCCTGGCAGCTGCTGAGTTTCCATGGAGGTCACAGCAGGAGGTGAGGAGCTGTGGCAGCCTGGAGGGAGGCTGCCAGCTGGACCCCTCGGCTGTTGTATATTATGAAATAATCACCCAACTGAGAATGGCTCAAATGCCTGGAGAGGCCTTTGCTGCTTCAGCCTCACTTCAGATTACATCAGCTGCTCAGCTCTGAACTCCCAGCCTGATTTTTGGAGGCACCAGTCAATTAACACCTGCAAGCTGAGAGCAGTTGTGCTCACTGGGAGCTTCATGTGGGGCTCTCACAGCTCCGGGGCCAGAGCTGGAGCCAGGCTGAGCTGCAGACCCCTCAGTTTTACAGACAAAATGCAAAAGATGTGTGCACTTGATCAATGTGCACTCAATTCCTCCTCCTGGAAAATGCAAGGATCCAAATCCACCTGGGAAAAAAAAAAAAGAATTAAAATTATGCACTAGACCTGAAAACCAGTGGTCAGCCTCAAGTGTAAACTTGTGTATATTTTACTGCAAAGTGACATACTGTTCTTATCAGGCCAATATGCAAAATAATCATTGCTTTAGAAAAAAAAATATGGAAATTCATCCGCAAACTATCTAAGTGATAATGATTTATTTAAAAGAAAACATTTAGGTACTAAAACCAGAATAATAAAAATAAAATGCTAGAGAAATGCAAAATGTACAAGGTAAATTTATGGCTACTGAGCTGAAATATGTACCTATTTACTCAAAATGCATTGAATCAAAAGATGTGGATGGAATCTCTTTTGGCTATACATTTTTGGCTAGTACTATAGAAATACTCTGTTGCAAACATTTCATTGTGGTTGCTTTTCAATCTTCCTTAGACTGAAATTATTCAGAATTTTTTTTTTCATTCCTATCAATCCTTTAGTAGATACATAATAATAATATGGTACTTTGTAATTAAATACAGTTTTTAAAAATAGCTTCAAGATTTATTTTAAAAGGAAGTTGGTAGCATTTTGTAACATCTCCAGTAAAACACTCAAGACGTTCTTTGATACTCAATTCTGTTTTAGGTACTTCCAAGCAAAAACTGTGATGTGCTAAATTATAAGCGTTCTTAAGATTTTTTTAATTACACCTAGTACTGAATAGGTCTTGCAGGTCTGGGAAAAAATTTGTATTTCTGAGCTATTCTTTGAATTTTTAAATTACAGGGTCATCTGTGAAACAATAGCAGTCCTGCTCTGTGCAGCCTTGCATGCTGCAGGAAATACTTCACTTTGTCTCTGAGTATGCAGTTGCTGTTAGTAACTTCAAGCAGCTTTAGAAACATTTTTCATTTTCTTATATGTTCACTTCATTAAAAAAAATTCAGTACTAGGCTGGATAGATTTCTGCTTCTCCAATTGAGAAATATTACTTCTCTAAAAAAACCCCAAACAACCCACAAGCAAGTAAGCAGAGGCTTTACCAATAAGCATGTGTTTGAAGTAAAACTTGCAGTTCCTTCTTTCTTCGCTGGGTACCACCTATATGGGAGGATACAGCACTACCTCCATCTGCCTTGAAATCATTCAGCATTACACCATCCTTCCTGAAGCATGTAATCTCCAGTTAAAAAACAAACAAACAAACAAACACCAACCAACAACTCCAAAAACTACAACCAAATCTAATAAATGCTTGCCCTAGCCCCTTGCTAAATATGCCTTTAATGCTAATTAAGTAGCACAGCACAGGTGATTAATTGGCCAAGATTGGCTGGTAAAACCCAGCAGCAAGGAAAGGTTTTATCTCTTTTCCTTCCCCAGGAGATGTGGGTGGTAACTTGGGGATGGGTGAACTTCTCAGTGTCCTGGGCACTTTTCCTGTGGTCCCCATCTGGCCACCGCAGGTGGCTGCAGAGGAGCCTGGGTGACTTTGCGAAGGAGCAGGAGCGCAGCGAGGGGATGGCTTGGCTGTGTTTCAGTGGTGCATTTGTGATTTCAGATGCTTGGCAGCCTGCAGCCCAGCTTGGAAAATGGGCGTTGTTTAAATGTTACTCGGAAGGTGAAGTTTCTATATATTCCCTCTGCAGAGGATGCTTAGTAATGTGCCTATGGATGCTGCCGTCAGATGCATGAGGATGGGCTCTTGAAAAGTCATTCTCCTAGTCTGGAGCTGGAGGGAACCTTTTGGCCTGGGGCTGAGGAAGGGATGGGAGCCTGGCCAGAGGAGCTGCGCTCCCCCTGTCAAAAGCTGGGTGAGGGAAGCCAGCCTGGAAGGCCTGATGAGCCAAAGTCCTCTCACAACCAGCTTTTACTTTGACGTGGGAGTGTGGCTCGCCATTGCTCCTGCAGTCTGCTCCAGCACTGAGCTAATTTCCTCCCATTGTCTTTGGGGAAGCACAAGTGCCCAGAGGGGAGGTGGCAGTGGTGGTGATGGTCCCCTGGAAGCTGAGGCATAGGGCTGCACCATCGGGCCCCTCCACAGCTGAAGGAACCTCTGCTGCTCCCTTCCCAGGTGATCCTTTCTAGAGATGTTCCACCGAGACTCCCGTTTCTCAACTGCATTTCTTCATGGTAGAGGAGTTCCTACCGCTTCCTCGTGGAGGTAACATACTGAAATCATTGCACTCTTGGTAGAGGTGGTCAAAGAACAATAAAACAAAGCCAGAGGAGACTAGAAGAGGTGCTGGGCTGTACACCCTAAATTCCTAGAGCCAGCACCACCTCCTGCTTTTCCTCTTCCCTTCCTAATCTTTCATCCCATCTCCCTGAAAACTCAGAGTAAATAGCCTGGTATTTCTCCTAATCTGGCATTTAAAATCTTAGACAATAAAGCTTTTACCACTTCCCTTAGGGAGACAATTTTCCAGGCTGTCCTGCATTCAAAAGCTTTCCACCCTGATTCTCAGCTTAAACATGCCCTTCCTTCATTTCACCTCATTAAAATCATTAAAGTATCACCAGTCTTCTCCCTTCATACCACTTACTTCATTCAAATATTTACAGATCCCTAATGTCTCCCTGCTTAGTTTACTAATTCCATGGTACCTATGATAGTCCGTAATTCTTTTTTTTTTTTTTTTTTTTGTAATGCCTCCAGCCTGCCGATTCCTTCAGTTGTGGCTCTTTGAGCTCCTTTCCATTTATCACTCTTCTTGCAAATGCGAGGCAGATGCTCACTGCCCTCGCCTGTGTCATGCTTTTCTGTACGCTGTCCAAAACTACATTGCCTGTGCCTCACTGCTGTGTCCTAACGCCTGTGCAACAGTGTGCCGTCCTCCGGGTGTCTTTCAGGAGTCATGCCTCCAAAGCAGATCCTTCCCTGTAAATACAGATTCCAGATTTTTTTCCCAGAAGTAGCCAGCCAGGTTGTGGAGGTTGATTTTAGTTGGTGGCAGGGCATGGCTAGAGCTGCGTAGGAAATCAGAGCATCCTACAGATTAGAGCCCACAGCAGCCCCATGCAGAGGAGGTTTTATCCTTTCCTGAGTGTGGATTTTGTTAACACCCTACTTGTTCCTTCTTATGCTGACACCGTCGATATTGAATGCACCGATGAGGCTGGTGCTCTTGCAAAGGAAGTTTTTTACCTGTTTGGTGAGAAGCATCTTGCAAAGTAGTTCTAAAAGGGAATTGTGAATTCCTGAATACGTATCTCTGCTTCTACCTGAATCTCTCTCTTATCCTTATTTCTCCTCAATGTGGTACATTCTTCTGAGGTGGTATGTGATGTCTTTGTTTCTCAAGTCCATGTACTTGATTTGGGTGGTGGTGCGGGTAGATGCATACACACAATTCTATACCATCAACCCTAAAACTGATTCTGTGCCGTAAGCAGTGGCTGTGGAGGAGTGGGATCCTCCAGGAGTGCCTCTGCTGCACGCTGCATGTTTGACACGAATTTCCCAGGCGTTTGTAGGCCCCCATTGGGATTCAGGGACTATGCTGAAATGATTGCTGCCACATGTTTTCAAACTGCAGAGCACCGCCTACAATGTATTGTGCAGTTGTGCAGCATATATACCCCAGGGCTGCAAAGCTGAAGACTCTGATTAAGAAACATCAGAACGATGTTTAATGTACTCATTACAATGTTTCCCTAATTGCACACCATGCTTCCCCCACCCAGCCCCCAGGTCTCTGATCTCAGGGAGCGCAGGGGCAGGATCACCAGGATCCGGTTGGAGGGAGAACAAGTGCTGGCTGACAGGGCTGGTGAGAGGTGTTTGCTGGGCTCCCGCCGCCTTCACCTGCATCCCCCCTGGCTCGGCCCTCCTCATTGCCCAGCCCCTGCGCTGGGGGAAGACGTTTCGTTCTCCTCCTTTCCTTCTTCCTCCTCTGCTCTTTTCCTCTGGTGAGTCAGCTCCAGCCACCGTGCTTTGCACACTTGGGCTTCGTCGCCAGGGAAGCGCACCAGCGGTGTGCTGGCAGCCCGCAGCAGGCCCCCCTCCTGGCTAACCCACCGGCCATCGGCTGCCCCCGCTTTCCCCTGCGGTGGGCGACCGCAGTGCGACCAACCCTCGCCACGGCTGCCTGCCTCTCACGCGGGCGCAGCCCCTCACACCTCGGCCCAGGCACCTCGGCGGGGGCCCAGCCTCAGGCCGCGGCCCCTCAGGCGACGCCCACTGGGGCCGGGGGGGCTCTGCCTGTGTGTGTCAGGGAAGGCACACCGCGGGGAGGTGCGACAGTCAGTGGGCGGGTGCGAGCCCGAGCTCGCCGCTCCCTCAGGCGGGGGGAGAGCAGCGGGTCGGGTCGGGGCCTGGCGGGCGCGGTTCTGCGCCGCGCGGGGGCGCTGGCGGGCGGTAACCGCTCTGCGCGGCGCTCGGCTGCTCCGGCGGCGGCGGAGGGAGGAAGTGACGCCGCGCAGCGGAGTCCCGTGGCCTTCGGTGACATTCTCTCTGGCGGCGGGGGCGCGGAGCAGCGGCGGGGGGGCGGTGGCGAGGCTGAGACAAAGCTCCTTCCGGTTGCCTGTGCTCCAGCTCCTGCTCCTTGGGGGGGAGGGAGGCCAGGAGGGGCCCTGCGTTGCCCAGGTGAGTGGGGCCGAGGCTGGCCCGCTGCGGTAGGGCCGGCCCGGGCAGCCGCGGGGGCGGCGGGAGTGTTGCCGTTAGCCGCCGCTGTTCGCGGGAGGGAGGGGTACCGGCCTCACCGCCCTTCTACTGGTCGTGCTGGGAGCGGGCGGCCCGGTGCTGCCCCGGTGCGGGCGAGCCCGGCCCGGTGGGGGTCTGGTCTCACCAGGGCCGGTGTGTGTGTGTGGGCAGGCCTGCCTGCCCGCCCGCCCCCGGTGGCTGAGGGGAGCGTCGGGTGGCTGGTGGGTGGCTGAGCGCTGCCCGGCTCGGCGTGGCGGCAGTGACCTCTACCACGGCCAGACAAGGTGCTCGGCAGGCGGGAGCCGCCGTTGTGTGTCCCCCGTCCCGTCCGTCCCCGTACCCCCCCCCCCCCCCCCCCCCCCCGCCCGGGATCGGCGGAGGAATGCCTTGTTACAGCTCCTGGGGGCAACCTCGGACCCTTTTGGTGTTTTCTAACACTCCTGCAACGTGCTGTGGGATCGTATTTGCTGTTGGGAGAAAACCCCTTTGAAAAACGAGGCGTGTAACTCCTCCGGGTTTATGCTTCTCGAGGTTTTTTTGCCCGTTTACCTTGGATGATGTGCTAATACGTATTTGATGTCGAAAAAAAGTTCAAGTTGTTCGCTGCTTATCTAGCCTGAGTTCCCCTTGAGCTCCTAAAGGCTTGCAGATGTGGCTTTGAGCAGCACAGCCATCCGAGGAGAATATAAAATTGAACTGCGCTACTTGTTCTTTTTAAAAAGAAAAAAGGCAGCCTGAGCAGACTTGTAATGTTTTAACTATTTCCCCAATTCCTGTATTGTAACTTTCTTTGCACTGAGGTTATTGGACAACTACTAAGAGGCCACGTTTTGAAAGGCTTGCGTTGTGGATTTTTGTAGGTTTAGGTTGTGTGGCTGGTAGGGAGAGCTTCCACCCTTGTTAAGCAGCATCTGATTGTATTTATGTCTTAGTTTGTTAATAGTGGAACAAGGCAACTTGTCTTAAAGTTTGTAGGTACCTTTGTGAAACTATAACAGCACTTAGTAGAACAAGGTATTGGTTGTAACTAGTTATGCACTTTAAACCAGCACAAAGTACCCAACAGCACTTCAAAAGCTGAAAAAAAAAATATCTGATGTGTAGAGATGGTATGGTATAAGTCAATCCTGTTTCTTTTTTTTTTTTCTTGGGCAAGTAAGTTTAGCTTATAAAAAATGAATGAGCAGTAAATCTTGGAACCCTTTAGCATCTCTTTAAAAATGTAAAATTTCTCTTAATCCCCCCCCCAATTTTTATTTGGTTTTAAATCTTGTCTGGTACTTGCCAAGTATAAGACCAAATAATAGTTTTACTTATAGGCAAGTGCTGGCCTATTTCCAGTTTTCAAGCTAAAACTTTAAGAACAAACGGTAATAGCTCTCCCCTTAAAACAGCAAACAAATTTAAAATGTTTCTCTTAAAGTCTCTTATGTTGCTCAAGACCTTGAGGTGGAAAACTGGATATAGTGTGCCCTTTTGAGGTCTTCATCTTGTGGTTCTCCTGCCCTAGTTAACACCTGTAATTGCTGTTTCTGTGATATAAGAGCTGAAAGTTGGGCAGTTACAACAGTGCAGCTTCCCCTGTTGCCCTGGAGGAGGGAAATATCGCCTTTGGAGAGCAAATAGGTTTGTAACAAGCTCTAAGGAGGACAGCAGGTTGCTTGTCTCGTGTTTGCTAAACTCAAACACTCCCCACTCCCCCGTTATACATGTATGATACAAAAGCAGTGAGATGAAGTACAGAGGACTCGGCTGTTCAACAGCAATCATTTATAAGCATCATTTTCTGAGTATTTCTCACATCTAGTGATGTAGAGCAGTCTGGTGCTGGCAAAAGAAGCTCCAAAGGGGGTGGTTATGTATTTAAATTTGTGGTTGCTCATTCCAACTTGTTAATGTTTCCTCTTCACCTGTCTGGTCAGCATGAATAGAGCCTGTACAGTATAGCAATTTCTCCACAGATATGACTGACTTTCTGGAGTTCAGGCACACATTGATTACTCATTCAGGACTGAAAATGATGTGGCTCACTCACTGAGGTGTTGCCATTACACTGTTGCAGATGCATTACTGAATGTGCAGGGAGGTCAAGTAACATCCCTGTGGTCACGTGATGAGTCAGCTTTAGATTCAGAATGATCCAACCTAATATCCCTTTTTATTTAAGAAGGCATTTAGGGTTTTATATCAATTAGACCATGTAGTCTGTCTCTTGAATGCTCAGAAATTGATTGTAATAGCAGAATAGTGTACAGGCTTCAGCTGTATCACACCTTGCGATACTGGTCTCCAAGAAGACAGTTTTAAAGCTGTTAGGACTCAGTCTGACAGCTTTTTAATCATAAGCAGAACAGGTAAATGTAAGTATTTAAGACTCTGTCAAGCTAACATTTTTGTTTCAGTGTACATGGATTTGCCTTTATAGTGAGACTTCTGCAGCATCCTGCACAGAGCTTTTCTGCTCTGATGCTTCAGAATTTCCTGGAAATGAGCAGGAAGAGCCAGGCCATGACTGGATAACTGCTTGTCTTGCTAAGTTTCTGCTGTAGTGTCTTGCTTTGTTGTGCTTGGTCATCAGCCTTTCAAGACTTAGTTTAGAGAAGGCAGATTTCACTTCCATTCTTCCAAAACAGGTAGAGACTAAGTGACTCAGAGTAGCAGAGCTGGGAGTAGCTAAGATCCAGACTTCATAATACCAGTTGTCTATGGGATGGTGCAGTTATTTCAGCAATTTGTTTTCCATTAAGAATATTACATTTGCCTGATACCAGTTTGAGGTTAGTGCTGTATGCTCCAATAGCATTGTCAAACTTTCTGAAGTAAAAGAAACAACATGCTAGCCAGGTATGGTTAAGACAGTACTGTTCTCTTGTACCGTGGCTTTCTTGTTAGCTGGTAATCTCCTGACTCCTGCGCTTTTTTTTTTTCCTCCCAATTCTTGCTAGAGAAACAGTTCTAAATAATCTGGCAAAAGAAAAATTTTAGGGAAAAGGTTGGTAAAGAGTAGGTCAGGAAGCTGTCTGCTAGTTCCCTGTGCTTGTGGTTGGAAATACCATGTAAGATAGGGGGGAGGTTTAGAGGCTGGCTGCTAATGAAGTTGGATGAAATGCTGGTAGCCTCAGGCCTCATTGTGTTTAATAAGATGTCTTTTGGAAATGAAATTGTCATTGTGGGGAAAAATGGGCTTGCGGGTAGCAGTGCCCATGAGCTGCATTACCAATAAATACCATTTCAGTTGTCAGTAGCTATGGTTCCTCCAGAGCTTATATTTACCTTTTGATCTGCACTACACTGAATCTGTGAGGAGTTATAAAAATAAACATTTCATTGAGTATTGTTTTTTAAAGAGCCTTTAAGGTGAAGTTTTATTTTCCATGGTTCCAGTTACTCATATTAATAAGTCACTTTAAAAGCAATTCACAGGCTTTGGATCCACTCACTGTAATAAAGAAAATCCAGAAATTGTTGAATAATGTAAAACTAAGCTAGGGAAATTTAGTGAGTATCTTGCCAGAGTTAGCCAATTATTGAGGGCTTCTGAAGTTATAGAACTCACCCCAATTTAAAGTTAGTTTGATAACAGCCACTTGATCTCCCTTTTTTGTTTTACAAGATCAATATGTTTTTTCTGCTTTTTAACACCTGTAGTGCATTTCACTGTATGGAACTCGGCAAGGTACAGCAGTAATAAGACTGTGTTGAATTAACAGAATGGGATTGAATTAATGCTCCAGACTTGATGCTCTTTTTTTCTTCTATCTCCTCTTTTGCTGGGAAGTTGTATATATTGTTTGTCTCCTGTTGCTAACCATTAGCTTTATTCTTCAAAAAGCTCTGTCAGTTGAGCTTCTTTTTCTTAAATCAAGAACAGTAATGCAACAAATCATTTTGGATTAAATGGTGCTTTTATTTAAAAGGTGGTTTTTTTGGTGTGTTTTTTTGTTTAATTCCTGTCAGGACTTACTTGCATGGTACTGATGAATACTACCTTTTAATTTTCTTTTGTTCCTTTTATAGCTGGTAACTTGGTATCTTCTTACATGCTGTTACTTAATTTCTGTAGTCAAATATATGCAAAGTCTCCTGTACATTGTGAGAAAGAAATGTGTTTCCTGGTCTGTCTGTTATCCTCTGAAAGTAGAGGTCAAATTTCTTCACCTCTGCCAACTGGGAGTAAATACTGTAGGAAGTATCCGATAGTAAAGCCCATGTTAGAGGCATTATTCATAGCGCAGATATAACTGGCTTTTGACCCAGTCAGTTCTGGTTTTTGAAATACCCAAAGTAGCTTTTACTCATTTGCAGAACCAACCTGTGCTTACTTCATACTGTTTTTTTCTTCTGTTCTTTGTCAAAAGTTTATTCTAAATTAACCCTCTCCTGCACTGTTCTTTTTCCTTACCACCCTTCATTCTCCTTCCATAACAGACCATGTCACAGTCCCTCTAATTCTGCCAGTGCCCACAGATGTTTGTCTATGGCTGGTGGCATCCTACAAGGATTTAACTTTTGTTGCATTAGTTTCTTGGGAAAGCTCAACTAAGGATTTGTAAAGATACAGACTCAGAGGTTAGCTGCCTTGAGTTAACTGTGCTCTTGAGTATGGTTCAGTGGCATGGGTGAGCTTTCTTGATGAGAGGGTAGTGGGCTGTTTCCAGTGAAGCTGTACCTGCTGCTTACTGAGTCCTAATTAGGTTATGACAGACCAGTGTCACGAGTGCTTTCTTCTTTAAGAGCACTTTGGACATGTGAAGACTATGGTATTGATTGTTAGCAATCTGGTGGATGCAGAAATCAATTGGTACCTCTTATTACTGGTCTAAAAACCATCAAGGGTTTGGTGTCAAGAACAGCACAAGAGCAGCTAGTATCCTACTGCTAGTAAAATTTCCATAATGTGAATGTGATGTGGCTTTGCCTTTAGTGTATTGATACAGTTTTTCAGGAATATACCTACTGCAAATTCATGTTGCAATATTTAGATTTTATACTACTAGCTTAATAATTAAAGAAACAAATGAATAATTTTAGTGGGTTGTGTATGAGAAAATGACTTGATCAGGGTTTGGTTGGCTTACAGCTTCTTTCCAGCCTTTCTGTAGAATTTGGGGATATAGCCTGATCTCTTTTCTTCACTTGGCCAGACCATAAAATGGGCATGTTACTGACCTATGCTGGGAAGATACTGACCTAAAACCAACTCTTCAAATGCCTTGACAGCAGTACTGCATCTTTGCTCTATTTCCTGTAGGAAAGATGTGTAAAAAGATCTGATCATAAAATACTTACAGACTGTAGAGACACTTAATATCTCTTGACTCATCTTTGTTAAATGGCTGTCATAAACCTGTACCACTTGTGGTGGTACGCTCAGTGTACCAGGAGGTACTCCACTCAGTGACTTGAGCTCTTCGATAGCTGTAAGAGATGGGGAGATGCTGGTGAGTTGCTGCGTGGGCTACCGAAGTACCCTCAAGAACAGCCCAGGCGGTTGTGGCATCGGTTAGGTAGGCAGCACTGTTACTGGAAAGGAATGTTACACAGAACTTGACAAAACAGCTCTTATATCTGCTGAGAGTATCTCTCCTCCTGATTTCAAAGGTTGTGCAATTTTGGAGTGGTGTTTTGCAAGATCGGATGAGTCGTCCAATGCTCTCCCTTGCTTCAGGCCTGTTGCTGCTGTCTGTTGTGTAAGATGCTCGCCTTGCTGTTATTCTGGACCCTGACTCTCATCTCATTCAGCTTAGTAGCCTGATGGTAAGGTGCACAGCTTTCCTCTGGGAAGTTAATTACAAAAGGACTTGATGGGTGCTATCTGGCCAAGCCAGTAGGCACTTCTGCCTCTTTACAATGGCAGTGGGTTGCGGGGTGGACTTCAGGGCTCCTGGAACTGTGACCCCTGTCCCATGGCACACACTGCTGCTTCAAGATTTCCAAAACATGACAATAGCAAGGTATGTTTGTGCCTGTCCATGCTGGACTGGCTCTGATTTTTGCAGGTGACGGCACAAGCCCTTCTCAAATTAATACTGCAGTGCTGAGATAACTTTACTACTTCAAAGCTATGTTGCAGTTGTCCTGATCTGCCAGTTCTAGCTATTAGCGAGTAACACAATGATTGATTACTTTCAGGGTATTTCAGATAAATGGCCTTAATAGGAAGAAAATCAGTGCTCTGAAAATCATGATTAATTTGTTATGGTTATGCTCTAGCAATTTAAAGTGATGTGAGCATTACTTTATTGACCATGGTAGAACAACAGACCAATGCTGCTTGAGAAGAGGCTGTCTGTTTATATAGAATGGCATGAACCAGCAGAGGAAGCACAAAATAAAATTCCTTTGACTAACAGAAATAGATAGGTAAAGTGAGAAATTTTTTTAAACTCAAAATCTTAGAAAAAGATGGTACATCTGTGTGACTGCCCTCAGTAGGGTGATCTTCTGAAAGCTAATATATGGCAGAGAGAAAAAGAAATGAAGCATGGCTATCCTAGCATTGATTTCTGTCACTAGTTTTGTTGAAAGAATAATGAAAAATCTTAGAGCAAGTTCCTTTAATTTTTAGGAACAGATAGTAATAAAAATATGCCCCCTCTAATTTTTAGAGTAGAGAGCATTGTAGTCTTTAAATCACTGCATGCTTGAGAAAAATGGTTTCACTGTGAGAAAGAAATGAGAATTTTAGAAGGCTAAGTGCAGCCAACCCTGTGTGCCTTTATTTGTATGCTAATGATTTAAAGAATCAGTCACCAATATTTGAGTGAGCGGAGGTTATCTTTATTCAGAGGTTATCTTTATTTGGCAGCACTGGGTGCACGGGGGATCGCTCCACCAAAGTCATGCACACCAAGGGAACCTTTCAGCCCCCTCTTTATACAAGTCACTCGTGTCTATTCATTAACTTTCCGGGAACTTATTAACATATCTCGCACCTGGACAACTAGCACACTCCCATTCAAGGATTTAGTATATCTTCAAGTTAATAATAAGGGTCTCCTCAGATAAACATGAGCACACTGTTCTTTAAATCATATATGGCCCCTTATTCATTCCCCCCTTTTCTAACAACTATTGTAATTTTTTACAACTATAAAAAATCACTATGCCCTATGATCATTCTTTGACAGCACCAAACAAAACATTGAAGTAATGCACATATTAATACTCATTGTAATAGTTTTAGGAATACTATAACAAAAGCATGGTTTAACAGTTACAGGTTAGGTAACCACAAAGTTAATTTGTCCCATATAGCCTTAAAATTCCATGATAAATCATCTTTAGTAATTTCATGTAAAATCTGAAACCTGTTCCATATCTTCTGGAAATCTCTTTCAATTTGATTACTTTGGTCTACATATACATCCAGTAATCATTCCATCCATCAGATTGGGAACAAGTGTTTTGCCCTGGGTTGCCAGGACATGCTCCCCCTGTCTTGCTTCGAGCTTTCCAACGACAGTTATTATCACTTTTCGTAAATATTGTGGTGGTTAGGCTTAATATTTGTAAATCAAATCTGGAACCCAACTCATATGTTTTATTATCAAATAGGCAATATCCTCCACCATTGTCTGACTTGTTCCAAAAGTCTGGCCAGGTAGGCCATTTGTCATCAAGATATTTCCAGTTTTGAGAGGCCACACCATACAGGGGTGTTACCAAGCCTCCTTTAGGAAGAGAGGTACATATCCAGCATTCCTTAGCTTTCATAGCATTAACAATTATTTGCAATGTTTGAAGACTGGTATTGTCTACCCATGCTTCAGTTCCTAAAATCCTTACAACTGTTACAATCAAGATCAGAGTAACTTTACACAAATATCCCTTGATCCTTTTGACAGTCCATTGTGTCTCCAGAGATTTCTTTACCCGTCAATATCAGGTTCCTCCTTTATCTTAATTGGAGTAAAGATGACCAACAATACTCAATAGGGTCCATTCCACTTCTCTTGTAGAGGATCACCCTATTATAATTAGGGTCTAAAGAACTGTAGTCCCATGGGTCCTGCCAGGGTGATGGCCCATGATTTCTCAGGAGCCTTCTTTATCCTAGAGTAGTGAATCTAGGCTGGTTGTTCTCTTAACAGCAGTGAAGGTTGTCAGCAGCACCTGATAGGGTCCTTCCCACTTCTCTTTTAAAGGTTTCCCTGAAAAAGTCTTTATATATGCATAGTCACCAGATTTAAAGGAGTGGATTGGTTGATCTAATCCTCTGGCCCTTGTTCCCAATACTTGCTTATTTATAATTTTTAATTGTCCCTGGAGGGCCTTTGTCGCGACGGAGGGAAGACACAGTCGCTCAATATGAGTGATCAGCAGACTTCATTTATTGTCTCTTACAGTCACCTTTTATGCCTTCTTATAATTAGCTCATACATATTACAAAAGTTAAGCTCATTATTGGTTAGTTGCCTAAACACCAAGCCCGCCCCTTGTTTCTCTTCTGTAGTTATCTGTTCCCACCTGCAACATTCTTTTCCCACCAAAATCTTCCTGTTATTGTGTAACAAGGACAGCCAAAGACAGTGTATTTTGCTTTACTTCAGATAAGCTGAGAGCGATGTGTATTTTTGTCCAGCCAGCTGGACTATGTCTATGTGACCTTTTTCAGCTAGCCAGTTATCCACAATTCCCCTGTTTTTATTTTGGGCGACATAGGCCTGGTTGACCATTTTCAATAACAGCGTGTTAACACAGGAAAATACACAGCCAACTTATAAAATCTCAGTTCAGAAGTATAATTCCTGAAATACTTGAAAAATAAAGTTAGCTTGAAGCTTTAATTTAGATGCTCTTTCTGTTCCAGTGATATAAAAAGTTTAAAAAATTCAAAGGTAATTTTAAAGTTCTGAACATGGACTAATGCAAGCTCAAACCCGAAAAAGAAACCAAACTGATGTTTGACTAGGAATATTTGCAAATATTTTAGTGGAAAATCCCTGACCATTAACAATTTTCTGTCCAAATGACAACTGCCCTTATGCAACCAACCAGTCCATACATTTTCTGAAGAATACCTCATTGATATCAAAGAATTAACAAAGGGAAAAAATTAGTTCTAAGCTATATACATTCATAAGGGGATTTTTCAATAGTTACATACAGATTTACACACTAAGCCATGATGGCTTGTAGGTGATACACACAAGAAGAGTACGTTGCTTATCTGTCTGAATGTCTATGCTAAATTTGACAACTATGCCACAAGCCAAGCCTACATGGGTGCTGTGTGTTATGCACGTTCCTTAACAAACAGAAGTATAATAGACAAATTCCCAAGATCTAGTCCCCAACCTAATTATATTATTTTGTAGCCAATTAAGGAAAATAACACAAATGTGCATATCTACATGTGCACACACCTTTTAGTTCAGAACCAATCTGTGATAAAAGGCCTTAGCTTTATGGCATCATCGAATCTTAACGAGTACAGTAATTAAAAATGCAGTCTTACTGTAAGTGCGATTTATGCTGACATTCCCTCAAATGCTACACGTGAGTATTTCTCACTCAACTGCCTCAAGTTAAAATAGTAGTATTCGTTAATATGTATTAAAAAATCATTAATTCTCTACAATAGCAGTTGACTTCCATAACACTATGTAAGCAAAAGAGGCCTAAGATGGGTTTTCTGAATACTAACAATTTATTTTAGACTGTCTAAACTCAGGTCTTGAAAGATTTCACTCTGCCAGACATAGAAACACTGTTGCACTCCAGTTGTGATATCCCTTTTCCCAAGTTGTCACATGCACATCTCGCTCAAGCAACATTATTGTTAAAGTTTCTCTCTGCTACATAAAAGCATGTTGCACTTGTAGATATAAAAGACAGCACCCTTACTTAGATTATTACCTTATTACCTCATAACTCTTAGTATACCTTGTATCTCTGATTTCATCACTTCAAAAATTCACCAGAAGCAGATAAAACCACAGCCTCAGATTAAACTACACCTTAACTGCTGATTCAAATAAAGGCATTCTCTTCCACATATGCCTAATGCTTACAAATAGTGTTGGCTGGTTTTGATCAAGAAACTATTATTACAATAACGATCAAAAATAATAATCCCGTTTGCAAAATGCCTTTAAGCCAGCCTCCTAGTCCCAACCAATTTCCACATTCAGAATACAGCATAAATACAGAATACAGCATAAATTATCTCCATCAAGGCAAAAAGGCTTCTCTTTAAGCACAGAGATGTTTGCTAGTTCAAGGCAGAAACCCATTTCTTGTAGGGGACATCTGAAGCACTTTTTTTTGGTGGGTTTGCACTCAATTCCGTATTTTTCCTTCAGAAGCTTAAGCTGTTCCTCTTGTTTCAGGAGTGTTTCCAACTCTGATTTGTCGAATAGGTCCGTATTTCCCAAAAATATCCTACATTTCCTCCGCTGTGATTTTATACGGCAGGTTCCGAATATAAAGGGTCCGATTGACCTCTGGGGGCAGCCAGATGTCAGCTCGCTTGGCCGCTTGCATCGCCATGGCGCCGATCGGAGCGGGGGGGGGGTGGAGGGGGGGGGGGGTGCAGCCTCGGAGAGAAACCGCGGCCGGGAAGGGGCCTGCCGGGCCGCGCCGCCGCTCGCCGCTGCCGCGGGGGTCCCGGATGCTATCCCATACGCTAATAACCCGGGTAATGCCTTGTTACAATCTATGTCCCGAACGCTCCGCTTTTCTAAAAAGCATATGAGCGAATCGTACGTCGCTTGTCTCTCCATACCTTCGTCAGCGCTGTTGCAGCCTTTGCGAGACTTCGGCGACGCGTGGCCGGCGGGACCCTCTGTAGGTGCTCCCGGGCGCGGGGACTGTGCCCTTCCGCCTCCTGCGCTGCTTTCAGCACCGGTACCCGAATCTCCGTCGAACCGTGGCTCGCAGGTTCAGCCCTCTCTAGGGTCCCTGTTCGGGCGCCATTTGTCGCGACGGAGGGAAGACACAGTCGCTCAATATGAGTGATCAGCAGACTTCGTTTATTGTCTCTTACAGTCACCTTTTATGCCTTGTTATAATTAGCTCATACATATTACAAAAGTTAAGCTCATTATTGGTTAGTTGCCTAAACACCAAGCCCGCCCCTTGTTTCTCTTCTGTAGTTATCTGTTCCCACCTGCAACATTCTTTTCCCACCAAAATCTTCCTGTTATTGTGTAACAAGGACAGCCAAAGACAGTGTATTTTGCTTTACTTCAGATAAGCTGAGAGCGATGTGTATTTTTGTCCAGCCAGCTGGACTATGTCTATGTGACCTTTTTCAGATAGCCAGTTATCCACAGGCCTTCACACATTCACACAAATATCCCTCCCCTAACTGCCTTAAATCTTCTCCAGCAAATTGTAACTGGTGCGGTCTCCTGTATAATATTTCAAAAGGGCTCAAATTCTCCTTTGTTCTCGGTTTAGTTTGTATTCTTAATAATGCCAAGGGAAGAGATTGGGCCAAGTTAGACTTGTCTCTTGTCCTATTTTTGCTATCTGTTGTTTAATTAAATGGTTCATTTTTTTCACTTGCCCACTTGCTTGAGGCCTATAAGGAGTGTGTAATTGCCAGTCTATTCCTAATACTGTACTCGCTTGTATTATTTTGGCACAAAAGTGTGAACCTCTATCAGAAGAGATTGTTGCCGGAACCCCAAAGCAGGGGATAATTTCATTTAACAATCCCTTCGTTACCTCTCTTGCTTTATTTGTTTGACAAGGGAAAGTTTCTGGCCAACCTGAAAATGTATCAGTCATAACTAATAAATATCGGTACACACACCACACCCCCCCCCCTTTTCTTGGGATTTTGGAAAAATCAACTTGCCACTGTTGTCCTGGATAATTTCCTCTACTAATGTTCCCTAGTTTTATTCTATTTGCTACATTGGGATTATTACGCTGTTTTATTACAGTATATAAGTTTTGCCCTATCAATTTCTGATTTAGACTTTTATATAACTTATCAGCTCCCCATTGAGTCTTATTATGTTCTGTTAGGGCTGTGGTCCATATTAAATTGGATGGTACCACTATATGGCCATCTGCCAAATAAGCCCACTTATTTAATTTTATTTTACCATTCATGTCCTGAATTAGCTTTAGGTCTTCTTTAGAATAGTTTGGCTCCTGATCTGTACTTACAGTTTGGATTTTATCGTCTGGCATTAAGGATAATTCCTCCTTTCCTACCTCCTCTGCTACTCGTCTGGCCTCATGGTTGGCCAGGCGGTTTCCAATTTCCAAATCAGTGCCCCAGTGTGTCATCTTATGTTCTTCCTTCCTGGATGACCCTCTTATAACAGAGGGGCCATTCCTCACATCAAGGTCTGGCATGGCATTTGTTCCCACTGCTCAACGCCTACTGGGTTGCAGCCAACAGCTCAAGATTCTTCTTGGTGGCAAACACCGAGGCCAACCCAGTCTTGCCCTTGACTATGGTAGGAGGCACCTGACCAACCTTATTCCTTGTACTTCGTTGTCAATGCAGAGTTTCATCTGCACATCCCATAACAAGTCACTGTCATGGCAAAACACAGATTTACATTAGTAGATCTACTACAGAGTGTATTTTATTTCACTTTTTCTGCCAATATCCCCACAGCCTTGCTGACCAAGGGATATTGTTTTACCTGAACTAGGCAGGCCTCCCCCTTATCATTTTTACTGTAACAGGTAAAGCATTTTTCGCCTTTCCTGGAATTTATTCCCAGATATACCTGGTTAAAGATTTCTTCAGGGAGGTCCTCTTTTCCTCTTTTCTGTTTAATTAAATATAAGCTCAGTATTTCAATTAATTGATTATTTTTGACTTTTGGTTTCATTTCCCCTTCTTTAAACATCTAGGTGTTCTAATAAATCTCATGCCAACAAAGATTTTGGTGATCTTGGCATTCTTATTTGTTTTCTTAGTTTGTACTTTAAAGGTTTCAGGATGTTTTCCTGGTGGCCCGCAGCTCCCACAACTGTAACAAATTATTTTTTTTTTTACTGAAGTTTAACACCAAATAAGTTGGTTTTGTATTCACTAAAATTCCACCTCATTTTTCCTAGTCCCTAGTTCACCAGAACCCCTTGCTGGTTCTTTAGCTTAGGGCAATCTCGCTTCCAGTGCCCACTTCCCCTACAATATGCGCAGTGATCCGATCCCATAGGAGAGGGATTCACTCTTTCACTTCTGCCTGACATTCCTCCTGTCTCTGCCTCATCTCCTCTACCAGTTTAGCACGACCCAGCTCTTCTTCTCTTACCTTCTGTACACGTTCCCTGTTCCTTCTATCAACTTTTCTGTATCATGCTTACCTAGTAACTCGAACCTTTATCTAGTCCTATTAGATCATCCTGACAAGTCTTTCATAACCAACTTTCAAACATCTAAATTTCCCATCAAAGATTCACCTTTATTCTCCTCAGACCCATTGCCTGCCCTAAAGGGGCCGTTACCGGTCCTGTTGTACTGCAAATGCTGCAGCAATCGGGGTGACATTGTCAGGTCCTTCTGCTCAATTGTCAGCAACAGCAACCCCCTCCTCCTCCCCAGCAGAAGGGTTCGGGGCAGGAGATGCTCTTCCTGCTCTGCAGGTTACACAAGCCTGCCTCTGCAACAGCACTTCTGTTTTGACTCTTTCTTACCCTGAATGCAAATCTGCTCCTTGTTGCTTTAAGTCTGTGTTCTTACATATCATGCCTTTGCAGGCAAACAGCAAACACCCTGACATGTGTCCAGCATGACTCAGTTGCACCTTCGAGGGGGTACGGGGGTTTGTACAAACTCACCCCAATACTTTAACACTTTCACAAGGTCTTTGATTCTCCACCCCCACCCACCCCTGCCGCCTCAGGTTTTACATACATCAGTACAAATTTTTATCTTACGACGTGTTTCATTCTGGTTGCTCCACAGAAGGAACCACAACCTGAGCTTTTTAACACAAAAATTTCAACAAGATCATCCTTCTAGTTTAGGTCTCAGTTTTTTTTTCCCTATCCTTTTCTAGAGCCATAATCAAAGATCAGGTGATGTTAATCCCGCACTCTTTCTGCCACACAAACATATCTGCACACATGCACACATTATTTCATCCCACTTTTGTTTTCTATGAAGAAACAACATAAGCTGTAAAATTGTGTTGTAATATAAGACTTCCTTCAGGTGGCCATCTTTCACCATCACCTAATGTATACAAAGGCCACCAATTCTGACTATTTTAAAAATGTCGTCTTTGTTCAAATTTCCTCCGGGAATTCTGCCAAATTCTTTCCAATGCTTCAAAATACATCCCAGGGGTATTTTGGTATTTATTTCTTGGCTCGGTTTGCCCCCCATCTTCCTAATAAGTCTGATATATTTGCCTACAATGTATTAGTTATTTAGCCTTATTTCTTGGTCTCTTTTTTTTTTTTTTTCTTTTGAAAGGAGATAATATATTTTAGACACTTGCCACCCTTTGTTCGAGTATACAGACAGCACCTATGACACTAAGGGCAGAGGTTAATTCGTGCTTTTTCCACATGATGTTAGCTCTAATGTTTTGCCCACAGCCTCCCGCTCTAATTCTAATTACGCATTCCAACACTTCATAAATTGATTTTTCAATCGCTCCGTCCCTCTCTGGCCGGCCCCTCGTGGGGAACACGGACACACAGATCGGGACTCCCCACTCGCTTCGCAGTGACACTCACACACTTCACACTCTCCGGGCAGCCCTCAGTCACACAGGCAGTATGTTACAAGGTACCGTGCGCTTACATACAGCTCTAGTAACGCTGACAGTTCGCGTTATCACACAAAGTATGCATTTCAATGAACAATTGCCAAAAAAACAGATTCTAATTTTTTTCTGGCCTTAAGCAGAGTGTTAAGTTTTCAGTTATTTGCCTAGAATTACCAGAATATTTTTTTTCAACATACATTTCATAACTCCAAGTTTGAACATGTAACAAGACAACACATAGAACAAACAAGACACAGAGCGCTATTTCAGTTGTTACATTCTAGGAATTCCCCAATTCGTAAGACAACCTAAAGGAAGTTTTTAGCTTTCCAGGTCTTTATGAAGTATTTAAGGTTTTGTTACTCCCATGGTTTCCTCCCCCCCCCCCCCCCCCCCCCCACACACACACACAAAAGTTTCCCTTTTGCTGTGAGGTCCCTCTTGTTCCTGTGAGATTCCGCCTTATTCCGTCCCACACCCCGCTTTCCGTCACGAGGCCTCCGGGCTTTTAGGAATGGCAGTCACCTCGGGTTTGCTCGATCTGCCCTCAAGATCGCTAGCGGCCACCCCTTGGTCAGCAAACCCCCTCCCAAGGCACCTTTCCTCCTGGGGACTACGCTGCGCGCCGGACGTCTCCGTGCGTCTCACCAGCCGCCCCGTTTCTAAACACACCGTTTTATCCGTGGATCCAGGGGTTTCTCTTCTGCTCCCGGGTGAACAGCTGAGAAGAGGAGGCTCCTGCGAGGAAATCTCCCGGGGCGCGCCTAGGAGCGTCCGCTCCGCAGCTGGTCCCTCGGCCGAGCAGAAATCCTCCTGGCTGGCTCGCCAAACTGACGTACGGAATTAAACTCTATAACTCGAAAGTTATAAAGTAGGTATGTTTATTGCGCGCAGATGCACGGGGATCGCTCCTCCACAAGCCTGCATGCCCGAAGTGATGAACCATCTCACATTTGTACAATAAAACAAATGAATATTCAATTAATGCCTATACATATTCGTTACCTAAACCTGCTTACTCTCGCTTTGTATGTTAATTAGCTTATCAGTCCTTTGCCTGCAATGTGGTGGTCTTGCAGGTTTGTAGGTGATTCATGTCCTTGTGACCATCTGATCTTCTCCAGCAAGACTTAGCACTCCCTTCCTCTAGATAACACTGGAATGTCTCTCATCCTTTTCTCATCCTTTTTATAAATAGCCCCTTTGTTAGAGGAAGAAGGGTAGGTGTCTCCTCAAAGCTGTGTGCCTATGTGACCAGACACCACACCCATGACCAGTCACCATACCCACATTACTTGAGCAGACATATACAATCTCGATCGATGTCCATTGTCCCCATTTCACACTATTTCTCCATATCATAGGAACGCTGACAGTTCTCGTTATCACACAAAGTACGCATTTCAATGAACAATTGCCAAAAAACAGATTCTAATTTTTTTCTGGCCTTAAGCAGAGTGTTAAGTTTTCAGCTATTTGCCTAGAATTTCCAGAATATTTTTTTTTTTAACATACGTTTCATAACTCCAATTTTGAACGTGTAACAAGACAACACATAGAACAAACAGCGCTCTGTGTCTTATTTCAGTTGTTATATTCTAGGAATTCTTCAAATCTTAAGACAACCTAAAGGAAGTTTTTAGCTTCCTAAATCTTAAGACAATTATATAGGGCTATTACCCTTTTCAGAAGGTGTCACTTCTCAACCCTGCGAGACGGCATCCCGTCTTTCGTCTTATGGGGTAAAATCAAATCTTAAGACAATCAAATATTCAAAACAAAGAATAAATATAAATACCTTTTATGTTGTGCAGAAGTCCTTGTTCACCTGTGTGAGAAGCCAAGGGGTAGGGGAGTCTTGCCGACAGAAGATGCAGTTGGGGGCCCTGAGGGTCCCCAAGGCCCCTGGATTCTAGCACTGGTGGAGAGTTCTCCTGGCTGGCTTGCCAAATTGATGCCAAAACAGCACAGAGTAACTGCTCAGAGATTAATTTTGTTTTTAAGCAGCAACCCCCACCATATACTCAATAATTCTTTATACTATATGCACTTTAAAACATATAGAGGTTTACACTCACCCCTCGGATGCTCAAGACAGTACTCACACACCGACATTCACACCTTATACAGAAATGTTCTTATATTTACAACATAAAGTACAACAATTAATATTAGTCCTATAATTATCAATCCTATGTATATGGATTGACTCCAAATCACTGAATGTTTTTAGTCTCCAGACTGATATTACCTTAATATTGAAACAAATAGTAAAACAGAATCAGAGTTCCAATATTACCTTAATATCGAAACAAATACCAGAACAGAATCAAATATCAATCCTATGTATATGGATTGACTCCAAATTACCCGACGTTTTAGTCTTCAGACTAAAACATAAATTACCAGATCAAAATCAGCTGTATGCCTGCGGTGCTAGCTACCCAGCATATGCCATCCTGCATAAGCACACAGAAATCTTATGACTTACGGATAGCTTTACAGATGGACCGGTCCCCAGAACCAGAAATATCCAGAACAAAACAGTACTGTTCTAAATATAAATAAATATAATATTTTAAATTAATATAATATTTGAATAAAGATAGTACCTTTGCTCCGCAAGATGGAGTCCTTGTCTGCTCCTGCGGTGATCCAGATGAGACGAGGAGCCCCTCCAGGAAAATCCCCGGGGGTACCCTAGGGACTCCCCACTCTCAATGGGTCCTGCAGCGGAGCAGAGGAGCTCCCATCTGCGTCGCCAAATTGATTTAAAGAATCAGTCACCAATATTGGAGTGAGCGGAGGTTATCTTTATTCAGCAGCGCTGGGTGCATGGGGGATCGCTCCACCAAAGTCATGCACACCAAGGGAACCTTTCAGCCCCCTCTTTATACAAGTCACTCATGTCTATTCATTAACTTTCCGGGAACTTATTAACATATCTCGCACCTGGACAACTAGCACACTCCCATTCAAGGATTTAGTATATCTTCAAGTTAACAACATTAACATATCTTGTGCCTGGACAATTAGCACACTCCCTATGTCACCCATTCAAATATTTAGTACATCCTCAAGTCAACAATAAGGGTCTCCTCAGGTAAACATGAGCACATGTTCTTTAAATGAATCATATATGGCCCATTATTCACTAACGAATTTATTTTTATGAGGACTCTGATTTATTTTTTTTTTTTTGTGGGATTCCAGTGGAGCTGGTGAATGTTTCTGGAAGCCTGTGTGCAGGCTTGTTAGCTAACCCGTAGCTGGTAGTTATTTTTCATTTGAAAGAGGTGGAATATGTGCATTAATCATTACAACGAAAAAAACTGTATTTAAATGTAAAGTCTTGTTTCTTAGCTATGGTGAAGAACCCTTGCTTTTAAGGGTTGTAAAGGATGCTCTGCAAACCTTTGTTTTAACACTTGTAATTTTTATTCAGTCTTTGATAATTTGTATATCCAGCCTGTTGAGCACTCAGTAGGAGCAGCCTGTTTTTAACCTTTGCTTGTTTATGCAAAACCAGTTGAAACACAGCATTAGTTTAATCCTTTCTTTTGTTTTGCACCGAAATTATCTTACCATGTTGGTTGTGAAGGGTCCTATTCTTTAGGATTGCTACATTGCTACCGGGCCTGATTTATGAATCATCTGATAAAGAGCCAG
Organism: Falco biarmicus; assembly: GCF_023638135.1. NCBI lineage: Eukaryota > Metazoa > Chordata > Aves > Falconiformes > Falconidae > Falco > Falco biarmicus. The sequence continues at coordinate 11,063,714 of NC_079310.1, read as the reverse complement.
CTCCACTCCCAGAAACGTGCCTTAGGTAGAACTGTATGCCAGTAGAGTCACCTTTAGGGCAGCGTTTTCAAAGGAACACTATATAAATTGCATGGTATCTGTGTGTGGGTGGCTTAGTGTTATGAAAAATCTGCTCTAGAGCATCGTGCACACACATCCACACAGAGCTGAGTCAACCATCTTGAGTTAAATTGAGTGCTGGCCACACTTCTGTTGTTCTAAGTGCATGGATGTGTGTGACACTTACAGGAAAATAAAAAAGAATGTATGGTGTCTTGGGGAGGTGATGAGTCCAAAAGACAGCAGTTGGAAAGCCCAGAAAGCATCAGTACTTCTGTATTTGTCTGGGTGCAGAATAATCTTTTCTGATAGAGGTCTAATTATTTGGGTTGATAAGTTTTTAAGTTACTTAGACATTTTGCTCTTGGGCATATCTGTAAGTGTTATTCGTACTAGAATGCCACTGGTGTGTTTGCTGAATTAACTGTGTTGGCTTTTAATGGAAAGGAAGGCAATTTGAGTAGAAAAAAAGTGCAACCAACACGCAGATACAGCTACAAAGGGTTTTGGTGAAGCTTCAGAAGTGGACAATCATTGAGACTTCACATGCTCAGAGGTATGTGGCGCTCCATCAGAAGAGGGCATAACTTTGGTCTTTGCCAAAAGTTTCTCCTGTATTATGAAGTGGACTTGTGCATTATTATCAACTCTTCAGTATCTAGTTCATGTGCTGCTTCTGTCCTTTCCCAACCCACCATCCTTAGACACATAGTCTATCAAGTGTTTGAATCAGTGTTCTTGATGAGCTTTGCCTGAGGGTTTACATTTTTTAAAAAAATCAGTAGTTTTACCTAATTTTATTAGCCTCTCACACCTCTTGATTTATTCCATCTGTGCTCAGTTATGTTAGTAAATGTGAGATAATTTAATCCACTGGTGATGGAAATAATTGTTTATGTAAGTATGAGCCACTATAGTCTTTAGTTCTGTATAAATACGAAAACATTCAGATTTAGATGAAAATACTGACTTCTGTGATGCTGGAGCAGTAAGGTAGTAGATGCTCTGGAAGGATCTTGGGAGTTAGCTGTGTATTCTGAACAGCTAACTGCTGTGCAGCAGTGCAGTTTGACTTAATCTTTTCATTTTCATAGTCACAAAAGCTTAAGGAATGTACTTGATATTATTTTCTGAAGAGGGTCCCTCGTGGAGAGTCGGCCAAGTCACGACAATCACACCAATATGGCTACATGCCGTGCTCACTTTATTAAACAAACAGGTCATATTTATAACTTAAACCGACCGCTCACACGACTTTACACACAGGTGATTGGATAAAAGTCTCTGGCCACGTGGGCGTCCGTGTCGCTGATTGGTGAGCATGCTGCAGGCGCCTGATCAGAGTGTGCCGATGAGAGTGTGCTGATTTCGCAATTCTCAGGACTTGCTCTGCACCTGGCTTCTTGTTTGTGCATAGCTTGTCTTCCTTCTCCCACTGCTTGTTCCCAGGACAATTTGAAGTTGCTCTGCAGTTTCAACTAACAGGCCTGGGTTGTCCAACCCGGACAATGGTAACATATGTCCTCAGTTCTTTTAAAAATCCCTCTACAATTTTCTGCAAAAATGTAGGTGCCACTTCTCTCTCTTATTTTTTTTTTTTTTTTTTTAGTTACAGCTTGTGAATGAATGGCTAGTGATGTGTGGAAGTAGGTGGTTCAAAATTTTCTTTCAGCGCTAGCTAAAATGGCATTGTAAGTTCTGCTAGATAATTTTTTTCATTTAAACAGTTGCTAGAACTGGCATAAGAATGTGTTACAGTTGAAAGCAAGGAAAAAAGTGGTCTCTCGGACTCTGAATAAGAGGAAATGTGTCAGTAATAAACTAAAGTAACTTTTAACAGCAAGCTGCTGTGAAAAAGTTAGCACTTCTGAAGTAAGAATCTGTCATATCCACAGCTGCTGAAAAGAGCAACTGGTTTGCTTCATATAAGCTAGGCATTCTTTATCATTAATCAGTTCAATAACACCTAAAAGGACAACATACAATTAAGGTTAGGGTGTCATGGTGTTTATTAAGTAATTCAGGCCTTTTCATGTGTTTGGGTGAAACTCATTTCCTTCTGACGTTGCAAAATATATGGGTATAAAGAAGAACATCTACGGAGAACAAACCAAACAAAAATATTATGAAGGATGAGGTATGAGGGGCCAGTTATTGACTGATAAAGAGCATGCATGCCACTTTTGATATAACTCTGTGCAGTAGTATATTAGTAGCATATGTTCTATGATAGTTGTTCTCTAGGAAACTGTTAACGCCTCTGCATTTAATTTTTTTTAGTAACTTTTTTATCTTCAAAAGTTTCTTCTCAGAGCAAACAGTGCTGTCAAAAGAAACACTCTGTACCCTCTCCTGTGGCTAGTCAGAGCCTGTGAGTTCAGGGTGTGATAAGACCAAACAGCAGGTAGTTTTTAATCAGATTTGGTTTTTTTTCTAAAGAGATGGTTTGCGCTTGCCCTCCTTTTCCTCCTTCCTGCCAGCACTGGCAGAAAATTTTACTTTTTTTCTGGTTTTTTTTTCTGCTGGCTTAGTGAAGTAAATCTACCCAAGAAAGGATGAGCCAGTTTTGGTGCAAAGGAGGGAATATGATTGTGCACTCACCATTAGGTGGTAAAAAAGTAGGGGGTAAACCCCATTCCTGTTAGTGGTAGCAAACTCTTAGACTGGCTGGGCTGCCTATGCTAATCTGACCTTCAAAAGCCTTCTGGATTTCTTCACTAAAGCGTGGGTTTCATAGTGTGCAAATTCTGTGCCTTTACAAATGAGTCCACAATTTGAAAATATTTTCCAGGTAATGGTACAGTTAGATATTTAATAGCTTCTGCATACTGGTGTATTCTGTGTGTGACTGGAAAATAAAATAATTTCTGTTGAAAAAATCTAGCACAGAAGTTTTTACAGAACTTCCTTTTAAAATCATCAGTGCAGTATCTGTGCTTCAGAAAAAGGAGAATGATGTTTCTGAGCAATGTCTAATTAAGTATCCATCTGTGTCTTGTAAGCATCACAACTTATTTTTCAGTACCATGTTATCATTTAAGTAAAAAACTAGTCTTTCTATAGCATCACCTTGAGAGTGCCTTTTCTAGTATTGTTACTAGAAAAATGAGTGGCAAGAGAGGAATGGGAGTTTTTCAGCACAGTCTCTTCTTCCCTCTGATGTATACTATACATTTCTCAAGTAAAACTGAATAAGTAAATTTTTTCTTTCTTTGAGACAAGGCTTTCCTGATGTCGATATTTCCCCCTGAACTGTTTGTGTTCTTCCCTGCAGTGAAGTCTGAGTAACAATAAACTTTTTTTTCCACTGAGATAAATATGAAGTTTTTTTAATATACATACTAATACTGGAATTGTTGACATTTAAATAGCCAGTTCAAGGGACCTGGAGAGTACAAACCTTTCAGAGCAATTATTTTTTCCACACACGCAGAAACACATTTCAACGTTGACCAGATCACTTCTGTGAAGTTACTAGTCCCTGTGCTGCCTTCTCACTGCAAATACAATTCACTGATCACTGTGTGGGAGATCAAACCAGCATGGTTTGAGTAGTAAAAGTAAGATCCTACTTAATAATAAAAAAAATAATCTTAAGTCATTGTAATTAGACTGTTAGCAAGGTGGCAACATGTAGATGAAACATTTTTTTCTGGATGATAGACTAGGGCAGGGGTCCTCAAACTTTTTAACCAGGGGGCCGGCGCGCGGATGCAGTGGCAGGCAGTCATCTGCAGCTGCTTGGTTTCTCCCCCCAACCCCCGGCGGGGGGGGTCTGTAAATACCGGGGGCCAGATTGAGGACCCTGGGGGGCCGTATCCGGCCCGCGAGCTGTAGTTTGAGGACCCCTGGACTAGAGGGATGGAAAGGTAAAGTACAGGTGTTCTTAATCCCTTTGGAAGCTGTGAAGTAGATGATGTTCCCAAGTAGAATGTTTGTGGGAAAAAAAATAATAATCCCTAGTTCACTTTGGCAGCCCTTTAGCTTTGTTTTGAGCTGTGTTCTTTGTGTTCCCCAGGCTAAAATGATGAATAGTGCAGAAGCTGTTCTGCAGTTATTAGTGTGAATACTTAAATACATTTCTTCCGGCCCAGCTAATGTTCTTTTGGTATGTGAGCGGCCAAATATTTTCTTGCATGTACATTTCAAAACTCTTAGAAAATTTATTTTTCTTTTCAAAGTGCGTGACCCAAGTGAAGCTGGGAGCTGCATTAGCAGGTACAATACATATCCCACTGTGTAAAACTCTTGGCCAGTCATTCAGTAGTCAAAGCTGTGTTTTACTTACCTGTGTAATAGGAGAGTTATTTGATACTGTAAATTTGCAGATGAAATATGTAGAAATACTGATTTTATTACAGTATTGAGATGCATTTATGTCTCAGAACTTGTGTATTCATCTAGGTTTGATGCTGTGCTATGGCCTTGGAAAAAAATTGGTTCTTACATGTTATTTATTGCCTACATTAAATTGCCATCTCCAGAAATTCTTCTTTTAAGTTACTTTCAAGAGGGTTTTACCCAGTATTGGCAAACATTTTTCTTTATATGTTCCTGTATTTTTCAATATGTATCTTATTCTTTCTTTCTTTTTTTTTTTTTTTGGAAGTAAAATACTGGGCTTATTGCTTTGGGGTTTGGGGTTTTGATTTGGTGTGGGGTTTTTTTTCATGTTTAGCAGACCTAGAGTTGTCATCTCAGTCTTTCTTGTGTTGTCTGGTACTAACTAAGCTTTTTTCCTTAACTGGTGTTTCTCTCCCATAAATATTTGTACCTTGTACCATACAGCATTTCATTCATTAGCCTGAAAGAAGCATGAACTCTATTTTAGTATTCTTTAAAAATGAAGTTTCAAAGTGGGTTAGGGCAGACAGAACAACACTGAGCCTTTCACAGCACTTTTTAGAAGGAGGGAGGTAACCTTCTGTGCTGTAGCTGGAGCTGGGGGAAGCAGCATATGATTACATATATATAATTACAGGCAGATTGGGGGTGGTTCAGGAGACTGAGGAAGGTTTATCAGAGTACAGAAAAATCTTTGAACCATCTTTGCTTTCTCGTGCTGCTCAAGTACTAATTGCCCTTGTCTGCAGAAATGCATTTTTTTAAACAGTAGATTAAATCTCACTACTGCTTCTTGTTTACGCTTTTTTTGAAGTGCCATAAATTTGTTTACAATACTTCTCAACCCATAAACTATTTGTTCCATATCATTCACCTATAAGCGACTGTGGTAATGAAAGATCTTTATTCTATGTGGAATTTGAGGTGAAAATTGAGATGGAAGGCAAAGTGTGAATAATGAAGATAAAATGATAAATATTGATCTCAAACAAAATTTCCCTGAAGTTCATTCTGGTAGTTCTGGGTTGATAACGTACAAGTTATCAATCAGATAAATAGCTTGGGTTTTGTATTTGCACTGAAGCAATGCAATTTATTAAATTATAACTTGAAGTAAAATGTAGGATACTGGTGTGGGTGGATACTGTTTCTTGCTTGCAGCCCATACTATTTGGTGCTGTTTTCCTGGCAGATTTGAGAGAAACTAGGTCAGCCTGTAGGTTCTCATGTAACCAGGACTTGTATGGGAGACACTCGGGGAGCACTTGAATGGTGAATTAGATGCTCCTAAAAAGACTTTACATGACTCACCAGCATAGTGGTTCTCTGCTGAGAACAAATCTGTGTTACATGTAGCTAATGCATCTAAAGACATTGCCCATAGATGTCGTAAACCCCCTCTCTACAACAATTTAGTATTGCTTCATGGCATTTCTTGTAAATACGTCTTTGGTACATAAAAGCTACTGGCAGAGGTGTTCCACTGGCAAAGGAAGGTATGTGTAGTCTTGCTCTATAATGTTCAGCAGCTGCTCGGTGTCTGCTCAAAGTGACTGTATTTCTCCTGTGTCATGTTGGTACTGTGAGTCTGCAAATACCATAAATCCATTGTAATTTTATAAGGTTGAGGTCCTGTTCAACTGAAAGTAGATTTCTCATAGATATGGAAACTGAACTATATTCTGGTCTGTTCAGGTGGATGACTACGAAGTCTGGGAATTTTCAGGCTGGCATTGTTCATGCAGACTACAATTCTCCATTAAAATAGGTTTTAAAGTTCTAGGTAAAGAAGTGTAGCGTATGTTGCTTAAATGTATTGATTTACATTTTATAAAGTAAGAGTTTAGAAAGATTTTTCTTATTTTCTGATCTGGTTTGATTATTCTAGTGAGGTGAACCATGTTTAACGTGATTCCAGTACTGTCTTTCATGGGTGTGTAAAAGGAAGAGTAGTTTGGTGTAACTGGATGAGTTCACCAGGAAAAAGTAAATGAAGAAAACCAGTATGATACTGAACCATACTGTCTGTAATTGAAAGCAGTGAGTTGTTTAGGTAATACTGTGAAGAACAGGATTGAGTTATCTGGGTAAATTATTCTTGCTGTTTTGTTCTCGTGCAGGCTGCTGTATTGTTGAAGTCCATATCTGTTTCACCCGGTCTTCCAGACCACGTGCTCCATGCTTTGAGACCAGGAGGACTTTAGTGTTCTGAAATGAAGATGGAGGCAGTGGGAAAAGCAGAAGAACTTGTTGATTCAGAAGTTCCACCAAAGACTTCTGAAAAGCAAGAGACTGCTCCTGATGAAGATGGACTTATAGAACTGGAGACGCAAACTCAGAAAGATAACGTGCCCACTGCAGCAGACTCTGCAGTGCTCTCTTCGATGCCTTGCTTACTGATGGAACTGAGGCGAGACTCCTCTGAGTCTCAGCTAGCATCTACGGAGAGTGATAAGCCACCGGGTGGTCGAGTTTACGAGAGTGACTCTTCTAATCATTGTATGCTTTCCCCTTCTTCCAGTGGGCATTTGGCTGACTCAGATACATTGTCTTCCACAGAAGACAATGAGCCCTGTCACGCTGAAGCTGCTGTAGAGGGAGACTCTTCTGCGGTGTCTGGGGCTGCAGCTGGGAGGAAATCCAGGCGATCCAGGTCCGAAAGTGAAACTTCAACAATGGCTGCCAAGAAAAACCGACAGTCTAGTGATAAGCAGAATGGTCGAGTTACCAAGGCAAAAGGTCATCGAAGCCAAAAGCACAAAGAAAGAATCCGGCTCTTAAGACAGAAACGGGAAGCAGCTGCTCGCAAGAAGTACAACCTGCTGCAGGACAGCAGTACCAGTGATAGTGACCTGACGTGTGACTCAAGCACGAGTTCCTCAGATGATGATGAAGAGGTTTCAGGGAGCAGCAAGACAATCACTGCAGAGATACCAGGTAGAGGATGTTTTTTAAACTGAACTGTAACGCATCTGACATCGTTTCTCAGCTGTCATGCTAAATTAGATGAGTGACGCTTGAGAAAAACCAGGAGAACTGCAGCTCTGTGTAAATTTGAAGACTGCAGTATATTAACAAGACATGGGCAAATTTAAAAATCAGTTCTGTGGTTTCAGTGCACTTTTGCACACCAACAAAACATAGAAATGGTAAATTGGAGGAAGGACCATCTTTGAATTCTGGAATTTTCAGATCTTTTCCTTTGTAAGCCTATATTAACTCCTATCAGTGCTGTCAAATCCCATTAGATGGTGATGATTCTTAAGATAAGTGGCCATCTTTGCTTTAATATATTAAGACCACAGCTTGGCAGCTGTGTTGGAAATAACGTGGCATACCTCTTGCCTGTGTTACAGTAAGGCCCTGTTCATTATTGCACTTCTGCTGTGCTTTCAGCTCTCTGTTTCAGTGCATGACAAACCTACTTAGCCTTATTGTAAATCCTTGCAGATTGCAGCTGGTTACCTATTTTAGGACATAAATATGAATTTGTTTACACAGGTGCCCTGGCTATATCCACGCCTAAATTTTCAGCATTTCAGACAAAGCTGTTACCATTTTCTTATGTCGTAAGGATCTATAATTTCTATATTTTTAATTTTCTGACACATCCATGTTAAGATTGGAGGCAGCAAATTATAGGGGTCTTGTCATGATTCTATTAGCAAAAGAAAGACGAATTCTTCAAGTTCTTTGTCTGCTGAGTCTTTGTTACTTTATCAGCCCAAGTGCCGCGGACAGGATTTTGTGTGAATTATTTTTGCAGCATATTATACCATAGAACCATCATCATATGGCAATCAAAAATAAACTCGCATCAAAATAAAGGTTTTGGCTTGCCAATTTTTACTGGGTTACATGCCTTTTTGCCTCCTGTGCTAGAAGTCTTTTTGAGGATTTTTTTTGATAAATCTCAGTTTACACAGGGCAAGAACATTTAAAGGAAAACTGCAATAATTAGTCTGAAGTTGCTGAACTAATGTTTGCTTGATGAATTATTTAAAATATTTGCAGCAGATTTTACAAATAACTGTTTTAACTGACTTGATTATGGTGAATGATTCTGTCACCATGAGAACTGGCTTTTTTCCCCCCACATATTGCCAGGAAGCAGGTTGCACAAAGGAAGTTTATGTTTATTATTGGAAGGTCTGGGAAAGGTATAGTTCTCCTATAATTATTGTGTATTAAACTTTTAATAGAGATCTAAAATTATTTTTACCCATTTTGTAGTTAGTCAAACTTCTAGCTTTCATAAATTTGTGCCTTTTTATTTACTATATTTACACTTTGCTGGGCAATTAAAGCCTGGTTTAGAGCCTGTCAAAGAAGGCTGTTTCATTGAGTTTTGGGACAGGTTCCTCCCCACCCCCCAAAAAAACCCAAAACACACATAATCAATCCCCCAGGTTATATTCTTTTTTTAAGTCATAAAAGTACCTTGTGACCCAGAAAGGCACCACAGGGTATTTTCAGATCTGCTTAGATTTCTGACTTCCATTGCAGAGACCTGAAACCGCTCTAGGGTACTTTTTCTGTGTCACTAGACTCTTCTGCATTTGAGCTCTCTGTCTTAACTGTGAGATGCCTGCAGTGAAAACATCCCATTGCAGTGCACAAAATAACTTGATTATTTAGTGATGATCACACCAAGGCCAAATTTTACCTGCAATGCAAGATATGGGAGTGCAAAAACCGTTCTGAGGAACAATGACTTTTATTCTTATTTCATAGCTCGTGTATCATCTGCTTGATACTAAATTACATTTAAGACATTAAAAATTCTTATCTGTCCTTTTGGAATTAGATGCAATGCGTACCTGCCACATTGCGGTTTTCCTTTAAATAGAAACAACTTGGTTTGTGGGAAATGGTCTTCAAGTACAAGAGAAAAATATTCTCTAGAGAGGTAAGGACGAGGTTGGCCAAAAATGTATCCTGTGCTACTTGTGGGTTAATGAAGAAGCATTGTGGTCTTAACAGATGCAGCGGATCTGTGAGTCTGAGCAGGACTCCCAGCTCTCCATCACAGCAGTAGGTTCACATGCCATCTGCAATCCCTCTTCTTGGAACTGGCAAAGTACTTAGTTTATTTTTTTGGACTAGAAAGCCATTTTAGTGCACTTAGCATTACACTGTGAATATCCTAAAAACTTAGGGAACATGTGGGTAGCAAGTAATACAGGGTATCAAAAAGCATTACTGGAAACTCAGGCTGTGAGTGTCCTCTGTGCACGGTTAAAAGCTAAGAGGCTTAACTTGAATGTGAACATACAGTGCATCTGTCAGGAAGACAAAAGCATGAAAAAAACCTCTTGCCTTTACTTTTGAAAAGAGTCTGTACACATTGATGCAGAAGAATTTTACAGGTAGCCTGTAGTTCCCCCTGGTCTTACTGTATTTGGGCGCTTCAACTGTGTTGTTGGTAAACTGTCTCAACGCCGCCTATTATTGGGACTGATTTTCAAATGTCTGTTGCCTGAAAAGTAGCTTTGCCAACAGAGATACTCTAAAATTTTTAGTGACAAGTTAATGTGGCTTTCATGTATGAAGGTTATACCTAGTCTGGCCCTTAACCTTCTGTCGACGTGTGCAGCGTTACAGGAGGCAGTTCACTTGCACATGGTCTGCAAATTGAGGTGCCACGTTTGAGAACACAGTAGTTTTTCATGTTGTGTAACTAAACCTTTTCCATTTTAATAGTGCAGTTACTTTTTTTAAAGCATCCACATCACTGGCTCTGAAATGTTTGGCTAAATTAGTAAGGTAAGGAAAATCTTCAGTGAAATACATAATGCCATGAAGTTGGGAACTGAGCAGTTGTGCAGTAGTCAGGTCTCTCTGCTGAACACAAATGTAATGTGGATTAAAATACTGGCAGGCTTGTTTTTCTTCTCAAGGAATATTGAAGAGCAAAGAATTGAGGTCTTACAGGTGATACTTCAATACAAATATTGTGAGCTTAGTAGGAGCTAAGCACAATATGTGTTAAGTTATTCTGAATGTATTATATGGTGTTAATTTACACCTGAAAATACAGGTTCAGTCTAAACTTCATGGGTGCTACTGAGAATCTTTTCAATGACCTAAGCAGCCATAATCTTGGGCTCCTTAATTCAGGGAATGCCATGATTTTTTAAATTATTGCAGATGAAGACCAATTTCTTATCTTTTAATGATTGAGCCTCTCTGTTGGCATTTAGGATTTTACCATTCTTAAACACCAGGTAGCATTCATGGCATAAGAGGATGGTCTTTGAGTCCTGAAATAGGTTCTACTAGACCTGCTGCTGTTGAAAGTTTTTCCTTTATAAACAATCTGAAATTTGACCATGCAAATTACTCTGAATGAAACTGGCATGAGAGCAAGGCTGGAAATCAATATTTATTTCTGTCTAAACACTTCCTTGTAAGGAAGAGTTTTTACAAATTCAAATATAATATGAAAATACTGGCATTTCACTGCCATTGTGCTTTCTGCAACTCAGAAAAATCTGAATTGAAATAGGGGGTTTTAGACTTTCCAAAAATCTGTTTAAAAATTTGAGTACTGATGTTGAAAAGGTGTTGTAGCACACTTTGTTAAAAGAAAAAAATAAATGTTAATATGCAGAAATCCAAAGAGTGTGTGTGAGGGACTCTCAGCCAGGTTACTTCCTCCGAAGAATTATGCATAGATCTTGGATGAAGCATCTTGCAAGGAATTAATTTACTTGAAATAATTCAGGATGACAATAATACAGGGGTCCTCAAACTTTTTAAACAGGGGGCTGGCGCGGATGAAGTGGCAGGAATTCATCTGTGGCTGCTTGGTTTCCGCCCCCAACCCCTGGCAGGGGGGGCGGGGGAGTCTGTAAATACTGGGGCTGGATTGAGGACCCTGGGGGGCCGTATCCGGCCCGCGGGCCATAGCTTGAGGACCCCTGCAATAATATAACGGGGTGGGGGGAAATACTAGGAGCAATTTGCAGAAAGATACTAATTTGGAAATGACATAACTCAGAGGACTCCACCGTTGCTAATTAGAATGTAGATACACCGTATTGTCTTAAATTGTTAAGCTGTCAGACTTCCTAAATCAAATAACTTTGGATTTGGTTATTATTTAGATACTACTTAATAGTTCCCATGAAGAGATGGTGTTGGAGCACTTCTTAGGTGCTGTTTTGCAGGAGGTATTGTCTTGAAAATAAGTCTTGGATTTTGATGCCTTTGTGATTGCAAATTTTTTTACTTTTTAACTTGGTGTAACTTCAAAAACTATAGAGCTGTAAGCTTACAGATAGCAAAGGGGCCAATCAGATAAATGATAGCATTTTGAATATAATAAAAATGTGGGTTTAGGCTTGTTGTTCTTTAACCCTGAAGGCCACCAGTAAAGAAAAGATTGAGTAAGGCTTATTTTAAGGACTGCGAGGGAAGCACTTGAAACATTGATTTGCTGCAACTGTAAATTGTACTTATACTATGAATGATGCCTTTTAAAAATAGTGTTTCAGGGTAATATATGTTTCAATAAATAGTTTCTTCAGTTTACAAAACAATTTTGTCAGCTTTCACCATGCTAGTTCATTCTTGACTTTCAAAGCCTAATTAGGTTGTCTCGTGTATCACCATCGATAGTTTTTATTTAGATTGCAATTAAAACTTACTCAACATGTCTTAAAGCTGTCTAGGCTGTGGAAATCAGAAAGACTGCCATTTAGTGACTTGAACTTAGGATAAGATCCCTGACTAAAGACAAATAAACAGTATCATACTGGATGTTCAACATCAGGAGTATATGAACAGAAGAAATATTTTTTTCAGGGAGGAAAAAGATTGACTATACAAAAGGAACCACATTTTAGGAAAAAGGTATCATTTTACTTAATTACTTTTAGTTAAAGTGCAGTTGGAGGGATGTAAATTTGTTGCTGTAAAGGAATTTATTTTTGAGCAGAGGACCTGAATGCTGAATTTCCAGTCTGTCTGATAGGTAAAGAGATGGGAGAGAAGACTTTAAAAAGTAGAGGTTTATAGAACATTTTTGACCCCTGATGGGTAGTATTGCTACTGCACAGAAATAAGAGAATAATCCTGGGCTTTGTTTAGCTGTCACTGAAGGATTTATGTATACCTCATTTAAATATCTCCTAAAAAGAACGTAGTGTTCAAGTAATACTGTAATTTCATGTACCCAGTGAAATCCCAATACAGATTTAGTGCCTTATGTTTTTGTTAGTAAATATTTGCTTAGGTTGTGCAATGATTTCACTTATTCTTAGGATATTTTCTATTATTCTTAAGCTAGAGGATGCCACAGGTTTCACATTTACATATTGTAAGGTTCTGTAGCTGTTTTGTGTAGTTTAATGTGTTGCTTGTCTTGTTTTGGAATTACCTTAGGTAACCTTTATGTGTTTGGACAGCAATGCACATATTGTTTATTATTCCTCAAACGGGTATGGTGCCTCATTTTCTTGGGGTTTTATTGCTTCCTAGAGGATTCCTGAGTGAACTCTAAACTTAAAAATATAGATATCACTGCCTTTTCTTATTGATATGTAGAGTAAGATAATGAGGATGGCCTTCTCTTGCTGCTAAAGTTCTTCCTGATAATCCCAAAGCTAGTCATTTTAACCACCTTTTTGATGGATAGAAGGAAAGAGAAAATTTCCTTCCAATTTACACCCTATTTTCTGCCTTGCCTAGAATTAATGCTAGAAATACTGCCCAGCCGGTGGATCACGCGATGAAGGGCAGGCTTCTAGTTGGTGTGAGGTTGATCATTCCTGCATGTCCTGTGGATGACCATTGTGATGTAGCTGTGTCTGTCAGACCCAACAGAGGTTGCTTTCGCCCCCTGTATTAGCATAGCAGTCACCTATCTCTTCCCACGTTTGCGTGTCTGTGATGAGTATTCTCTTCATTGGTGTTCAGTGTATTTTCCAAAATTAGACAAAGAGCTTTGGGCTTGGCTACTTTAAATGCTGCAGTCACTGTATTAGCCTTTATCTCTGTTACCTTGTGTACAATTTTGTGTTTAACAGTCCATTATAAAAGGGTTCAAGTTTGTAAAATAACGCATAATTATTCAGGTTTATCAGTTAATAGTATTCTGAATCGCAGCTTAACAGAACTAAACATGTTATTGTATAATGTTTTGACACCTTCAATTGAATTTGAAACAAATTACAAGGGAACTGGTCTAATTTGGTTTATTTATCAAAAAAAGACCTATGTGACAGAACTGTTCTGAGAATTCTAGAATAAAAATAATTTTGAAGCCAAAATTTCTACTATAACCTCCAGCAAGTGTAAAATGTTTTGGTTGTTGTTGTTTTTTTGATGGTAATACTGTTGATTAATATTTGCTAATTACTCCCCCATTGTCATATCCAAGAGACACAATTAGAAAAGTTGTTTTCCTGAGTTAACATGCCTTAATAAACAGTGTTATGTGCTTACTTAATGATGTCTTATCAAATGGCCTCAATGTCTTTAAAGCTGGCTTCAGTCGTGCTGGGGGATCTGGAGGAGCGACCAGGGAAATTCCAGGATTGCTTGACAGGGGCACCGTGTGGGATAGGAACTACATAGGCAATATCCTGGAAGAGGCCATGAACTGCTTTGCTGAGATGCAGAGGCAGACAGAGGAGAAATTTCGCATGTGGATAGAAAAGCTAACCCGTCTTGACACGGATGAAGAAAGCAAGCAACAACTGGAGCCCAGGGAACCTAAAATTCAACTACTTGGCCAAAGAATCCCCCCTACCACACAGTCAGGGGCTTTCATACAGATGCCTGATAGCCAAATACTTTCACAGCAGTCGTTTAATTCTTACGTGGGCTATCAAAATATCGATGCTACGCTAGAGTTTCCAGCGACTTTTAATAACAATTTTCCACCTATCTTTCCAGAGAATGGGAATATTGCAGAACCTGATCTGAATCAATCATAAAGAAATCCATTCTTTGCAATCTTGATGTTACTTTGGATTATGCTAAAAACAAGGTTTGCTTTTCTCTTCGTATATGTTTGTTTTGTTATCTTCTTTTGGGTTTTATTACCATGGTATCATTTTTTTTTAAATTTATAGAGAATATATATGTAGTTTAAAAAACCCCACAGTATACCCACATGCATGTGCCAGCACACACATACAAACACCTTTAAAGGTGCAGGGGGAAAGCACCCTAAGCTTTCATCACCAAACTTTGGAAAATATAACTTAGAATCCTTGTTTAGCTACCCCAAAATCAGTAGAGCTATGTTTGTTACAATAGGAGCATTCAGAGTATTCATCCAAATGCTCTTTTTGCATGTTAAAACATTTATATAAGGAAGTAAGTTTTTTATTTAAACATGTAAAGTACCCTAGAGAACCAGTCTAAATACAGAGCCGTAACATTTCCTTAACTATCTGTTTACTCCCAAGTTTTGCAGCTTGAATGTGTCGCACATTAGTTTTTTCTTCTTCCTTTTCAGGCAGAAGTAATAAATAAGCTTACCCTAAAGATTTATCTATATGTAACAAATGTGCACAGCTGATTATTTTGTCTCCCATTTAATAGTTCATTTCTGTCCCGAGTTTTTATTAATGTCACTGCTGTGTTGCACATGGCATATTTATGGAAGCATCTGTCTTACACTGTGTGCTCAAATACGCCCATGTATACATATATATGTGTTGGGTTTGGGTGGAAGTCATCTCCTCTAATTTTAGGTGTCTAGTTTGCTGTTGTGTGGGCCTCCTCTGAGTCAAATGGAAAGAGATAAGCACCTACAGAGGGTACCTCCTGGGCAATGTCTTTCTCTTCCATTAGTTGTCTAAACCTCCCTTATATACAGTTTAGAATAGCCAGATTTTGGCTGAAGTTAGGTGAGATGAAGCACACCCAACTGCGTGTGCATGCATGACCTGCGCACACAAAGCACTGCTGCTTCCTTTTCTGTATATACAATCCAACTGCATCCTTCGTGCTGGAATAAAAATAGTTGTGTCAGTCCTAAGATAAGCAGCTGTCAGCAGATGGACGGAGCCTTGGCACAGGAATTAAAAGGAAGGCTTGACAGTCAGATTACTAAACACTGGGGTGGTCTGAGGGTGTGGGTTTCTGGTCTGGGTCAGACAGCAAGAGCTTCTTCTGAACCGTGTTTGAATACCACTGAAATCGTTATTGTGGGGGGGAATGCCAGTACATTAATTTCATTTAAATAATACAATAACTTGCTATTGTGTGGATTTGTTTATACTGATAGCTATCCTGAATAGGCAGGCTTGAAACTGTGATGTTTAAAGTAGGATTAATTTAAACTATATATTAGAAATCTCTATTTAATTCTTACTATTATTACTACACACAGGGATTTTTTGGTCACCTTTCCATTAAGGCCTTTCTTCATGTGAAGTAACTTCTCTGTAGCTACCAAAAATGTATATTTATCATCAGTTAGAACTTACTAAAAGTTTCTAATGTAAATGAAATCAGAATTCTAATGATGGAAATTGGAAATCTGCATAGACATAGTTTAAGTAAAGAGAACACTATAGGTCTCCTTTAGTGCTGTTATTTTGCTTTTTAAACCACAGTCCCTTTTTTTCCAATTATTTTAATGTAATTCCTTTTCTTCCTGTTGGAGGTAACCACTGTATCTTCTGTAGGTCTGATGTTTTTTTGGGTTTTTTTCTTCTCCCTGACGTCAGTGGGAGTTTTTCCATCAATTTACATGGCAGTTTGGATCAAACCTGTAACAGGAACTCAAGAAATGCTTTTTGTTATCAGTATAATACTAACACTTGTGTGCTAACGTTATTCTTGGCCCAGTCCTACTTTTTTTTTTTAAAGTACGTGATGCCTTCATTTAAAAAATTAGGTTAGAGAGCTGTGTTATTTTCAGAGTAACTGTTTGAAAGACTATGCAGGAGATAATTTTTAAGTACTGGAATTAATTCTTTACAGATCACCTTCATGCATAATTTTTATACAAAGTTTTTGATATGAACTTTTAAGAAAACTCCCTCGTCTGAATTTGTGTGCATTTCAGGTAAAAATGCAATGAGTTACTTTGTTTGATTGCAGTTTAATAAACTTCTTTATTAAATCTAAGATCCTTCAGGGAAGATTATTTGCTGATATAAAAAAGATCTGATCCTTCTGGTGTTCATAGATTTGATATATATATCCACACACACCTTTATGGCAATGATAGAGCAGCATATTTTAAAGCATGACAACGTTACAAGTCTTCCCATGCATGCAGAAGCGGCATTTTTCTGTGACTGGTTTCTTTTAATGTGTTGAGTCACTTAACTCAGTATGTCTGTAAGCATGCCCTTAACCTTTTTTATAAAATAGTATATATGGAGCAATTAGTTATTTTGAAACAAATTGTGCAAGGAGATCAGTTGAACTTATTTCTCTCTCAGGCTTAAACACATTTATGTATGGATCTTGTAAATGGATACTAGCTTTAAGAATGTAGTCAGTAAAATTTCTGCCAATCTTCAATGTCTTGGTTAGGTAATATTTAAAAAATATTTTAAAATACTGAAATCATTCAATGTATTAATGGATAAAAATTTGGATTTGGTTACTACAGGCAAAAATTAAAAACTTTCAAACATTTTTATCCATTATTGTTAACTGTTATTTTCAATGCAAGCAGCTGTGAAAGAACAAGCAGAGGGTTACAGCAGTTGAGAGCATACAGAGTTTAAAGCTGTACTCTTTCTAGGATAAAATTATTCCAAGGCACCCAGAAGACTGAGGGGGAATAGTTCATATTAGATATAATTTTAACTTAAATTCCCCATAAAAGCTACCTAGTGTTAAGAACACCTGTGCAAGACCAATGGTTGTAAATGGTTTTGTAAATGGTAAACTTTTATTTTCTTTGGTTGCTTTTTTCACTTGCCTCAGCTGGAACCAGATCTTCAGCTGTCATGGATCAGCTGCTTTAAAATGAATAGCATTTGTTGATTTACACAGTTGAATACCTGGGTCCACTAGCTTGTTTTCCATGTGAAGTAGTATCTTTCTCCTTCTAGGAACTGAGAGGGGAATCCCACCTTTCTGTTGTTCAGGTGTAGTATAACCTACCTGATGAAGGATTTTGCAGGCTGTGCAATTAAACAGGAACATCTCTCTTCCTGCTTTGTATTGTGAATTTGAAAGATGCAGAGCACTGAAGAAATCAACCTTCAGACACTGATAATGGTAATGTGTCTGTATTTCAAACTGGTGTGCAGCAGCCTTTAGCATCTCTTTGAGAAAACAGATTCCCAGTATATAATTTCAGATTTATTTTAAATTTTTTTTTCCTCCTGGAAATATTTTTGCTATATTATGTAGCTGCATTGAAGTTTGTTGTGATTTCCATTATAAGCTCTTATTTTCAAAGGGCTTTGACTAGAAACTTTTCAGGGAGTTAAAATTTCTTCAGCTGAAATTTTAACAAAAATTTTAATCTCATGCATTCCGTATTTCATTTAAGCAGTCTGGCCTTATGTAAGACTATTTTAAGATTATCAGAAGGAAACCCTTCTACTTTCCAACCCGAAGATACATTTTTGAATGTACATTTATGCTCACATCTCAACAAATTACTTCAAAAGCACCAAAATTAACAAGTAGAGGAGAGATCAATAGTTTTGCACAGACATGGAGAATCACAGATGATAAAGTTTCTCTAATTGCCCTAGGTCTTATACTTCAGAATGAAGTAAATAAGTGTTCTAGTTTCTTTAAAGAATTTTACATTATGCTTTGAAAGATTAAATGTATGAAGTCTAATCAGCTGATGTAGACTGG
The DNA here is from genome assembly GCF_023638135.1 of Falco biarmicus. Taxonomy (NCBI): domain Eukaryota; kingdom Metazoa; phylum Chordata; class Aves; order Falconiformes; family Falconidae; genus Falco; species Falco biarmicus. Next base: position 11,045,513 of record NC_079310.1, on the reverse strand, counting down.
TGTAATTCCAGGGAAGATGGTGCCAGTTGAAACCCAACTGGCCTGTTCAAAATTTCCTATATTGCCATTTTTAATATTGAATTATATGTTTTTAATGTGGCAGCTGTTTCTGCACGGGAGTAATTGAACACCCATATGACTGCAGAATTGGGATTTAGTAGCAGGTGAAACACAGCTACTTTGTAAGCATTTTCCATGCCAGTGCAAAAGAAATAAGTCTTTATACAAAGGCTGAATTTAAATGTCACTAAATGTCAAACTGACAGTTCAGTAAATGAAAAATTAAAGGATCTGCTCTTCGAATTTGACCCTATGTAGCAGTCCTTGGAAGTCCAGGGGCTTCAGTGTGCGGTGTTTTTGCAAACCTGGCTGCAGGTTCTTCCCCAGGCATTTGTGCTGCTTCCCTCCCTCAAGTGGGCTTTGGAGAGAAAGGTCTTTAGGAAATCCCACCCTTTGCACATTTTATCCGAGGGTTTGGGGGTTTGCTTCACGTGCTTCTGATACATTTGAATTTTCAAGTTTTATTTAGAAAAAAAAAATTAAGGTAACATACAGCATAAATCAAATTCAAGTAAAGGTAGTGAAACTTTATTCAGTGTTTCTACTGCAAAACAAACCTGAGCAGGGATTAAAAAAAAGAATGAATCATAAACCTTTCAGATATACTGCTCTTCAGTGTTATTTTTAACAGTATTAGGACAAAATAATTCAGGCAGAAATATACATATCTATTTTTTTAAGTTCACAGTGTCTTTTAGTATTTTTGCTGGTTTGCTAGGTTATTTTATCTGAGCTGCTAGGGTTAAGGCTGGAGGACCAATCTTAACTTCAATGAAATAGAATTATATTTGGTGGTTGTTTTACAAATTGAAAGGTATTTATTATCACTGATTTCTCTCATTAATATATTTTTGTCTCTTCCTATGTCCACATACTGTAAATCTTTTAAGTAATATTTCAAGGGCATTAAGAAATTAAATCTAGCCCTGTTAAAACCAGTAGAAAATTTCTGCTAATCTCAATGGAGCTACCATTTCACCTGATTTGAAATTGAACTTATTCTGCAGTTTTTAGTCAGAGGATCCTTCAGCTGACCTTAAGGAGAGTCTTTGTCTGATGAGTGTGTGTAAATCAGGCGAGTTGAGTAGACGTTTTTAAAATAATCGGGGTCTGCACTGTGACCGCTGCAGTTACATTTGGAAGCATTAGAACAAATGCGCTGTGTAATTTGTACTGTAGAAGCTAAAATATTCAGGCTGACTGAGAGAGATGGACAACATTACCTTGCAAAACATGAAGCCAGAAATCAGTCTTTCTCACAAATTTTATTAGTCTCGTAGTGTTAGGTCAGCAAAATGAAGGCACATGGAAAATGGGCTGATTAAATTAGAAGCGATTTTAAGCGCTCTGTTAAATCTCGCAGGCTGATTGAGCCAGGGGTCTGGTCTGGGTCTGGACCATCAAAAGTTCTGCATCAATGCTGTATCACTCCTCCCATGGGAAGATGCAGTTTGTACTTGCAAAAATGTGATGTTTTCTGGAGGGGTGCATATGGGGTGTGTGTTTGCCTGCCTTTTCCTAATGTAAGTTGTATTTATGTCAAGATCTTTTCTTCTTTTAACTGTCATAGCTATTATGTAAGAGTTGGGTGTGATGGTTTCCAAAGCCCTCCTGATATGCTTTTGCAAGTAAAACTGGCGGAGAGATCTGGCTAATATATCTGCTTCCATAATCAATGAATCATTAGGTGGCATCAGGGAAGATAAATCCTATCTGAGATACAAAGTGCATGCTGCTTCCTGATGTTTTCAGTACACAGCCACGATCCATGTGCCTTTGCTTAACGCACAATGAAAAAGACTTTATTTAGTTCTTTTATATAATTTGGTAAAACAAATCCAAGATATTTTCCATCTAGTCATCAAAAAGCCTGAAAGAATGAATGTTGATCAGCAAGACTTGAATTTTTGAGATCTTTTTGATGCGATATATTAAAAATGATCCAGTCTGAGAACTAATTTGATGATGTTGTTTTGATTGTATTATTTTATTATGGTAAAACAAACAAACACAAAAGCTTTACTGTGTGAAATGAAGGAAAATGTGAGGAAAGTGGATTCATTGGTAACATTTTGTTCACTTTATGGGTTTAGAGAGAATGTTGTTACACTACTATTGTGGGGTTTTTTTTATTGTATTTACAATGTATTCTTTGCCTAACCCTGTAAATTTTGAAATCTAACTACTGTAACCTGGAATAAATAAATATAAATAGTAATTGTTTCATGTTGCTAAACAACATAAAAAAGCACAGATCTTCTGCCCCCCATCCTTCTTTGGGAATTGTTTTAGGGTTCAGCTAGTTTACACCATTTTGAACTGCACATACTTTATGAAACCACATCTCTGGATCATGTATTAAATAATACCAGGTTTGTATGGTTTATCTAAAAAAACCCCAAAGTGTTGCTTCAGCCTGTAGTCTTGTATGTGAAGCCTTTCTGTTTGGATCAAAGTTACTGACGAGTCTACTGTAAAAATATTTTGGAAAGTCACTTAAGATGAACATTCTAGTTTTTGGCACACAAAGTAAGATTATTTCAATGACTGTAATGACGTGCTGCTCTTAAAATTTATATGGGTATTGAAGTCTGTTCTGTGTTTTGCTTGAAGTAAATGGGAGTTATCTCTTAAATTTAAGTGTCAAGTGTAAATGAGGGCATTCTTTGATCTTTTATTATTTTTAAATGTCTCTGTATTCTCTTGTACTGGGACTGAGAGAAAGCAGTGCCTGCATTCACAGTAGAGGTGTCAAGGTGAGGCTGGAAGAAGCCGTGTCTCCTTGGGCTTGCAATTACCTGGGAGCCTCTGTGTGTTGCCTTTTTAGTTTTTGCACGTTTCACAAAAGTATTCCTAAACACTATTTATAAATTTATTAATAATTTACTACTTATATATGGCTTAGTAATTTGAGGGGAGTGTGTTGGGTTTCTGTTTTGGGTGTGGGGTTTTTTTTGGTTTTTTTTTAGCAAAGCAGAGCTCCTCTGCTTGTTAGCTTTGAGCCATCTGCAAATCTCTGCTTGCCTCAGTTTCCCCCGTAGGCAAAAGGGAGGTTAATGACCACCTGAGAGCACTTGGAGATCCACTAATGGAAAGCTTTTTGTAAGAATAAAGCACTGTAATTATTATTGCTATTATTATTATTGTACCTGTTCTGTGTGTTTTAAAGCTTAGGGTGACTAACACCTAAATAAGGCTGTGTCTCCTCATTGCAAAGACACTGATGACTCCAGAGGGCAATTCAGACCACCAAAATTAGGCTTTTAATTTTGAAATTATTTCAGTCAGGATAGTTCTCTGGAGATTACAGTCTTTTTCCACTACTTGGAGAGAAAATATAGTGAAGTTTAAATCCTATCCTTGAGGCTAGAATTCATCTTACTGAACTTCAGCAGTGTCAAAGTTAGGTGCCTTGGCTAAGGTAGTTGTCGAAGGCCTTTGTTTCGTGGGGAAGGAGGGGAGATAATGATGCTCCAGTCTGAGATTACATGACCCTGAAGTTCCCCTCTCTGGCTACAGTGGGAGGGAGTTTAGGTGATGAGTTTGGCACTACATGCCTGGATTTAAGAAAGCTAAAGAGAAATAATTACTTTAAAGGACTAAATTCCCATTCAGGTTCTGCTATATAATATTTTTTGTATTTCCTATGATAAAGTACTACTGTGTGTTTATACACGGCTGTTGCAGTGTAAAGGTATGGTGCTTCTTACAGGATTATTGCTTTTAACCTACAGCTGAAATTTTACAGTTGATTCCCCCTTTTTGCTTATCTTGCCATTATAATGAATTAAGGGATAATAGGAGCGTGGATCTTACAGCACAGTTTAGACCGCTGAATGTTGAGATGTGGCTCTATGAAAAGCATGGGAGCGACATTATTGAATTTTCTACTACACTGCAAGCTTCAAATGAAAGTTGATATGTGTGGACATGGATTTTTGTGCATGTGGTTTCTGTTCTCCTGAGGTCTCCTGAACTCAGGAGAATTCAGTTCTGAGCGGAATTAGTTTTGCTGAGCTGTGTAAATTAAGGGAGAATTGGACACTTGGAAGTGCTGTCCCCATGATGACCTCTGCCTCTGAATTCTTTTCTTAAAAAAAAAAAAAAAAAAAAAAAAAAAGGCAGTCTTTCCCTCCCCTTGTTAACATTAAATGTGGACAGCTGTATTTTGCTGCTGGTACTTATTAACTTTCAGCCTTGTCTTTTTCAAGCATTTATTGCTTTAGAAATGAATTAAAGCTTATCACCAGGGAAATGTAAGTCTTCCAGCTACCTTGCCTTCTCAAAAGATGCAATTTTTCTTGAATAGATTGTTTAAATTACTGACCAGGGAACCTCCTAATTGTCCTACATTAAATTTTGATTCTGGCATGGTTTGTTTTGATGTCTGTTTTTCTATCTGTTGAAATCCTGTTACAGTCAGTAATTAGGAGTGGTTCTATTGTAATTTATCATCTTTTCTTTACAACTATGGTTGTAGTTAATCCTTTTAATTTTTCAACCTGAAAGCATTTTTTTCACTTATTCCCTAGCTGAAGCCAGTTGTCTTTATTTCTTGGTACTACGCATTCACTTTGCATCACATCATTGGATGATCATGTCGTTGGCTAGGGAAGTAGTATTATATCCAAATTTAACCCCTCCAGTCCCATCCTCCTAGCACTGAAAAGGAAACAGGCTTTTGGGAATGGGGGATTTGTTAATATGTCTTTGCTGCAACTGTCATCTACTTGTAGTTGTTTACAATTTATTTATTGGTTTATTTATTGTTTGATATTTTTATTTAACACACACAGGCATTTATTGCTTATTTCTTGTATACAAGCTGGGCATCCTAGAATTTGTTACAGTGTCATGGCTGTTGTTTTGGCCTCGTTGGTCATTTACTGGTGATAGGTATGGGTGACCCTGGTGTCAGGGGCCTTTAATTTCCAAATCTGATCCTGAAAGGCAAGGCTGAGAAAAGGAAAAATAGATCTCTGCCGTTATTGCTTTGTAAATAGGCAGCTTTTTTTTTTCCAGATTGTTAAATTGGTGGCTATTACACTGAGAAATATAATTACAGTATGTTAACTATATTGAAAATATTTTTGTCTGATGTATACTAAATTTAAGCTAAGTTATAAGGTGTGCTGTTTGGAAGTGTGGAAGATACAAGAGTGGAGCTACAGATAACAAGTTTATGCTTGTATTTCCTACTGATGAAGACTTTCACACAAGTTATTTCTATGGGTAGGTGATGAGAATATCACTCTGCATGTATATACAATTATTATCCATTTTGCATGATTATACATGTAGGAGTGGTACAATTTTGACTTGAGACTTGGTACCTTTTGTCCTAATACAATTTTATTTGTGTAGACACGTCTAAAATCAAAAATTGCTTCTGCTTTTGGAGATCTTAGTAAAAAGCGAGAGAAACAAAGAGCTGAAGGAACAGCACATAGCTCCTGAAATTTTAGATAACACTGAAAAAATGGTCAAATAGTCAATATTGTACTTGACCCTCGTATCTTCTGCACTCGACTGTTTATTTTTATAGATCACATTATATGTGTTCATGCTGAACTCTGATGATAAGACTGAAAGAAAATATACCTCTCCTGATTCAGTCCAGTTGTAACCTCTGCATGTAATTTAATCATCGGCTTTCACAGATAATTAACTGAACATCAGCCAGCTTAATTTTGAATTGGTTTTCCATTATTTTGTAATCACCTTTTACAAAGACAAAGATTGCCTTTCAGTTAATTATCAGGACTTCTTTTCCAGTCACAATCATCATTCCATGTTGTGAACAGTTTGGTCTTTAATACATTGGCATTTAACTACCCATTTATTTTTGTCAGGTCTGTTTTAAGTTTGTAATATAACATTGTTTTATGAAATTGTTGTTTTGGAAGCAGGTCTGATCAGAAATATTTTGTGAATTTCTTCATACCTTGTTGCAAACCTGCTCTTTAGTATGACTTAAGCAATATGGTCATGCTTTAATAAAGTGTGTTGCTAATCACAGAATAGGTGTTTCTTAAAATAGTGGGTTGAATTATGTATCAGAGACCAAGTGAAAAAAAATATCCCAAACCCACCCTAAAAACCTCAGTATAAACAGCTTTTCAGAGAACTAAATTTGAAACTTCTAGTTCATCATGTTATTTTTCTTTAACACTCCTAAAAGAAACCTGTCTTTCCTGAAAAGGCTTTTCATTTTTTTCTTTGTGACTTTTAAAGGTTTCTTTAGTCATTTTGTAACTCTGAAGGTCCTATCTTCCTAAACATAATATTAGTTTATGATTTATTTTATATTATCCCATACAAATTACACCCTCTATGTATCATATCCCTAACAGAAAAGTCCTGTGACCACTCACCTGCCAGAACTTCCTTGGAGTTAAAGAATAAAGCTGCTGAGCTTTGGCCCAACTTTTTCTATTTCGTGTTTGTTTTTGTGGATGAAGTCTTGGCCCAAAGAAAGTTTTGATTTTCTCATTTGGGAAGTGGGAACTCCAGCCACTTTGATCCACTCTGAGTCAATAAGCTGTGGCTGAGAGGAGGCACTTGAGTTAAAATGTGCATCCTTTCAGAATTGCAATATTTACCCGTTCTCTCTGCTTCTACATTAATCTTTGTCTTGAATTTGATTTTTTTTCTGAGCCTCTTCTGTTTCTAGCGTGATTTCCAATCATTCCTCACAAAGAAAATAGTCTGTTCTAACAAAATAGACCAAAAATAGCTTTTTCTTATTCCTCAAGAACAGATACCAGAATCTTGTAAGCAACTTTCTTTCCCTCTTCCCCCCCCTTTGCTTTGGTGGCCAAAAATGCATATGGTAATCATAGTGAATTAGAAGTATATTTATCACTGGACATTATAGTTTTGTTTCTTGTTGATTATAAAAAAGAAAAAAAACAAACCAAAAACATTGCTATTTTGAAAATCTCCCCTGCCCTTGACAGTTAAATGTTATGAAAGGAAAGTTGCCTAATGTTAAATTTATTGTCATTGGATCATTTATATAAAAAAGTTAGTTTTAATCATTCAACCCTAAAGTAATGTAAGCTGCCACTTGACTTTTGTAAAATTCTCTAGATAAGTATCTTGTCTTGCCAAATTTAATGTCCTGTAATGTTTTTTATTTTATTTTAAACTGAAGGCTTTATCCTTTTAAGATTGTAAATGTAATGTTGTCAGATATGGAGATGTTTGTGTTAATGTAAAAGATAATACACGAATAACTGATACTTTGATAAATGTGTTTTTCTTACATTTGTGTTTTCTGTGTATGCAAAGGTTAAAATGTCTCTGTAATCTCAGACTTTGTTCGTTAACTGAAGTTTAATCATATAATTTATAGTTCTTTAAGAGAGATTGCATTAACCCTTAAACAAATTAGTTGTACTTTTAAGTCTCTTTCACAGTATGTTGACTTTTAATCCACATTGCTTTTCTCTCCTGCAGATGGACCTCCAGTTGTAGCTCATTATGATATATCAGACACAAATTCAGACCCAGAGGTGGTAAACGTCGACAATCTGTTGGCGGCTGCAGTAGTTCAAGAGCACAGTAATTCTTTAGGAAATCAAGATTTGGGATCTACCTGGAGAACCAGAGGGCTGCTAGATGAACTGAGTGCTGATACAGGTTTGTTTAAATTCTCTTCCTCTGACATTTGTTCCAGCGTCTCAGTTGGTGTCTCTCCCTTTCTTGCTTTCAGTATTTTTGTAGTTTATACAGCTTTAAAAGCTCCCTGTGTAGATTTTGCAATAAAACAGTACAGGTGCGTATTAAAAAGGTCTGACATTTATTCCAAAAGATGACTGATAAAAATTGACAAAGATTCCTGCAGTATATTTCTGACACTAATTTTCTTAATTATTTTTCTTCTTCCTTTTCCTTTAATTGTTACTCAGAACTTAGGTCTGGAGTTTTGGTGGTAGTGTTCTTAAAAATAAAATGAGCTAAGCTTGTTACTGAATGGTTGATTATGATGACCTGTGCCACCAGCTAGTAAACTGATTGTAATCGCATTTCAGTAATTGTAATTGTATGTGCATGTCTTTTTTTGTTTGTCTCTTTATTTCTTTAAAATACAAGTATTAATTATTCCTGTACTCTTATCTACATTTCTAACATACTTTAGAAAATTGGACAGACCAGCATCAGATAAAGATGAAGGGTGAAAAGGTGCTGGTAAGTGGGCTTAGCATCAAGGTACAACAAAGAGATTTCCTTCAAGGAAGCAGGAGCAGGAATACTTGGAAGAATTTAGAGAGGATCACGTAGATCATAAAAATTGTTCAGCTTCACTAAGTGCTTGCAAGTCTTCGCTAACGGAAGAGTTAAACAAAATGTGAAATGCTACTGTGTTTTGGATACAGAGAGCTAACAGAATATTTTCTATTTTCTTCATCCCATAGCCTTATATGCTAACATATTGCCTTCCTTTCCACTCATTTCTTTAATACCCATGTTAAGACTTTTAGCTGCGTAAGACACAAGAGCCTTGCCTGCAGTGGTGGAACACAGCAGTTTTTTGTTTTGTGCTGTTTCCTAAACATAAGCCTGCCAAAGGGCACCTACGTTGGAAGTATCCAGGTCACTCTGAGCTACTTTTCAGTGTCTATAAGGCTTAAAGAAACACAAGTATGTGGCTGATTTTGAAACAGGTGTTCCATTATTACAGAGTGGACAAGTCCGTTATTTCAATATGAGAATCTCTGTTGCATTATTTGCACTGTGCTCTCTGGCTGGCTGATGTTCCAGCCTTTTTGCAGCTAGCCAGTGTTTTCCAAGCTCACTGGTATTGCTTGCAGGATAGCAGCTGGCTCATAGCTATTTGACCCCTAACAAGCCCACTCCTTTATTAAGTGATTTATTGAACGATTAGAATAGCTGAAATTATCTTTATTATATAGCACTAATGGATTGACACTTCAAAGGAGTGTAAGGAGACAAAAAGTAATAATTCAAGCTTTCTTCTACTCTTCGTTTATGGAAATGCTGCAGTGCAGGCAGAAATTTGTCCTCCTCCACCTATATCCAAGGGGACTTGCAAGGAAGAGATTGCCAGGTAAAAGAAAACTAGAAAACTTCAGGAAACTTCTTCATCTCTGACCCTATGGGAATGTGTCCATATGCATCTGCTCCTGGTGCTGCAGCCACGTCAGTGCTAAAAAGATGAATCTTTTTCACTTCATACATACACCTTGCCCCAGAGCCCTGTAGCCTCAGTACACTTCTGACTGCGCATTTGTCAGTACTGGCTTCTCCTTACCATGTCTAGGATTGCACATTTGGAAAGCTGAATTTTCACATCTTGCGCCGTGTTCACAAATGTAATCTTCAGCCAGTATCTAGTTTAACAGATGTTAAATGATGTGTTCCCGTGGGAAAACAGCACCATAAGCTTTATCTAAATGAAAAATCTTATTAGAACACACTATCACATCTTTGTGCATGGGCAAATATTTTGGGCTGTTTTGCAAACCCTGATGTTGTAGGGCAAACAAAACATTTTCTTTGGGAGTCATCCTAGTGTTTGTGCAAAGAAATTAGCAGCATAGGCATGTTATTAGGCATTAAATTTGTATGGCCCGAGGCTGTAAATCTATCTGTATGCTATAATCCTGATTTACACTCAGCTACTCTTGCAATATTTACTCTGCTGATCATGGTTTCTTTACTTCTTTTTTTTTGGTCTAAACTTAAAGCTGTGGTAATACAGAGTAGCTCTTTTGGGGCTCCCATTTATACCTCTAGGGGTTCATTTTGGGGCTGTTTAAGAGCTGGGCTGCTTTACCTCTCTGCCAGATGTTACCCTGTGTAGCAAAGGGTGCAGAATAATGGTATGTCATGAATACATTAATACAACATACTAAGGCAGGTTGATGTGCATACCAGTTTGCGTGAATCGATAACCGAGGATTGTGTTACTCTTCCCCTGCCTGTGCCGTAGCAGCAGCGATGGTCAGGAGCGGGGCGATGCAAATCACAGGGGTGGTGATCATGTAAAGCTCCCAGTTTGCATCACCAGCACATGAACCGAAGCCCCTGGGCACTTCAATTTCATGTTTCACAGTGTGCCCAGCCACTTCTATTAAGAAATATGCATGACCCATTTTGGGACTTTCTGGCAGTCAGTGATATTTGCCAAGATATGTTCAGCTGAACTGTAACGTTAGGAAAAGTCTAACTGGGCTGTTAATTCGTTTTAAGTCCAGCTGACAAATCTTTTTTGTCTTGTGAGGTGGAAACCTCTCCTTCGGGTACATGTCAGCACACAGATTTCCTTCCTTTGCTGACTCTGATCAGATGTTGCACCAAGGGTCTTCACTTTCCAAAAGCTGAATGTACAGTATGGTCTCTTGTCCCTCCATTTGCTTGCATCTTTTCCAAGTCCTTTAAGCAGTTATGAGAAGGTTTCCCTGGTGCTTGTTGATTTCATCTCTCTGTGTCCTCTTGATCCACCTGGAGGTATAATCAATTCTGCATGTTCAAACACCTTTGAAATTCTATGGATTGTTATTGCATCCTCCTCCTCCTCTCATCTTTGAAGAGGTGTCCAGTCAAACTAGATATGCATAATATATTCAACTAATCTCAATTTTCCTGCTCAACAAGTGGTTCTTCCCCTGTGTAACAGAGCTGAGTGAGTGGTTTCCAAGAAGTAGGTAGTGTCATCTGCTTCAGGGCTGCCCCGTGTCCCCCACATTACTGCTAAAGAGAGACGCTAGAGTGAATTATTTTTTTTTAAAGGAAAAAAAGAAGTTACCTCTTTTTATTGAAGTCTTATTTTTAATTTTTTTAAAATTTATTTTCTGTAAAACAAATAATAATTTTGGCTGGTTTGTGTTTTCCATGCAAGTATTATTTAGTATGTCACAACACAGCTTCACTAATTGTGGGGAAGAACCTTCTTATCTGTACTTGACAGAAAAGACAAAACCTGCCACGCTCATTGTGAGTGTTTAGAGAGGACTTGTTTGACAGACTGAGGAACTGGATAGCATTGAGGAACAGTAATAAAAAAACATCTCTGCTGTAGATGGAATTTATGAAAAACAGGGTTGTTCTCCCCCCCCCCCCCCCCAAGTATTTGTAATAATGTTAGAACAGATGTTTGAAGCAGCATGACCAGAAACTGATGGGTTTGTTGGTTTTTTTTTTTATTTACCAGCTTCACCTATTTAAAAAACAAAAAAAGAAAGGAAAATTAATTTTCCTTGGTGCGTGTGATGTTTCTGTCCAGCCTATAGGTTTTGTTTGCCACAGTATCGTTGAGTTTGATTTATTGACAATAGATTATCTTGTTTCTTTATTTTGAAGAGGTTTGGGCACAGTCTTAACTTGTAGCATTGCCATAAAATAACAGCTGGAAAGCCTAATTACATAGTGTTCTTGATGCAGTAGTTGGGCTTTGTTCACATTTGTGTAGGAACACCATCCCTAGAGCTGTTGAGACTGGATAAATCCAGTGGTCATCCAGTATCAAGTGATGAACTGAAAGTTGGGTAACTTAATCTAATAAGATTTTCCACTCTCAGTGTTTTGTTCTTTTTTTTTTTATTAGCTTGGGAAATTCCTTTTCCAGCTGATTTCTGAGTTGTGTGAGCTGTTAAACATCAGCTGTGTTTGCATCTTCCCCACCTGTAGGTCATTTGGATCGAGGCTTCCTTGCAAGTGACAAAACCTCTTCTGGTAATGTCCAGATCAATGAAGAAATTAATATCGCCTCTTCTGATAGCGAAGTAGAGATTGTTGGAGTTCAGGAACATGTCAGGTATGAATTCCTTTTTTCTTGCTCTAATATTTCATTGATTTTTATCAGAATATCTCTATTGCCAAAATCAATAAGAAAAAACCTGCTGACTTCCACTTCTGTAGTTATCCATCCATGACTGATGCCCAAAAGGTATCTGATGCCTGATGCCATACCATGACTGATGCCCAAGGTTGCACTTGTTTTCTCTATTCCGCTGATTATGATGCTGTCTCGATGTGTTTTTCTTTAGAATGTTATCAAATTGATAAGTATCTGGCTTGAGCTTGTGTTTTGATATCAAACATTAACAGTCTAAACATACGTAGTATTAAAACACCCAATATTGAGATACCAGATTCATATACATCAGGGATTTGGATTTTAAAGGCATAGTGTTAATATGCAAATCTATAAATGAAAATATTTATGTGGTTTCTTGTTTCCTTTCAATGTTTCACATTAAAGACCCCAGTAAATTCTTGTCATCGCTTTGTTATACAATAAAATTAGTGTATCTTTCGTGGGTTTTTTCTAATTATTATTATTATTCAGTTGTTACATATCTATTATGAATATAATAGGTAAAAATAGTGTGCAAATAAATAGATGCGTACCTCACTTCAGCAAGGCACTTGTTTGTGTGCTTATCTTTAAATATATGATTTGGTCTCATCGACTATAATCACTGAAAGCTTAAATGTTTTGCTGAAGTGGGGCTGTACTGTTAGCAGTGAGCATTTCCCAGCGTGTTTGTAGTTTTTAGTTAAGACCACCAAAGAAAAATCAAATGTAATGGCGGTAATAATGTAATTACATCTCTTTTGTAAGTATTGTAATGAAAGTATCATTATGTCCTTACTTTAACATGGTTTCAATCTCATGTAGAAAGATAGCTTTTCTCTTTGTCTCATCAAGCCTTACTTAAAATTTTTCTCTTTTTAAAAGTCCAGTGGGTAAAACTGCTAGTAGGAAACTACAGTTCTGAATAATGTGTGGTACTACACGTGATGGGGCAGACCTCTTCAGGATCCTTGGGACCCATGCACATATTTTGTAAGGAATATCACTTTACACCCACTGGCAGAATTCAGTTCTTAAAAATAATTTAATCACCACCACCCCCTCCCAAGTTTAAGTTTAGTCTCAGCTTTGTTTACATATTTAAATGGACTTAGATGTCATATTAAGATGTCATGGACTCTACAAATGGAAAATCCACAAGGACATTTTGGAGAGAGTCATGTTAACAAGATGCTAAGTGATAAAACACTGCAGCTGAGAATCTTGTGTGTGAATTCAATAGTAGCTTTAATCCTTTGTGGTTTTTGCCTTGCTACAGGTGTGTGCATCCCAGGGGAGGCGTGATTCAGAGTGTGTCTTCCTGGAAGCATGGCTCAGGCTCACAGTACATAAACACTCAGCAAACACAGTCATGGACAGCTGTGACTCCCCAGCAGAATTGGTCTTCACCCCCAGAAGTAGTAGACCTCACTTTGGATGAGGATACCAGACACAAATATCTACTGTAATGCAGTGTCACTGTGTTTCTGTCCCCACCCCTTCTCCCCTTTGTGGCACAGAAGTTCATTGTTAAAGCTTCAGCAGCCCTGTTCCTGGCATTATAAAATTCAAAGTCGTGAAGCTTTTCATTTCTGTAAGAATGTAGTATAATTTCAGGATCATTTAAAACGGTATTGCCTTCTCGAAGGGGGATTCCTCCCAGAATTCAAACCCAATAGCACCCAATTTAAAACACATCTACAGTTACTAACCTGTGTGTGGTCATCTGAAGAAATAACTGTGTGCAAACTTACATCCTCCCACGCTTTCCCACCTCCAGCTTCAGAACATTTTTAATTTATTGGTATATTGAGTTTGTTAGTAAAGTTAGTGTTTGCTGTGTGAGCATCAATGATTTTGAGAAATGCTGTGTCCTCACTGATTTCAGTGGAACTGGGGGTATTGAACACTTCCGAAAATTGGGCCAAGAGTATTTATACCCAAGCTGATTTGGTTATGTTACCAGCAGGAGGGACTGTCTTTAATACAAACGGCCCATAACATGCACTGAACAGCTTTAAATTAAAGGATTTTTATTTTCAATGTAATATATAGTTTACACTCTTTTCAGTGCTGAGTCTTCTGTCTACTTGACTACTGCTGTGTTTCACTGATCATTTCCCACAGCTTGTTACGGTTTAACATAGGAATAGTAGTGACTTAGTAGCAGCTGATTATTGCAAAAGCACAGGGAAAAGAAAAGTAATAAAAAGGCCCAGCATCCCTCCCCTTCTTAAATATAGCTGAATTTTTTTACCTATATCAGAGTCTTGCCTGGAGTAGGAGAGTAATGGAACATTTTGTAGTCCTCATTTCTACTATTGCTTATTTGCTTTGGTGACCATCTAAAAAAAACCCCCAAAACCCCAACAACAACAAAAAAAACCCACAAAAAAAACCCAATTTCCAAAGCTCCAGTCTGGCAAAGCACTTTAGTAGCTGCCTGGTGTTTAGCTTGGCCAGTTTGCTGAAATTTGTGGGGCCATTCGAGTGCTTAAAGCTCTGTCCTAAAAGATGTTGCAGGATCAGGTCTTAAGGTTGTGATTTTTTTCCTTTTTAAAACTGGATCTGCACAGTTTTCCTGGCTTTAGGACATATCCTTTATCCTGGTTTTAGAAGTGGTTTTAGGGTATGATCCAGGAAACACTTTCTACCAGAATATTCACCAAAATCCATGGAACTACTTTAGCAGGCTGTAGTTTCTGTAGCGTATATGGAAATTCCTGCTCCTCATCTCTCATTTTGAGCCTTTCTCAAGGCAAAAAACAAAGATTAGACTTTAACAAGATGATATTCACTTTAAAATCTATTGTGCAATTAAAATGTTCCTTTGTATTCCAATTGTTTCTAGTGGGAATTTTGTACAACAGTATTGTCAGATGTTTTTTGCCGTGTAAGGCTGAACAGGCAGTAGTCAGGACATGGGAAGTTCTGTTTTCTTTTTGCATTGGCTGGTTTCTAAATTTATTTGGCTTCCAATAATTTTATCTGCGGGGGAAAAAAAAATACTTATCTTGTCATATAACTTAAAGAAAAAAAAAACAAACCAAAAACCACAACAACCCAGCAGTGTTAACAAACAGCTTTTTCTTTAATAAGCAGAATGGTTCTAACTGCACTTTAGAGAACAGCTAGGTAAAGGATTGATACTCCAGTTTCAGGCTTTCTAAAACATTGAACTTAAGTGTGTTTTATGGCCAGAAAAATGTATGTGGTGCTTCTAGTGACCGATTTCTTTCTCTGGGGGTGGGAGGGAGGGAGCAAAGTGTGGATGGAGCCCATTTGCATTGTGGTAGGGAAAAGCCCTGTACTGTTGGGGTACTCTATCAGTAGTGGCTGTCCATCTTTTTCTCCTTGTATTTTAGTCATGCGACTCGGCCGTCATTTTAGTGGGCTAGCACACATGCTGTGTAAAGGTAACTTTGGAACAGTGACTTCATGTGGCTGCTTTTTCCTGTTTCACAGTCTTTAAAATATCAGTTTTGAAGAAAGATGCAGGGACCCATTTGTAGTTCTTCCATGAAAAATGCAAACTCAGTCTCTTGTTTTTCAGTTTGTATATGATGTGACTTCCATGTATATATAAAAATGACTGCGTCCTAACCAAACTTCTTCCAATTGTGCACTGTGTTTGTTTAAACAATTCATGTATTATAGTCTGATGCAGGTTTTTATTTAAAACACTACATGTTTTCTCTTATTCCTAACAAATTTGAAAGGGTAGTGATCTCAAAACCACAATCACTGGATAGTTAGGAAGCGGTTATGTTTTGGGGTTGGGTTTTTTTTGTTTGTTTTTTAAGAGAGCAAAAGGTGCCTGGATGGTTTTGCTCTTCTCAGCAGGAAAGAGAAACATTAGCCCGTTGTATGGCTAAGAACCAATGCACTTGAGGCCTGATCCAGAACCCATTGGAGTTGGTGCGGGGCTTTCCGTCGACTTTAGTGTGCATTGGCTCAAGCCCTTCATGGTTTAGCAGTTACTGAATTGCTGAAACTTGGAATCTTCTGTAGTGAAGACAAATCATTGCTTAGAATATAAATGTTTAAAACGTGCGACTCTAGTTAAAAAATTTGATTCTTCTCGACACTCATTATTTAGTTCTCATTTTCCATCTAGTATTTAATGGTCTTTGGAGAAAATAATAATAATAAAACAGAGTGTTATATATATATAAATATATATATTTTTGGTGCAAGATGAGACCTTCTGTTTTTTGAAACAAGTCTGTAGCATAAAGGTTAAACTATTTTAAGATAAAATAAAATAGAATGCATTATTTAAGCAATATAAATTTGTTTGGGATTTCTTTTCCACTTTCATTAATTGTGCTGCTGTTTGTCACATTTCCAAAGTAAAACCTTAAGCTCTGTGAATGAGATACAGTTGCCTGAATTCAGCAGTTTTCCCTGCTGTAACGTGTTTCATTTTGAACATCCAGAATGTAAACGTGATTTCCTGACTGCAAAAGCTTGCTTTTATCTCCTGGACCAGGGCAGGACCACTTCTGCTACCTGCTGCTGGTGGGGGATGCCAGGGGATGCACAGGTAGCAGTAATGATGAGGTGCTGCCCGTCGTGCTCCACAGAATCCCTTCTAGGGATGCAGTTTCTGCACAGCTTCCATCTCCCTAACACGCCACTGTCCTTTAGGTGTCTGAGCAACCTTCATACCAGTATTTCTCCAACTGACATCCTCACAGCTGTCTTCTGCTGGTCAGTGAGGCCAGTGTTATACTCAGATGTTCTCACACAGATGGAAAAAAGCTGACAAGCTCATATTTGCTGCTGTTTGAGATGGTCTGCACATCAGACCACCTATGAAGTAATGGGCAGGTCCTCGTAGAGCACGAGAGATGGTGCCAGGCTGAACAGCGTTCAAAGAACCACTAAAGTCTGCTGGGGAATTGGCAGCCGCAAGGCAAGAGAGGGATGGTGAGCGTAAGTACGCACTGTGCTAAACTTAGGGACCCACTGCCAGTCTTCTCCATAGCCAATATGAAAATAGGAATAATCATAAAATCCTTTACATTTCCAGCCAAATATAAGGGAGTTGGCTTTAGTTCTGATGGTTTTTATCACGTGAGAAGGCTCTCAGTGGTGCGAATAAGGAGAGCTATTTATCAGTGTAATTTAAATGTCAGGATGGATACCAAGAGTGAAGTGAGTCTGTTCTTCAGCCCCACTGAGTTCTTGGCTTTTGTGAAGCTTGAAAATACAAATTCTGGGTCTGGTGGTGGCTGTGGAAGTGGACTCTAGACTCGGATTTTTTCATGTATTATCTACCAGCTGAGGGAGAACAGTGCTGTGGAATTTGGTGTAGGTGTAGGAAGAGGAGAGCTGAGGTATGCCCTGAATCTTTTTTTTCCCCTCCCTTCCATCAGCAAGAGATGCCCAGAGTCTTTAGACTTTAGGATACACCACATGGAAAGTCTGAAATTCCTTCTGCAGCACTCGGCACATCCCTCATGGCTCGGGATGCTTTGCTTTTATGTAGGAGCCACTTGGCTTTGTGGGAATTGTCATTTCCGGGGTGATACATGAACTGACAAGAAGTAGCCAAACAGGTTAGATTTTGTATTGCTTTCCCCAGTGAATTTGTTGCAACGCAGAGTAATTTTGTGGCTGAAAATTTAGTTTGTCTGCCTTGAAATGAGGAATGCAAGGGTTTTGCTAAGTGGATTAGTTCCCCGGTTCCCTGGAGAATCTGTAAGTGGTGTCCTTCACTGAGTGTATCACCTCCATTTGCTGAAATACTACTTGTTTTTCCCTCTCCTTTTTAGGGCCATCATCTGTGCACATCAACTGCTGTGGCTTTCTCTCCAGAGCATCACAGGGATACAGTTTCCCTTCTGTCTGCAGAGGAAAGGAGAAGCACGCCTGCAAAAGGCAAACTCCCAACAGACAAACCCTGCATTTATTTTTGTCTTTGGTGCAAGTAAGGTGAGCATCCTCCTTTTACTGAAACTGAACAGCCGATGAGGATCCAACCGCCCCCGCCAACAGGTCTTTATCTTGATACCAGGGAATTTATGAAAAATAAATGTGTTTCTGAAAGTCCTTACACCTACTGATTCATAAATGCCCCTTAAAAGTTTTCTCCTGGAGCTGGTTAGTCATCTGGATTTGCAATTCAGTTTAAAATTAGAATTGAGTGCCAACTACTGAGAAGGAAGGATCTTTCAGACAGTAAATCTTGGGGCAAAGCTGGAGTGGGCAGGGGAAAACTCTCTGAAAGTTTAATTTCAGATAATTTTCTACATTTACTAGCTGCATCAGCAGTTTGGGGTGAATCCAGGGCAACCACTTCAGAGCTGGAAAAAGAAGCAAGAGTCCCCTGTCAAATCCAGTTTTCATTGTTGTAGGTGATGCAAATTGGTTGCAGAACTCCTGGAGCCTGACTTGCTTTTCCAGGGGGGTTCCTAAGTGTGTGTGCCTCTGACAAAATGCCACCTCGCACAGCTGAGGATCGCATTTGCTTTGTCCATGGTTTCATAGCATTGACAGCTTTTGGCTGGCCCGTGACCAAGGACATCCAAACCCTTCCCGTTTTCTTTCTGCCAGGCCCTTGTGTGTCTACCTTAAACTTGACATTGCTGAACTCCAATGTCACATCCATCACTCTGGCTCATCTGACCTCATCCACGCCTTCCAGTATTGACAGTGCTGCTGCACAACTCTGTGATCAGCAGGTTTTAGTCAAAATCTCCAACCTGACATGTCAAAGTCACTCATAAAAATGACTGTCCGTTGCTTCCTTGGAAATGCATTTTTTCTAATGTTTCCACCAGCAGATTTAATTATCTGCATCCTAAAATACACTTGTTTTTTCCTCCATCGTTACGATAGCCCTCTGGATGCCTCAGCGTTTGGCAGCGTGGACCTCCAGGGGAGGCTGTCATTTTGAAGCAGGGCATGTTCAAATCCCCCGCTCTGGGGTTGTAGATGCATAGGAGATGTTTATCTGTGGTGTTATGAGCTGGCAGTGGTCCTGTAAACCCAAAGAGGAGCTTTCAAGTCAGAGATGGTTGGGCTGAAGTGATTCTTTTAAGATTCTAATGGGAAACGTGTCACTCATGTTATGTGTTCTCACTCAAAGCTCATCTCACCTGACACAGGATATGACAGAGATTCACGAAAGAGTAATTTTCTTGCTTTCCCCCATGGTTATGCTTCCCATTTGGGTCCATTTATTCACACTCTGCCTGGACTGTGTGTGACAAAACCACCAAATAAAAATACCCCTCACAAGAGCTCTGCCAGTTGCTGGCCAAGCACCTCAGATCTATTTTCTGACATCTCACTAACATCTCCCTTCTGCTAACGTTTTACAGCTCTAATGGGATCCATCATCTGCACGAAGAGCCAAGGCGAAGCTCTCTGCGACGTGGCAACATGCTGGAAACCACCTCTTGGCTGGGCTTCCCTTCTCCTGGTCAGCAGCACATTCCCGAGAGGAGGATACCCCTACGCATCTCTCTTGCTCAGAGCAGCAAGAGGGAAGGACACCCTAAGGAAGTCATTTTGCACTTAAATAAAGTGGTGATGTGGGTTAATGAATAGATTTGAGCAAAGCAGTGTTTTTTTCTGAGCATTTGGGGTTAACTCTTGCAGGGGAGGGACTGCACTTGCTCAGCTTCCCATCTCCGTTGCATGGGAGTGGGGAATGATGGAGGCATCCTCACAACATGGGGTACCAACAAGGATGGGACCCATGGGAGTGGGATGTCATCAATGGCGGCGGGTGGGTGACTCCTGAACTGCTCCTCCAGCTTTGCCTCTTGCTTCTGCAGGAGATCCCCAACCCCTGGGCAGGAGGGTCAGCACGGTAAAGTGATGTGGCCAAAACCTTGGCTTGTAAACCCATCCCTGGTAGGGATAGTCTCTGATTTCCTCAGCAAAGGTGGGAGATGGGTCCTACCTGTCTGAGATGCATCCCAAGGAGGAAAAAACGCAGGTTTTGGGTATTTTGTCAACTCATTTTTGTTTTTAATGGTTCTTTATGCGTGCTGGGTCTTTTCTTGGATTGTTAGTGTCATGTTTCCAATCCCATGCTGGACAGGCAGTGACGGGAGCTCACCCCCGGTCTGTGGAAGGACCAGAGCTCATCAGAGAACTGAGTTTAGCTCCTGACAGGTAAGAGAGATTATCTGGACAAAATCCTGGTGGACAAACAGATGTGGGAGCAGCAGCTTGCAGAAACACCCTCATTTCTGTGCTTGGCCCAACCAGCCACCCTAATACTTCTCATTAAAAAAATGTTCCTGAAACAATGAAAAATCCAATCATTGGGAGTTGCTGTGTGTCCACAGAGCAGGTCTGGCCTAGGAAAAGCCAGACGTGGGAGCCAGGAGCATGTCAGGGTGGCGGTGTACGTACAGTGCAACCTTCCCCAGGGACTCGGGTCCAGGTGGAGGTTTGCACCAACAACCCCAGGATGTACTAACCAGACACTCAACCCGTCCCTCAACACTTTACACAATCTTGGGGCTTTTTGGTGTCTGTCGGCTGCAGGGGAGGTGAGAAGCTGCTGAAATGACCATGCATTACTTAGGCTGGAGCAAGTAAGCAGATGCCTTCCCTTGAATAATTGAAGACTCGGTGTTTACCTGTGCTAATGTACTCACCATGGGTGTGTTGTAGATGTATTCTTGACAGCAAGCATCAGACAGCACCAATACAGCCCTTGGACTCCTCTTGTGCACCCAAGCCCATGCCACCACCTCAGACCCTGACATACGATGCTTGGGACATGAGTAAGAGACCAGAGAGCAGCATGCTGCCCTTCTGCTGCCGCAGGGACATACAGAACTGGTCTCAATATTATTCTTCATTCAGTTAGGGTTTTTTTTTTTCCATCTTATTTCCATCAGTCAGGGTGGGTTCCCCCATGGTTTGAAGACCACTGTCCCCTGCAGAGGTGGGGAGATGGGTGCAGGTAGCCTTGGAGGTAACCCAGGGCAGACTCAAGCCATTCAGTCAACAGCAGGAAGGTGAAGAGCAGGCTGGAGGATTAAGACACCCGCAGCAGAAGACAAAAGGGTGAGTAAATCCTAATGAAAAGAGGGATAACTTCAAAAGGCAGCTCACAGCATGCCTCAACATGCCTTGGCGAGTTGAAAAATTCTTAATTCAACTCCTCCATTGCAAAAAGAGGATGAGCCCCTGGTGCACACCTGACAGTCCTTCCACACCACCTGAGAGCATGTGAGGACCTCTTCTGTGGCTGGGATACTACTAAAACATAGTCTCAGGCCATTAAAAACCCCAACCCACTTGGAGCTGCAGAACCACTGGCTCCTTCTGTGATATCTCCTTCCTCCAGCTGCTTGATAAGAGGAAGAATTAGGGCAATTTTTAAAGCAGTCCCACCTGGGCATGGCAAAAGGTAGGGAGCATGCTTTCCAGGATGGTATGAGCTCTCTGCCAGCCAAAGAAGTGGTGTTGCAATGCTTTTTATAGCCTGGTAACCAGCAGCATTGCATGCTACAGCTGAGTTTTTGGAGGGGCGATGCTGAGCTCCCCCATCTTTTGATGGCCAGTGTGAGGTATTGCCCTGGACCAGCACTCTCAGCTTGTGCAGGGTATAGCAAAACTCAAAAATGCTCAGAAAAGTTATCCAAAATACTTCAAAATTAGCTTTACACTCTCATCTTCCCCTTCCTCGTGTCCCAGGGAAGAATCTCATTGATTCCTGATGCTCCAGGCTCGGCCTGACCTGCCCCTACCCCCATGGATAGGCTTGCAGGGGGGCTGTGTGGGTGGAGGTGAGGGCTTTCAGCAGCATCCAGTCTGCAAAAGAGATAATATTAATGATTTTTAAGGCAATTCCCGACATTTTAGCTCAGAAAGGCTGGGCTGGAAGCAGCCCGTGGGAAGGCACTAGATGGCACCAAAGCCGGAGGATACAGGCTCCGGGCTGCCATCGCATCCTCCCCTGTGTCCCCCAGAACGGGGGAAAGTGCCCCCCAAAACAGGCAAAAAGGCTTGTGGATGTGAAAAGACCGATCTTTTTTGTTTTCCTAAGCATGCCAGACTCGGTCGACTTGCCCAGACCCTGCCCACGCAGCCAGCATCCATCCCATGGCAGGGAAACGGGCCCTGGGAAGAGTAAAAGAAATCAAATCATCTGGACGTAATGCTGAAATTAAATTGCCCAGCTGTGATTTCAAGGTAATTAACTACTGATGAGTCTGACTGAGGGTTGTTTCTCCAGGTGTTGAGCCTTGGAGCTGGGAATGTGGACAGGGACTGTCGACCTTGCCTTATTTTCGGTTAGTGCAAAGCCACCTTGAGAGCAAGGAGTGGATTTCATAAATAAAATATTGCAAAATCCTTGATTAGTGACAGAAATTGGGTTTGGCAGCAAGGCTGCTGCTGAGCATGTTGCCAGAAGGGGGCTTTCCTTCCACCCTGACTCTTATACCGGCCAGGGTTGCATCCCAAAGCCACTGCTGTGGGGAGCTGACGGGATGCCGGGATGGCAAGAGCATCCGGGATCACCAAGGAAATTACACCAAAACCTCTGCTCCCCAAAAATATGGGTAGGACAGAAGAGAAAGGATAAATGTAGGGCCATTCTTGAAATAGGGTGATGTGAAATAGCCTAAAGCCCAATCTCTGCCCTCTCTGTAGGGGGTCAGAGGGTCGATGTCAAGGATGTGTGCTTAAAAGTGTAATTCGAAGGAAGTATTTCATCAGCCCCAATATCTTGCTCTGAACTCAGTGCAGCTCATGTTTTGCAACAACTATCACACGTCAGGAGAATGACTTTGTTTTGTAGGCTGCCATACCCCAGCAAATGGAGAATGAAATTCCTCAAAGCAAATTCTATTTTAACAAAATGATGAGACATAAATGGGGGCATCATAGAATCGTTTAGGTTGGAAAAGACCTTTAAGATAATAAAATCCAACTGTTAACCCAGCACTGCCAAGCCCACCACTAAACCATGTCCCTGAGCTTCGCATCTACACATCTTTTAAATCCCCCCAGGGCTGGTGCCTCCAGCCCCACCGGGCAGCCTGTGCCAGGCCTTGGCCACCCTTTCCGTGATGGGATTTTCCCTCATTCCCAACCAAAACCTCCCCCGGCACAATGTGAGGCCATTCCCTCTCATCCTGTCGCTTGTTCCCTGGGAGAAGAGCCCGACCCCCCTGGCTCCAGCCCCTCTCAGGGGGTTGTAGGGAGCCAGAAGGTCTCCCCTCAGCCCCCCCCCCCCCTCGGATAAAACAAGGTATTAGACAAAGGAGAAAGAGCAACCTGGTAACTGCACACAGCAAGAAGAAACCCACCTTCTTCCACCAAGCCATTCCTATCAAGTTGTCCCACCAGTTTGCATCTAACATGGATTTCCATTTCTGTACAGGGACGTGCTATTTTCCTTATTTCTTGGGCTATGTCCAGGACTGCCTCTCCGTTATCATCGATTTTTAGACAGCAATCTGATGTATTCCATTTTCCACATACTCCTCCTTCTTCAGCTAATAGATAATCCAGGGCTAATCTGTTTTGGTATACAGAGGCCCTGGTTTGTTTCTGTTGTTTAACGATCAATTCTAAAGCGGCTGAGGTTTTGTTAGTTATAACTTCTACTACAGCCTGTAGTCTGATAATCCGGTTCAACATATAATTAGGGGTTCGATATCCCCAACTTCCATCTTGTGCCCAAGTGGCTGGCCCATAGACCTGTATAATCATTTCAGGGGGCCATTCGTCTTCATCCCACCATTGGGTTCCCCCTATTTAATTTCTTTTTTATCGTCTCAGTTCATCATATACCGGGACTCCAAGTTCTTCCCCCTTTTTATCAGGTAGAAGAAAGAACCCAGGTTGTATTATTCCCAATGAACAACTACCCTTCCAATCAGGAGGCAATCCTGAATATGCCCTTTTTCCACATATCCAAAATAATCCTTCAGGAGCCTTCCAGAACTCCTGAGCTGTATTATTTAAGTTTTCCCAATATCAGGAGATCTCCGATACCCCTTTGTAGGGCCCTTCCTCTCCTGTGTAATTATACATTTTGGTGAGATTATTATATTCACATGAGTCACCTGTTTTATTCCAGTACCACATAGGCTTATCTGGGAACCACCATTCATGAATTCCATTATGGACCTTATATCTTGTGCAAGGTGAATCACCCACTCGTGTTTTCCACTGTTTTCCTTTTCGCCACAAACATTTATCCCCGATGGTCTCAGTGCTTAATATCCATCCTTCCGGTTTATCTCCCTTGTTTATTTTAGTATGATTCCAGAATAATAATACCTCGGGTCCTAAGAAACTCCCTTTCCATGGCCACTCCTCTGTTGTTAACGGCCCTCCACAAACCCAACATCTGGTTACATTCAGTTTCTGACTTATCTGCTCCCCTAAGTCTACAAATAAATTCTTTCCAAATTTTGGTAATTCTATTACATTCTCTAGTTGCTTCATGAGATTCTCATACAATTGCCCTGGCTGAAACTTTGATACTGGGGCAGGTTTCATTAGCATCTTAATTTTGTTCTGCACTAACTCCCTCTTTACCTGGTCTTGAAGCCCTCCTCCATCTGATATGTCCCAATGTCCAGCCTTGGAAAAACATATCCATTTCTTCCCTTTTGGGCATGTTAACCCATTTTTGTATCCTGATCTTCCCAAATTCTTAGCTACCCAATATTGCTGGTTCCCCACCGTACAGGTGTCGGCCTGATTCGACTTGTAACATACACCATTTACAAAGGTATGAGTCGCAAGAACCAGCTTGTCTTCTCCCACGGAGAAACACATCTTGCATGCATCGACTACATGAACTTTCTCCAAGCACAAGTATATTCGGGAGAAGAATCACTATTAGAAATTCAAAGCAAAACATAACTCCACTCACTTTCCCTGGCTTGTGAGGTTGCTTCTCACAGCCGGTATGCAGTATCTTCGTGGCGGCAAGTATAGCGATCGCTTAAATTTCTATTTTGCACTTGTTTCAGTCTTGCGGTCTCCAAGCAAAATGCTGGTGGCATTCGCTTATTACTGTGTTCCAGTTTTCCTCAGTCACCTCCCATAACTGAGGAACCAGCAATTCCCACCCACAGAGGAGAGTCTCTATTCTACACTCATCCCATCTCACTCCTCCTAGTTTGAGTCGGTGGTTAAAGCGCCAACACTTAGGGCAAAACCAACTTCTTTTGGTAGCATGGCAATACCAGCATTGACTACAATCTATACAGATACATCTTGTCCATGCCCAGCGTTTGGATGTAACAGGCAGGGTATAAAAGCAGGATGTGGAAAAGGGGCCAGTTCTTCCCGCAAATGAGGATACAGTGGGTGATGCACCTTATACAAGTCACAAGCAAGTGCAAACGTTTGATTTCCTACTGCATATAGTCCAGACCTCCCTGACTGTAAAGGTATCCTCCCCTCCCACAGGGAATGCCACAGCCTGGAAAGCTGTCCCACTTCTTTTTGAAACCAGTGGCAAATTCAAAACTCTTTTTCCTTAGGTTCGTCAATTCGTAAGTTTCCTGGATTGTTTTGATTCATCAATTGATCCTTCATTTGAGGGTCACCTTGGTGTCACCAGGCGGGGAAGTCACAACCCAATGATCGGGTGCAGCCATCAGTCCTTTTATCCGGCTAATGTGTGTCCATCCTTTTTCTCTTGTTCGCGCTGCAAATTCAGTGGTCAGTAGAACCTGGAAAGGACCCTCCCATTAAGGGGTTAATGAATGTTCTTTCCAAATTTTGACTAATACCTGTGGATAACTGGCTAGCTGAAAAGGGTCACATAGACATAGTCCAGCTGGCTGGACAAAAATGCACATCGCTCTCAGCTTATCTGAAGTAAAGCAAAATACACTGTCTTTGGCTGTTCTTGTTACACAGTAACAGGAAGATTTTGGTGGGAAAAGAATGTTGCAGGTGGGAACAGATAACTACAGAAGAGAAACTAGGGGCGGGCTTGGTGTTTAGGCAACTAACCAATAATGAGCTTAACTTTTGTAATATGTATGAGCTAATTATAACAAGGCATAAAAGGTGACTGTATAAGAGACAATAAACGAAGTCTGCTGATCACTCATATTGAGCGACTGTGTCTTCCCTCCGTCGCAACAAATGGCGCCCGAACAGGGACCCTAGAGAGGGCTGAACCTGCGAGCCACGGTTCGACGGAGATTCGGGTACCGGTGCTGAAAGCAGCGCAGGAGGCGGAAGGGCACAGTCCCCGCGCCCGGGAGCACCTACAGAGGGTCCCGCCGGCCACGCGTCACCGAAGTCTCGCAAAGGCTGCAACAGCGCTGACGAAGGTATGGAGAGACAAGCGACGTATGATTCGCTCATATGCTTTTTAGAAAAGCGGAGCGTTCGGGACATAGATTGTAACAAGGAATTACCCGGGTTATTAGCGTATGGGATAGCATCCGGGACCCCCGCGGCAGCGGCGAGCGGCGGCGCGCGGCCCGGCAGGCCCCTTCCCGGCCGCGGTTTCTCTCCGAGGCGGCACCCCCCCCTCCACCCCCCCTCGCTCCGATCGGCGCCATGGCGATGCAAGCGGCCAAGCGAGCTGACATCTGGCTGCCCCCAGAGGTCAATCGGATCCTTTATATTCGGAACCTGCCGTATGAAATCACAGCGGAGGAAATGTAGGATATCTTTGGGAAATACGGACCTATTCGACAAATCAGAGTTGGAAACTCTCCTGAAACAAGAGGAACAGCTTAAGCTTCTCAAGGAAAAATACGGAATTGATTACAAACCCACCACCCCCACCCCCCCCAAAAAAAAAAAAAAAAAAAAAAAAAAGTGCTTCAGATGTCCCCTACAAGAAATGGGTTTCTGCTTTGAACTAGCAAACATCTCTGTGTTTAAAAAGAAGCCTTTTTGCCTTGATGGAGATAATTTATTCTGTATTCTGTATTTATGCTGTATTCTGAATGTGGAAATTGGTTGGGACTAGGAGGCTGGTTTAAAGGCATTTTGCAAACGGGATTATTATTTTTGATCGTTATTGTAATAATAGTTTCTTGATCAAAACCAGCCAACACTATTTGTAAGCATTAGGCATATCTGGAAGAGAATGCCTTTATTTGAATCAGCAGTTAAGGTGTAGTTTAGTCTGAGGCTGTGGTTTTATCTGCTTCTGGTGAATTTTTGAAGTGATGAAACCAGAGATACTAAGAGTTATGAGGTAATAAGGTAATAATCTAAGTAAGGGTGCTGTCTTTTATGTCTACAAGTGCAATATGCTTTTATGTAGCAGAGAGAAACTTTGACAATAATGTTGCTTGAGCGAGATGTGCATGTGACAACTTGGGAAAAGGGATATCACAACTGGAGTGCAACAGTGTTTCTACGTCTGGCAGAGTGAAATCTTTCAAGACCTGAGTTTAGACAGTCTAAAATAAATTGTTAGTATTCAGAAAACCCATCTTAAGCCTCTTTTGCTTACATAGTGTTATGGAAGTCAACTGCTATTGTAGAGAATTAATGATTTTTTAATACATATTAACAAATACTACTATTTTAACTTGAGGCAGTTGAGTGAGAAATACTAACGTGTAGCATTTGAGGGAATGTCAGCATAAATCGCACTTACATTAAGACTGCATTTTTAATTACTGTACTCGTTAAGATTCGATGATGCCATAAGGCTAAGGCCTTTTATCACAGATCGGTTCTGAACTAAAAGGTGTGTGCACATGTAGATATGCACATTTGTGTTATTTTCCTTAATTGGCTACAAAATAATATAATCAGGTTGGGGACTAGATCTTGGGAATTTGTCTATTATACTTCTGTTTGTTAAGGAACGTGCATAACACACAGCACCCATGTAGGCTTGGCTTGTGGCATAGTTGTCAAATTTAGCATAGACATTCAGACAGATAAGCAACGTACTCTTCTTGTGTGTATCACCTACAAGCCATCATGGCTTAGTGTGTAAATCTGTATGTAACTATTGAAAAATCCCCTTATGAATGTATATAGCTTAGAACTAATTTTTTCCCTTTGTTAATTCTTTGATATCAATGAGGTATTCTTCAGAAAATGTATGGACTGGTTGGTTGCATAAGGGCAGTTGTTATTTGGACAGAAAATTGTTAATGGTCAGGGATTTTCCACTAAAATATTTGCAAATATTTCTAGTCAAACATCAGTTTGGTTTCTTTTTGGGTTTTGAGCTTGCATTAGTCCATGTTCAGAACTTTAAAATTACCTTTGAAGTTTTTAAACTTTTTATATCACTGGAACAGAAAGAGCATCTAAATTAAAGCTTCAAGCTAACTTTATTTTTCAAGTATTTCAGGAATTATACTTCTGAACTGACATTTTATAAGTTGGCTGTGTATTTTCCTGTGTTAAAACGCTGTTATTGAAAATGGTCAACCAAGCCTATGTCGCCCAAAATAAAAACGGGGGAATTGTGGATAACTGGCTAGCTGAAAAGGGTCACATAGACATAGTCCAGCTGGCTGGACAAAAATGCACATCGCTCTCAGCTTATCTGAAGTAAAGCAAAATACACTGTCTTTGGCTGTCCTTGTTACACAATAACAGGAAGATTGCAGTGGGAAAAGAATGTTGCAGGTGGGAACAGATAACTACAGAAGAGAAACAAGGGGCGGGCTTGGTATTTAGGCAACTAACCAATAATGAGCTTAACTTTTGTAATATGTATGAGCTAATTATAAGAAGGCATAAAAGGTGACTGTAAGGTACAATAAACGAAGTCTGCTGATCACTCATATTGAGCGACTGTGTCTTCCCTCCGTCGCAACAAATACCTAGTCCCCCGAATTTATTTTGTGGATTTTAAAATCTAACGGCATGGATTGCGATATCAGCCCCTTTTCCCTCAAGTTTTCCAGACTCTTTGATATGCTTTCAATATATTTGTGAATTTCTAAACTTCCTCCTTCATAACTGGCCATCTCTTGCTGTGAGATCAGGAAGGGAAGCCCAAACATCATTTCATAAGGGGAGACCCCTATATCAGTCCTGGGTTGTGTTCTGACCCTCAACAAGGCCAAGGGTAAACATTTCACCCAAGACAGTTGTGTCTCCACCATTAATTTAGTGAGTGCTCGTTTTAATGTCTGGTTCATTCTCTCTACTCCTCCTGAACTTTGAGGATGCCATGGGGTGTGCAGTTCCCACTTGATGCCTAAGGCCTGAGTCACTTGTAATATTACCTTGGAAGTAAAGTGTGTTCCCCTATCTGAATCAATTCGTTGTATTATCTCATATCTAGGAACTATTTGCTCTAATAAAATCTTTGATACTGCATTTGCAGTAGCCCTTACACTTGGAACTGCTTCCACCCAATGGGTTAAATGGTCCACTATCACTAACAAATACCTCCACCTCTGGACTTGGGGAAGCTCAGTAAAATCTACTTGGATACTTTGAAAAGGACGTAATGCCAAACTTCTTCCCCCTGTTGGGGTTCTCCTCATGGCCTTCTTATTGATTTTCTGCCAGGTTATGCATCCTTCAGTTATTTGTTTGGCTATCATGGAAACCACTATACACCCAAAATGTCTTAGAAAGTGATCACATAAGGCTTGAGTTCCCCAGTGAGTTTGTTGCTGTAATTCCCTTATCATTTCTCGTGTTATTTCTTTGTTTAGTATCTGTCTTCCATTGGGAAGGAACCACTTTCCGCAGGGGTCCTTTGCTCCCCCAGTTTTTATCAATTCCTTTTCTTCCTCCCGTCCAAACCCAGGAATTCGGGTGAGTTGGGTAGGTTCATGGGTTACTGCAAGCACTTTGATGTTTCTGTGATTGGCAGCATCTCTAGCTCCCCGGTCAGCTAGATTATTCCCCTTTATCTCAGGAGTATTTCCCTTTTGGTAACCCTTAATATGGACTACTGAAGTTTTGGCAGGTAACTTTAGAGCTTCTAATACTTCTAAAATCAGGCTCTCATGTATCAACCCTTTTCCCTTTGCATTTAATAATCCTCATTCTTCCCAATTTTTCCCAAATGTGTGTACCACCCTGTAAGCATAGTGAGAATCAATATATATTGTTCCTATTTTCCCGGTCAAGAGCCTAAGTGCTCGGTTTAGAGCATAAAGTTCACAACACTGGGCGGACCAGGATCTGGGGAGCTTCCCTTTTTCCATTGTTCTCATCAATTTCCCGTCAATTACTGCATACCCCGATATCCTTTTTCCCTGGATACATCAAGAAGATCCATCTACATATATTTGCTCTCCCTCAGGGAGTGCATAATCTGCTAGGTCCTCTCGGACTCTAGTCTGATAGTTAATCAGTTCCATACAATCATGTATTAACTCCTCCTTTGGTTCCCCATATAAGAACTGAGCAGGGTTTAAAATCTTGCTGGTCGCTAATGTCAAATCCTCCTGATTGAGCAAGATGGCTTCATATTTTAACATCCTACTATTAGTAAGCCATTTCTCCACCTTTTGATTAAGTATATTTCTGATAGAATGCGGGGTATGTACCATCAATTTTCCCCCGAATGTGACTTTACTAAAACTGAGGTGGCAGCTACTGCTTGAATGTATGTTGGCCAACCTCTACTGATGGGATACATTTTGGATAAGAAGGCCACAGGTTTTTTAATCCCTCCCCAATCCTGAGCCAGCACCCCATGTGCCACACCACCTTCCATATTTACATATAAATAGAAAGGCTTATCCAAGGAAGGGAGGCTCAACACAGGTACTTGTGTCAATTTGGTCTTTAGTTGTTCCAAACTAGCCTTGTCTTCCTTTGTCCATGTGGGATTTTCCTCAATGAATTTGTCATACAAGAATCTTACTACCTGTGTGTATCCCTCAATCCACAATTTACAGTATCCCAATAGCCCCAAAAGCTTCCTTATCTCAGTCTTATTTCGGAGGGGGAGGGGGGGGGGCAGGGAAAGTATGCCATTTATTCTTTCTGGGTTCAGTCTGCGGCTTCCCTGGCTAATGATGTGCCATAAATATTTGACCTCAGGTTCCACAAACTGAAGTTTCTGCTTGGATACTCTCAGTCCCTCCTGTCCTAAAAAGTTCAACAGTCGTATGGTCATTTCCCGTACTTTTTCCTCTTCCATCCCTGAGACTAATAGGTCATCCGCATATTGTATTATCTGTGTTCCTTCGGGGGTTTGGAATTGCTGGAGGACTTGCTCCAAAGCTTGTCCAAATAAGATCGGGGATTCGGTAAACCCCTGGGGTAATTTTGTCTATCTATATTGTTGTCTATATCCGTTGTAGGGATTTTCCCATTCAAAGGCAAAGACTTCTCTGCTCTGCTCATCCAGTGGGCAAGCCCAAAATGCATCCTTGAGATCATAAACCACTTCTGTTGGGGTGATACTTTGCTTAAAAGGGTATATGGGTTGGGTACTACAGGATATCGAGTTATGGTTCTTTTATTTACTTCTCAAAGGTCCTGGACCAGCCGATATGTCCCGTCAGATTTCTTAACAGAATGGGAGTATTGTGAGGAGACATACAGTGTTCTAGAGTGCCCTCTTTTACCAGAGCATCAATTATTGGTTGGAGCCCTTTTCGTCCTTCTAGTGATATGGGATATTGCCAAACCTGTATCGGACGCCTTTCATCCTGGATAGAAATGACGATGGGTTCCTCGGTTTCCATCCCCAGTCCACACTTTAGGGTCTATTCTCAACTCATCCTTCCAAGTCAACCTCAAAATTTTTACCACCATCCTTCCTTCATCAGGAACAACTCCTATCCCTAGTTGAACATGCAGGTCTCTTCCTAGTAAATTGCATCCTGCCCCTGGGACAAATAAAATGTCTCCTTTCCCCCTTCTGTTATTCCTTTTCATCTCTATTTGTCTAATTATTGGAGCTCTAAACCCCTCCCCTTTTACTCTGATTATTTTTATGGTATCTTTGCTTCACACCCTAGAGGCACTTGACACACACATGTTCGTTCTGCTCCAGTGTCCACTACAAATTCTAATGTTTCCTCCTGAGGTCCTACTTGCAGATTTATCAAGGGCTCTAGGTGGGATCCTTCCCCCAGAAGGAAGAGCCCCTGACACCCCTAATCCTCCACATTGTCTTCCTGTGTTATTTTAAAGACCTTAAGATCTTTATTTCATTTTGGACATTCTCTTTTAAAATGTCCTTCCTTCCCACAGTAAAAGCATTCACTCCTCTCTGCTCCCCCCTTTTTGGGAATCCCTCTATTTCTCTGAAGATCCCCATTCCTCATGGTGGCAATCATTATTTTTGCTTTAGCTTTAGCCTTTTCCTCATCCCGTCTCACATACACTTTTTGTGCTTCCCTTAGTAGTTCATTTAATCCCTTTTCTTGCCAGTCTTATAACTTTTCCAACTTCCTGCAGATGTCTGGCCAGGCATGGGTAACAAAGTATACCTTCAAAAGGGTCTGCCCCACTGTATCCTCGGGATCTACTCCCAAATATTGTTGCATGTTTTTCTGGAGCCTGGCTAACCATTCGGTGGGCGTTTCGTCCTTGTCCTGTCACCCATTGAAAGCCTTTGCGACGTTCTGTCCCTGGGGAGTAGCCTCCTTAATATCTTTAACAATCAGGCTACAGTAATCCAACATATTCTGTCAGCCATATTATTATGATCCCAGTTGAGATTTGTTAGGGGCATCTTCTGATCTCCAGGTGGTCCTTGTTGATTTTCCCTCTCCCAAACTCACATGCCTGCTACCCTAATCATTTGCCTTTCTTCTGGGGAAAAGATAATGCTCAGTATGGACTGCATTTCTTCCCACATGTAGATACTGGGCCCTAGAAACTGATCAAATTGTTTGGCAAGCCCCAGAGGATCCTCTAATAAGCCCTTGATCTCCTTTTTAAAGTTTCTCACTTTGGTAGAAGTCAAAGGAGCGTTCACAAACCAAATACCTTCCTGTGCCCCTCCCAATGGTACTTCTCCAAGTGGAAAAACTCCAACTGCCTGCTCTTCGCCTAGCGCTACTGCTTTAAAAGTTTGTCTCCGTCTTGTTCTGGGAGTCCTGTCGGGTCAGGGTATACTTCCTCTTTCATCAGGCCCTCCGGTGCTCTCACTCGGAGGGGCATTAGAAACTACCAGGTATGGAGAGGGCAAGGACTCAAGGGGGTCCCATTTACGAGGTGATTGCCTTGAAAACTCCCACTAAGCAAGGTCAAATTTCCCCTTTCCAACAAGCAGCGTATTCATTCTGTTCTGGATTAGGGGATTCTTGGGCATTCACATAGAGGTTTAATGCTTGACAAAGCCAACCCTCAAATAACCCATAACGGGACCGATGTAAAAGAAGAGACTCGAACTCTTATGGGTTACTCTAGGTTTGCATGTTTTAATCGGTCCAGCAGCGTTGGGTCACCTCTGCAGAGAGTGACAAGCTTACAAGATTTTCAGTCACATATTTATAGTATCTACCTAAACATTACATAATCTCTTGATTCCACAATAAATCTTCTATCAGTTCCTATCTTGACAGTCGGCTTCACAAGTTGTTCCGTATCTTGATCACCTTGCTATTTTGCTTCTTCTTTCAAGGATGATTGCTTCAGGTTCCGTACGTCCCAGTTCTGAGTAATCACAATAGACAATCTCCATAGTTTCAGCCTTCTAAAGGTCAGGGTCTCCTGTTCTAAAAAGCTCCTTTGAACTGTCAGGCATAATCTTATTAATATCAAACTTTTATTGTCTAGCATCTATCAGCTGACTGCGCTTGCAGTCCTGGTTTGGGCTATACAGGGGACAAAGCTGAGGTGTACAGCCTACAGTAGCACTGATCTGGCATTTTCCTCCAACACGGATACAAATGATCTGGTCTTATCTCTTCCTTGGTCCACTCTAACATACAATATTTTATCATTTTAATTTTATCTTTATTCTTAGTTTTCTCAGTTCTTTCCCAATTTGCTAACATCAACCCCAGTGGACTGTCTGGGGGTATTTCATTCGGTGTTCTCTGGCTCCCCTTTTCCCTGGGACTCGTTTTACTACTTTCCTGTCCCATATTTTCCCTAGGGCTGTCTCCCACATGGCTTTTCAATCGCTTCATCTCTTCACTGGCCAAGTCCCTCACGGGATATTGGAACCATGGTTTAGAAAGACTCCACAATCACTTACTGGAACGGGGCTACCCCATCAGGTCTCACTCAGTCATGCAGTCAAGCCCCCACTTCCCGCCCAACCGAGTAATACTTACAGTCCTTCTTACTTGGGTCTTTGTGCATGTGAATTACAGGCAACTGCGGCTTTACCTCCTGGGGAGCTCCAAGTAGTTTTTGCTCTAAGAGCCTCTCTCTCTCTCTCTCCCGGGTGTTTGGCCAACAGTCCCAGTAGTCAGAGGTGTGCCATCAGAGAGTTCACCGAAATCAGCGGGGCACACCTCCTATCTGACAGTTGCCAAAGATCCTGTGGCTGGGCGAGCTAGTATCCCAGATGAGCCCTCAAATTTATTATAAATACCCGACCCACAAAAGGCTGGTTCAGAAATCTTTATTGTGAGGCAAAGTCAAAGAGCAAAAACCACAGCGCTGGGTGCGTGACTCTAGTCAGAGGCGTGCCAAACAAGTTCAAATATGATCTATTTAAACCATCAAGGTTGCATCAGCCATATACATATTCATTATTTTCTCATAACTATTTACAATATTCCTTGAAGTGATTTAAATAACTCCACCCCTGTTGCGCTTGCACCTTTCGGTCGTTGGGGTCTTCTGGTGGTCGTTCAGGGATGAAGTCAGATGTCTTCCTCGCGGTGAACTTTTGACCCGAGGAGGACAGCTTGTTATCTGTCCAGCACAGCACTTAGCGAAAAGCCAATATCTATTCGTTCGTTTCTTACATGCCGATGCCCATGCATCGTGCCCACGTGCGTGCGCGTGCACCCGCACCTGCATGCCGACGCGTGCCTGCGCGCCGACGCGCACACGTCCCTCCGTGCACGTGCGCCAGCGCCCATGCACCGTGTCCCCATGTGCCCGCGCGCGCGCACGCAGACGTGTGCCCGCGCCTGCGTGCCAGCGTGCGCACGTGCTGCGGGGTACGCGTGCGCCCGTCCATGCACGCGTGTAGCTGCGCGTGCACATCCGCCCCTGCGCGCCCGCGCGGCCGCCCCGCCCCCTCGGCCCTCTCGTCGTTTCCTATTGGCCGGCAGGGTGGCTGAAGGGGCGGGGCCGAGAGGCGAAGGGGCGGGGCTTAGGGCCGTCGGCGCTCTGCCATTGGCAGCGGGCGCTTTCGTGTGCCGGCGGAGTGGGCGGTCGCTACTCGCCGCCGCGTCGGAGGGGCCGGCGGGACCGGGGCGGGCCGTGCTACGCTACGCCACGCCACGCCACGCCACGCCACAAAGGCCGCAGCATGGTCCTGGTGCATGTCGGCTACCTGGTGCTGCCCGTCTTCGGTTCTGTGCGCAACAGAGGTACCGCGTCGTGCGCGGGGACTGCGGTTTCGTGTCTCGGGGTCGCTCCGCGCTGAGGGAGGGGAGGTGGCGGAGGTGCTGCGTGGGCGGGTGGAGGGCTCGGCCTGGGCCGCGGGTGCCCCGTTTGGGGTGAGGAGGGGCGCCGACTCCAGGGCCCTCCCCGTCTCGTGGTCTCGCCGTGCGCTCAGGTGGGTGGTTGGGGCGAGCCTGCCTCGCTCCGCGGGCGCGCAGGGCTCCGCCCCCCGCCCCCCCCCCTTCAGTGCCCGCTGTGGGGGTCCTGGTCTCCCCTTGCCGAGCTCCCGCCCGCACCCCCAGCTCGTGCTTCGGTAGACCCATTTGCCTTTTTTTATTTTTTATTTTTTATTTCTTAATTCCTCCCCCGTCTCGCCGTGTAGCCTAGCCACCAGGCCATTTCAGCGTAGCTGTAGACGATAACAGCCTTTTTTGTACCTTCATCCTATTTAGCTGAGTACATTGCACTGTAAATTCCTGTTAAGTGGATTCATTTTGCTGTGGTCGTTGGGCGCAATGTTTCCTGGGGGGCTTCGAGTGGGCCAAACGCCCTCAAATTACGACCCCCCCCCCCAAAAAAAAAAAAAAAATTGAGGAGGGGAAATCCAGTAATTGGCTTTAATTCCAATTATATAATTGGAAAAGAGGTGGAGACTAAGAGCTGTGGTTAAACAAGGGCTGAAATACTACACCACCACCCCCTTAAAATTTCATTGCAAAAAAACCGACTGGCAAAATGGTTTTCCATTAAACAGGGATAACGGTTTTTCTGCTGTGCTAAATTATTTCCTGTTCTTATTTTGTGGGTAATTTTCTGTATCGAATATCCTTTGGTTGTGTATCTTCACCTTTTTCTTGTACTAAAACTAAAGCATGGTCTGTATTTTTTTACATTACCTAGTTTCTGATGTAAATATCTCTGTAGAGACATACCCTGCTGAAATGTAATGTGCTGTAGCCTATACATCTGCTCAGTGTACGCTGCTTTTGTTCTGTTGCCCTTCCATAGCATGGTGGGCCTTGCCTTTTTGTATTGTGTGCATGATGACATTGTTACACACGATTCCACTAATACTAATATACGATCTCTCAATAAAGAAACTAGTTTTCCTATATTAACCTAGTGTGCTTTTTCTATTGCTGTTTTCCCATTTATTGTCGTATCCTGCTGTTTAGTTTTTTTCTTGTTTTCCCCCATCGTGAGGTTTGAGTGAGTGGATTTTTTTTTTCCCCATAGTGCAGATATGGGGGCTTTTTAATACATATCTTTTTCTTTTTTCCTCCTGTCTCATATCTACCCTCAGCATTAGTCTGTGTGTCCATACTCCCTAGACGCACAGTCTGTATTACTGTTGTGCCGATGCAGAATTCTGTTTTACTGCAGAACAGCAAAAAAAAAAAGTGTATAAATCCAAGCCCTTGTTATTAACAACAACAAAAAAAGATATTTGATGAAGGGTCTGCTGCTTATTTCATTCTAGTTACAACATACACTCCTTATCAGACAGATACCAAAATGAGAGGGGCAACCTCCGGATGGATGGGGGAATTATCAATTATTATTATTATTATTATTTTTTTAAAAAACCCTTCTGATTTACAAGAGGCAAATGAACCTGGAGGAAAAAAAAATCCCTCTAATCTATTAGCTGTATATTTAAACATGCATATATGTGAGTACCTCTCCCACCATCTGCTAGGCGAGAAGTTGCTGTGCCTCAGTCCCAGGGCAACTGGCACGCTATAAATATCTTCACTAGCCTCCCTACAAGGCAGGGCTCATAAAACTGTCCCAGCTGCTAATGTTGTAACTACATTTTCATGCTTGAAGCCTCCAGGCCCACCATCTTCTGAATAACCCGATTTGGTCAAAAGAGCAAACTGGGGGATTGGGAGCCTTAAAATATTGGGAGCAGGGAGAGCTGGACAACCCGATTGCGATCAGTGAGTAGTTTTGCTCTGGCTGCAAGGCAGTAATAATACCAGTCACCTCTCCTTGTTCCTGTGCCAGACCTCCTTTCCCAGGTCTGCAAAATGGTCCTATAAAACCTCCCCAATTTTGGCTTGGGATGCCAGGAGAAACAGGAAAGTCAGGGCTCCCAAAAATGGAAGGTGGGGGTGGGGAGGGGGGGAGCATCTTGTCTTTAATTGCATTTCCACAGGAGCAGGGGAGGCACAGGATTGGTTATTTGTCTTTACTGAGAGGAAGACAAATTCAGCAGGTTGGTGGTTCCCCACTACTAAAATTTCAAGAGTAGCTGCTAGCAAACAAAACAAAAGCAAGTGGCTCCAGCAACCCGTCCTGCCTTAGCCCAGCATCCCTTGAAGAGAGGCATCATTTTGTAAGGCTGTGCCTTTCTACCTCCCTCCTAGCTTGATCCTGAGTTTGGTTGGTTTTTTGAAACATTTATTTATGATTTCCTTCTCCATATTTCCTTTTCTGTGTAGCTCGATGACTGTTTGGCCATCCTGTCCCGTTCCCCCCCCCCGTTCCCCCCCCCTTGTATGAGCACAAGTAGGTTGCCCCCCCTGCTCCCCCCTGGATGTAGTGTATGCTGTGGCCCTTTGTTCTTGCTCCATCCTCGTCCCGGGCCAGCGCTGAGCTCCATGCGTGACACATGTCCCCGTACGCATCCTGAGGAGGGAGGCTGTGCTTCTCACTTGCATGAAGGGAGACATGCATGCCTTTTGGGGCTGATCATTTTCCAATGTGATGATTTTTTTTATTTCCCCCACTTCCTTTTTTTAAAATTTTTTTTTAATTTTATTTTTTTTTAATTCAACCCCCCCACACACACGTGAGACAATGAGATTTGGGTTATGGCGTGGGAAAAAATGAAATCCCCCCCTCTCCATTCCCAGAAACCCTACCCTGAAACCCTGACATGGATAAACCCAGTCCCCTCCAAAACATACCTCATGCTACAGACACCTGCTGGCAGCTGCCCCTTTGTTTGGAGTGGTGGATTCACTGCAGTGAGCGTGATAAACCCCCCCATCTTATTCTGCAAATTAGCACTAATACAGAGCAAAACTGTTTGTTCAATATACTCTGAGGATACCCTGGTAATCTAATAATACAGAAAACTGCTGGGTTAATGGCAGCTCGCACTAAGCGATTTATTATCTGCATCATATTTTGACTTGTCTTGTTAAGAACACATTCTTACAAGAGGAAACATTCCCCCTACCCCCCACCCCCCCCTACCCCTGTCCACCTCCCAGCTTTTATTAGCTAGTAACCACCAGGCTTTCATAGCTCATAATCCATCAAAACACATCCACAATTTAATGACTTAATTCCTTTGACACTCCCGAGTCTTGAAAATCTACCTGGTACAAAGAAAATAATCTTTTTTTATTTTAGCATTGCGGGCTGAGGAAATCCAAGACGAGTCACGTGCTGGTGGTGCTGCTGCGGGTGTGGAGGCACATGCAGTGGTTTCTATAAAGCCTATACGTCTCTCCAGCACCAACATGTCTTTTAAATATCTTCTTTCAATAACAGGGAGGCAGATAATCCCAAACACTGACAAAATGGGCTCTGAGATTCATTTATATAAACGTTGTGTAAAGGTCTTATACATATCTGTGTGCATTTAACAGTGCCGAATGGGAGCTGGACTGATCTGTCTCACACGGGGGTTTTGGGGCGGTGTCACAATTTCCATCGTTTTAAAGAAAAAGATAAACAAATAGCGGTCACATTTTGCTCATATTGGGAATTATCAGCAAAGTCTAATGAGAGCTGATCTGGATTTGCCTTTCTGTGTGCGGACCTGGCCCTGTGGAAGTGTTATTTAAGAACCGGTGAGTTGGTGCCTGAGTGAGAAAGAAAACGCAGCTGCAAAGCTGGGGCGGGGGGTTTGGGGGGTGTTTGCCACAAAACCCAGGAGCTGCTCCAGCTGGGGGGGGACAAGGTGGTGGGGACACAGCAGGGACACAGTCTGGCATCGCTTGGTGAGTCCTGAACAGAGTGTGGGGTGCCAAAGCCGGGGGGCGAGATCCATAGGTGCCGGGATGCTGCCATAACCGCCTCTGGCTTTGGTCCTTGCCGAGTCGCCGGTCTTGTGCAGAGTCCTCCTCCGTGAACCTCCTGGAAGGACTGTCCTAGAGTAAGTCTGAGCTTCCTTATTTTGTTGTTGTTGTTTTAAACCCTGCCTATAATTTGGGGAGCACCTTGTTAGCTGAAAGGGGAGGATGGAGCACTGCTGGGGCAGGCGTGGGAGCCATGTCCTCCCAAACCTGTAGGAGAACCCCCCACCCACCAAGTGCCACGGGGAGCATGTGTGACATGCAAGACTGGCTCATCCCTCTCCACTGACCAGATGGAGGATGGTTGCAACCGCTGGAGGTGCGGGGCTGGAAGGAGAGGTGGGTGGCTTTCTCGGGGGCTCTGTGGGGCATGATGCTGGGTAGCGAGGGCACGGGCATCCCCTCCAGCCCATTTACATTCTGGTTCAAACCCAAACCGTGCACTGGGGCTGCCCTGTGTCAGAGCTGGAAGGTCCCTGTCTCTAGGGATGTTCAAAAGGGGATAGATACATTCTGCAGCAGCTCAGCAGAGAAAAGCCTTTCCCATACTTAGCATGGGAGCACCCATTTTGGGAAGCATTAAAAAAACATGTCAGAAATGCGAGGGGAGGCTTTGCAAAAGGTCTTCGATGTCTAGATCATCTCCAATACCCACAACCTCCAAGACCAGAGTTGGTTTGGCGATGGGGAGAGGTGTGATGGCACCACCAGATTTTGTGACTCTTGGGCATCTCATGGCATTTAGGTGTTTCTACATAAAACCTACAGCTCCTGGAGTCGGGTGCAAAGACAAGGCTTTTTGATCAAAGGGTAGTACATAAAATAGAGCTTCACACTGCTGCTTACGGCAAACTTGGTGCTCAAAACTCTGAAGTCGGCTACAACACTCGGGAGGTTTTCCAGCTGACACGCTGGATTGGGAAGGAGAAGGGCGATGTGTGGCTGCAGCGCAGCCAGGGCAGGGACCTGCAGGTGGGTACTGAGAGCAGGGCTGAGATCCAGTGGGGAAAATGATAAATTTCCAACCTTTTTGGGTTCAATTCTGGGAGACAGAGTTGGTCGGTCTGCAGTTAGGGCTGGCAGAGGGATTGTGGTTTCCCAAGTGGCTCAGCACAGGACCCCATGGGAGATCCCCCCAGTTAATCCTTGCGTGGTCCTAAACCTTCTTGGGGAGAAAACCGGCTCTTTTGGGAATGACTAAATTCTCCCTGTAAAATAAAAAAGCCTCGAATCACTTTTCAAGCTAAAGCGAGAGTAGCAGGGACTGGAAAGCTGGCAGCAGCCAGAAGGAAGGAAAAGCAAACCCATGCCTGCTCCATGCCTCCCTACCACCTTTGCTTAACCCTTTCTGCTCCTCCTCTTGCTCACTCGTGGGACCTTTTCTCACCCATTTTCCTGCCTGCTGGTCCTTTACATTTCCCAGCCCTGGCTGGGCTGGGCTGGGCTGGCACGTGCTGTTGTGGATCCCTCTTGGTAAGTGTCCTTAACTGCTGCTGTTTTCTCTCCCTCCATTTAAAGGCTGTAAAATGTGCCTGCAGGAAAGTTGCATGTGTATGGCTTGTAGCTCTTTAATGAATATTATTGCTTTGGTTTGAGTGACTCAA
This sequence comes from Falco biarmicus, assembly GCF_023638135.1. NCBI lineage: Eukaryota > Metazoa > Chordata > Aves > Falconiformes > Falconidae > Falco > Falco biarmicus. Next base: position 11,004,609 of record NC_079310.1, on the reverse strand, counting down.
CCCAGCAGGGTCAGGAGCAAAGCAGGTGCTGGAAGCAGTGAAGATGCAGGTTATGGGGAGAGGCAATAAGGGGCAGCTTGGTACCCACGGGCTGGGACCTTTCCAAGGGAGGACATGCCTGCAGGGAGATGTTTGGATGGGGATTTCGGTAGCTTGGAGAAGGACCTGGATGTCTCTGTGTCTTGTACCACATCCCTCCGCTCCTGGCTGCTTGCAGTGGCTGCCCTGCCTAGAGATGACACCCTGAAGTCTGGGTCAGCTTAGATGGAGCCACCAGCCATTGCTGGTTTTCCCTGGGGGGCTCAAGTGGTGCTGCGGAGCTGTTACTGTGCATCGCTCCTCCATCTCCTTCCCCAAATGGTACAAGGAGCAGCCATTTCCCCTAAATGAGGAGAAAGCCAGGCCATGGATACCTTCTGGGAATTCTTTGCAGGGACCTTGAGCAGGTCTCTGGTGGAACTGGACAGCCCACCAGGCCACATAGCCAGGTGCCCAACCCTGGAGCTGAGTTAGGAGCAGCTCTGAAAACCTTCTCTCGTCTTTTTCTTCAGGCTTGGGAGGGTCTCTGAAAGATGTTCAGAAACACGAGGTCCCTTGGGCATCTGTCACGCTGTGGCTGCTCCCCACGTCAGGCTCCTCCAGTTGGAGGGTGGGATTGGGAAACGTCCCTGTAGCAAATGAGCCCTCCCCAGCAGTGCTTAGTGCTGTGTCTCTGGGATTTCTCATTCTCCTGGTGGCATCTCACTTTTCCTTCGGTCACACTGCTAAGTACTGACATATCCAAAGGGATCTTGGTTTTTTTCGAAGCTGTGGATGCGTGAAGAGGCACCACTCATGAGCACTTGCCCAACCAACCTGTTTCCATAACGTCTGCTTGAAAACTGGGGATCTACAGGCAAAAGGAAGCTTTCTCCTCCTTTTTTTTTTTTTTATAGCAGAGGAGGTGCCTGTTCTCACGCAGCCCTGCAACATTGGGTAAGGTCTCATTTGCCTGTGCTACCTGGGGCAGTGGAGGGTGTTTTTTGGGTCCACACAAGGCCCATCATCATGATCATCATCATTTGGTGGGAGCTGAGATGTAAATAGACTCTCCTGTGAGCCCCAAACTTCAGTGAGGAGCAGCTGGAGTCAGAAATGAGTTGTGGGTTCATGGTGAAGCTGCCTGGACGTGGGATGAGGCACCAAGCTGCAAAGGTCTGAACTTGTTTATCTGTACATAAATCCAAAATAAGTTCTCAGCTTTTAAAGAAGTTCCTTGGCATTTATACTGGGATGAGTAAGATAAGAATCTAGTTTGAGGTGAGGGTGGGTTTTTTTCCAAAAAAAAAAAGTAATTGTCAGCAAACTGACCACAGACTGAAGGTATTTTGTCTGCGTGTGGGCTCGGTGCTGCAGTTATCTTTGCAAGACCATCGGCGTGTTTTCAGCCCTGGTGTGGCATTTGCTGGCAAACTCAAACAGGAGCTTTTTAAATCTCAGGTAGCATCTGAAAGTAGTGGAGGTGCTAATGCTTCAGGAGAGGTGTCTGTCAAGCCTGGCAGTTTCTACAACCTCCAGATGAAAAATAGCACATCTCTGATTTACCCAGCAGGAAAGAAGCTGCAAATCTCATGCAGATTACCGGGCTTCTTGTTGTGGTTTGCTAAATCCACATTTCTCTTTCTTGTAGCTTGGCCTTTAATATTAATATCTTTAATTTCATTTATAAATTCACTTATCAGCTTTCATTAGTCATCCCGTTAATGATCCCAGGCAAGAAATTTATCATTTGACGTCAAAAGGCAGATTAAGGGACTTCTAGAGCCTTGGGAAATGGCTTCATGCTGTACCGGAATTATAGCGGTTGGCATATGAGGCTAGTACTATGTATAATTTGCATCTGCTGCTCAGGGGATGAGTGATTATTTTATATATTTACCAGAAAACAAGAGCATTTCTTAATCACGAATGGTGTTACATTTCCTGCAAACTCTGCAGTATTATGAATCATTGGGCTATAAACATCTTGTTGCCGGCATGCCTGGTTTCGCATCACCACGGTGGGAAGCCCTGGAGGGTCGGATCCTGACAGGTCGCCTCCTTCTTGGGGGTTTTACTGCATGAATGACTAATTGAAATTAAGAAGTTCCCTCAACACTAGGACCTGGAAGGGACTGGGAGTGGTTGAAGCTTTGCTTCACCAAAATTGAGCGTCTTTGGTCTGTGATGTCCCTGATGGGAGGTGAGGGTGTTGGTAGGGTTTGGAGATGGGTGTCTAAGGCATGAAAATGGGGGAAAAAAACTCACAATATTTGCTCAAAACATCTGGAAAAGAGCAGGGTTGAACTGAAAATGGATGGATGTAGCATCCCCAGGCACTGGTCCATTCAGGTCCGTCACGGTGAGGCTTTATAGATGTTGGGAGCAATCAGTGTGGTGGGAGAAGCCTTATTTTGTCCAGGCGCTGTTTGTGATATCCCACAAATTTCCAGGGACTGAGATAAGGACTGAGGAGGTTTCCTGCACCAAGAAAGCATGACATGAGTGGGCTTGGGGTTATGAGCCTTTTTTTTAATAGTGAATGTCTCAGTTGCATGTAACCTTATAAAAAAGGGTCCCCTCCCACACTGGTCACCTGCAAAGCCCATTGACAGCCCCAAACTCCCTACATAAACTGCTCCTCCAGGCACAGCCTCCTTCAAGACTGATGGGCTGCAGGCAGCTCTTTTTGAGGTGGAATGGAGAAAATCTTATCTGTCTTGTACCAAAAGCACTAATGAGCTGGTTTTGCTCAGCCCTTGTTGGCCTGAGTGGGAAACTTCTGTATGAACCTGTAGCAGGTTGACCTTGGCTGGCTGCCAGGTGCCCACCAAGCCACTCGGTCACTCCCCTTATCAGCTGGACAGAGGGGGAGAAAAATAAGATGGAAAAGCACTCATGAGTCAAGATAAAGGCAGGTTAATAAAGCAAAGGCCACGTGTGGAAGCAAAGGAAAATAAAAGATGTATTCTCTACTTCCCATCAGTAGGTGATGTCCAGCTGGTTCCTGCGAAGCAGGGATTCCGTACCTGTAGTGGTTGCTCCAGAAAACAAACGTCATAATGCATGCACCCTCCTCCTTTCTCTTAGCTTTTATTGCTGAGCAGACTTCATACGGTATGGAATATCCCTTGGGTCAGTTTGGGTTGAACATGAACCAGCCGTGTGCCCAGGTGGCCAAGGAGGCCAGCAGCATCCTGGCTGGTGTCAGCAGTGGTGTGGCCAGGGGGACCAGGGCAGTGCCCGTCCCCCTGCCCTCGGCACTGGTGAGGCTGCCCCTGGAATGGCGCGGTGGGCTCTGGGCCCCTCGCTCCCAGACAGACCCTGAGGGGCTGGAGCGTATCCAGAGCTGGGCAGGGGGCTGGGGAAGGGGCTGGGGCACAAGTGCTGTGGGGAGCGGCTGGGGGAGCTGGGGGGGGGGCAGCCTGGAGAGGGGGGGCTGAGGGGAGACCTTCTGGCTCCCTACAACCCCCTGAGAGGGGCTGGAGCCAGGGGGGGGCGGGCTTTTCTCCCAGGGAACAAGCGACAGGATGAGTGGAAACAGCCTCACGTTGTGCCAGGGGAGGTTTTGGTTGGGTGTGAGGAAAAATGTCTTCACTGAAAGGGTGGCCAAGCCCTGGCACAGGCTGCCCAGGGAGGTGGTGGAGTCACCAGCCCTGGAGGGATTTAAGATGTAGATGCTTAGGGTCATGGTTTAGTGATGGGCTTGGCAGTACTGGTTTAATGGTTGGACTTGATGACCTTAAAGGCCTTTTCCAACCTCATGATTCTGTATTTCCCTGCTCTTATGAAAGCAGCAGTAAAACCCATCGTCCATCCTCAATCTCTTGTTCAGCTCTCTGCATGACTCCTTCTTGCATTAAATTAACTGGTCATGGCCAGAGTCTTGTCTCTCAGGCTGTTCCTTGAAGCTGTGAGCTGAACATACGCTATTGCCCAGGAATTGGGCCCCGCAGCAAGGGCTGTCGTGTCCCAGTGGCCGTGGGGGGTGTGCGTGGCCGAGCGATGGGTGGTGGACCAGCAGCTCAGCTGGTGGCACTTCTACTGATCTTAGCTGCTAGGGACAAGAGCTATGTGAAAACACAGATATCTGGTTTTGATGGTGATGACTATTTTCCAGTTCACTGGCTGAAAATTTATTTTCCTGGTTTTATATTGTCTTTGACTTTTTCAGCAAAACGGGGGTTGGTGGGGGAAATGGCTTTTAAGTGGCTCATTTGAAGTGAAATGAAATAGGCCACAACCTCGGAGTGAATGCTGTCTTATGGCAGAAAATGAAACAGCATCAACTGGATGCAGGGAATAAAACCAATTCATCATAATCTTTCAGTTGGGTTTTTCATACAGAAACATTTCACGTAGACATATTTTTTTTTTTTTTCATATCTGAGAGATGGTTTTGGTGTTTCATACTCATTTGGAAAGCATGAAATGATCAGGAATAGACTGCCCCAGTCCTCTGTGTTCTTGTACTGTGAAACCATGTTGTGACTAGTGTGTGCAGAAGTCAGATTTATTTAATCAACATAAAGTGCTTTCATGCCCAAGATGAGTCTTGGAGAAGCAAAGGCTGTGTTCCTGGGGCGGGAGGTCGCAAAATATAGTTGACCCTTTACAAAATGAAGGAGGTCATGTCAACCCCTGCCTCTCCTCTTCACCTCTATTGGCAACAAGGGTGGGTTTCCAGGATTGTGAGGACCAAAGGTGGTTTCCCAAATGAAAATGAGAGCCGAGGTCTTGAACAGGACTTGCAACCACTGCTTTGCTCCTCACTGGGCTCACCTACCTGAGTTTACTTCAGTCTGCGGAAACAAATAGCATCTTCTCCACGGCCTTGTTCAATTTGTGTAGGAAAATCTGTCTGGCACATGTGATTACAAACTTGCTGGTGGAAATCCTAGGTGTTTTGCCAAAGGAGACCATAGAAGCACCCTGGAGATAAGGACATATCATCTGCAAGGAGAGTCCTGTAGTACCGGATCCAGATGGCATGTGATGCTGTCCAGGTGCTCCTTCTATAGGGTGAAGGGGTGCCCTCGGGAAGGAAAATATTACCAGGAGGTAGTTAGAAGCTTAGAAAAATAGGACATGGACCAAGGGGAAGGGAGGCAAGGTAGCTCCCCTCCCTGTCCCTTGGGCAGAAAGCAGTTCCTCCTGAAAGGAGTTGGGCTGCTGCTAGGGAAGCCAAAGCGTGTTTGTTAGGTATCTGGCATGACTCTGGTCTTCCCGTAACAAGCAGTTTTGAGTCCCGTTAATGAAATCAAGTGCCAGACCTCAGAAACATCCAGGAAGCTGATAGCAGGTTTGGGGATATGTTACGCTGGCTTACATGCACCCAAACTATGTGGGAACCCCTGTCCTTGTCCTAGGATTCCTTATCCACAGCCCAGCATCTCTCATTGAACCTTTTCCTACCAGAAACCAAGCAATGAGAGTTTTTTTTCCACCTGGGCTGACTTTGATGCTGGCAGACCCAGGCTTAGACCCATCCTCTGGCTCCCTGGACCTCCTGCGGCTCTCCCCACCTCCCGGTTTTGGTGCATTGGCACAACCGGTCCCAGCTTTCTGGCCCCACGATGGGAATGGGGAGGCAGCAAGGGCCCCTTCCCAATCTCCTGCAATTCAAATGGGAAACGGGAGGATGGATGTGCTTTGCAGAAACCCAACTCACTGGCAGCATCCCTTGGGGGGGGGAGATGACATCCAGGCCAATGTGAGAGCCAAAGGGCATCAAAGGGGTGCTGGGACCCTCCTGTGAGCTGGGGTCTTGCAGGTGGATGGTGGGGGGAGGAGAGATGGATCAGGGCACCCAACAATAACCCTGCTTGGAGTTGCCACCTCTGCAGAGGGCTTTGGGGAGTCCTCTTTGAGTGCAGCCTATTGGAGGCAGGTTTAATGTAGTGAGTGGGTGTGCAGAGCTGGCACCCTGTTCCCAATCTGAAACACTCCTCTCCAGCCCATGAATAGACCCAACCTCTGCTTGCTTTTGGGGTTTGGGTATTTTTTTCAGCATAAACAACAAGCCCATTTCTAGTGATGCTGTGACATGAGCGCTTTTGTATCACGCCGGGGAGCTGGAGCTTTGAGAAAGCTAACAAATATAATGAGACTTTTGATTAAAAAAAAAAAAAAGGGATAAAAGCCCAGATCACAACAGTACCATGAAAATGCAAAGTGTTTGCCAAAGTTCAGACACCAAAAAGCCAATGAAAAGGTCCTTTGTTCTTATTGATGCCTGCCATGAGGGGCCTGTTCCTCACATCTCCTGGGGTTTGGGGTTGGCTGTGGTGCAATCCTTAAGTTGTAGGAGTTGCTTTCTCTGCATGTCCATGTGCACACTGCATGCCGGTGAGAAAGGTGGCTTTCACCTCTGGTGCCCTGCTTTCTCCAAAGAGCAGGGCTTAAAATTCCTGGCAAATTTACATCTGTGGGAGAGCTTTTAGCTGAGTTCTGGTGTGGAAGTTCTGGGTGATGGTGGAGAAGGGAGGGCAACATGCAGCGGGAAGCTCAGGAAGATCTCAGGGCAGCAGATGATGGACCAGAATGTCAAGAAAAAGCAGTGACGCATGCAAAGAGATCCCACACCATGGGCTGGGGATGCTTGTCAGTGTGGCTTGATAATGGTTAGGAGAACTGAGGGTCTCCACCACACCCAAGCTGGGCAGGGGCTGGGGGTGGTTCTTGACTGATTTTCACAATATTAAGAGAAAAGAGACCTTTGTCAAGCAAGCTAAGCTGCTATGAAGGGCTGGACACTTTGGTTGAATGAGCCACCAAGTGCCACAAGAAAATGGAGCGTTCAGGAGTGTGGTAACCCAAGCTGCACCTGTAATACTGGGGCAGCTCTGCTCTTAAAACCATGAGCAGGTTAATGCTAGTGGGGCTTTATACCACTGTGCTGCTACCCTGAAACACAGAGAGCAGGAATCCATGTACTCCATCAGAGCAGAAAAGTAAATGACCTCAGCCCAGGGGTCCCGGGAGGGAGTTTGCCACCCATACAGCTGTTGTTTCTCTAAGAAGTAAGAATGATCCCACTGTAAAATGTCAGGGATTGGGATTTTGCCCATCCATCTTTATGTGTGAGGGTCTTCAGGGCTTGGGGGGCTGCCTGCAGGCATCTCTTTCGGGCTAGATGTTTGCAGATCTGCCGAATCTTGGACAACTACTAAGCCAGCCAGCACCTCCTAATGCAGCTCAGTTAGGTTTGCTTGGTCAAAATGCTTCTTCCAAATGGAGGAAAGCGATCAGATGCTTTGTAGACCATTTTTCTCAAAAGCATGAGAGAAATCTTAGAAATGTCACGTGTGGATCTGCTGGTGTTCCAGAGGTGCCAGGCTTTAATTAACATCACTGAGAAGTTCAGATCTCAACTCTAATTCCTTTCTGTTTGTAACTGGGAGCTCTGAGGAGTCAACAGATTTTGTGGCTTGAACAGATGTGGTTGTTTTTTGGGGTTGCCCCCGCCCCCCCCCCCCCTCCCCAAGAGCTGGGTTGAATCTGAAATACACCTTTGTAATTGCTGCTTTTCTCTCTTCTACTTGATATCTGCCAGAGCCACCATCCAACAAACGTTACATGGGTTAGTGTTATTCCTGCTGTGTTATTTCAACTCAGGCAGAAGTATTCTCCTGGATTCAGCAGTTAGTGCTGTGAAAAATCGTGTAATCTTTCTCTGCTTTCTCTAAAGGTTCAGTTACACTGTGAATTGACAATATAAATGGAAAACACACATCTAGGATTATTTTCATTCAGGTCTTTGAATGAAACCTGCGTTCCTTGTGATGCAGAAGTGCTGTGCACCGCACCACTCTGTGCGTGCGTGTGTGCACTTACAAGCACACCCTTTGCAAGGGTAGGGGAGACTTTTTCCATGTTGGTGGTGCTTTCGGAGTTGTAATGTGGAGGCATGTACCTAGCTGTGCCAGAAGATGCTCTTGGGGGGGGGGGGGGAGGGGGGAACAGAAGGGAAAAAGAGCATCTTCCACTGGCTAATAGTGTCGCAGAGTAATTCAGCTGGGAATGGACCTCTGGAGGTCTCCAGTCCAGCCTCCTGCTCAGGGCAGAGATTACCTGCATGGTTATTGCGTGTCTCAGGGTCTTGCCCAGCCAAGTCTGGGATATATTCAAGGATGGAGATGACAGCCAGTGGTGCTTGCTCTCTGGCCAGCAATCCCTGAGGATCCACCCACTCCTAGGGCTGGATGGGCAGTCAGATGGTGTGGACAGGGGTGCAGATGTGCTCTCCCCTGCCAGAAAATTTGGTGTTGAGTACTTCCATTCTGCACTGGGGTTGTCCCCTCCAAACAAGGAGACTTTCCATGGGCAGGAAGATCCACCTCCATAGCCACATCTGTATGGGGAAGATCTCAAACCACCATGGGGCTAGTCCAAGGCCAAGCAGCTGGGCTGTGTCCAACACCTGGAGCAGAAACCAGCTCTTCCCAAAGTGCTGGACATCTGCTTACCCAAATGGTACTTGTGGGTCCAGGTGGGCAGTGGGCACAACATGCTGACCCCCAGCTCCACAATTCCCCGCTTGGACCCTCTGGTCTTCCCTAAGGTTGAGTAAGTTCTTTTGGTCTCCCACCTTCATTTCTCCATCTGCATAATGCACCAGTGCCCATCTCACAGACCACTGGGGATAAAATTCAGGGAACAAGGAAAATGCAGATGATCCTGCTCCTTTGTAGGTAAAATCCTGGTAAAATGTGAATGTGGGTGGGGAAAAGTGTATTGCTGGTTTTCATCCTCCTTTCTGTGGTTACTGTTGAGGAAATGTGTTACAGGAGATGTCTGAAGAGTTGTATTTAGTCTAAAAAACTTGCTCAGATCTCTCTGCTTTCTTCAGGAAATAGATTTAGAAATTAAATAGAAATGACAAAGCTGAGATTTTTGGATGAAAAATAAAAACCTCACTTCTTTGTGTCATAAACATATATATATATTAAAAAAAAGTGTTTTTTTTAAGAGCGGTTTTAACATTACTTGGTTCTAATCCAAGGGGAAGCACTTTCCCAAGGTCACCCACCACAATAGTGAGACGAGTGACTCGGGTTCCATCTCCTCTATGAAATCTGCTTAAAAATAATGGTCTGGAGGACTACCTGGCTGCTGACACTAACTGTATGATTTCCTTATTTAGCTGCTCTGATCAATAGGTGTGGTTTCCCTGTGTAGCTGCTAAATCTTGACTTTTTGAGTCCAACAGCGACTTTTTGCAAAGCCAGCTTGATACAGGGCCATGGAGACTTGTGGACACTTCTCAATAGCAGGGGATTTGTCGAAGCAAATCAGATCTGGAGTCACTGAGAGGGAATTAATGTGAAATGCCTTGATGTTGGTTTTACAGTCACTTTAACAGGCATAACTATGCTATTAAACTGATCTGCCTGTATTTAACTCTTATTTGTACTTGAGTGGAATAAATGTTTTCCTTTAGGAAGGATGAATTTTACAGAGTAGAAGAGCTATTATAAACCTCCCAAATGCCTCATCAATAACAACATAACAGCTTACAGCCTGAAACCTTGGCTACTTATGCTGTGGTAGTGCCTTTAAAAAGTCCTATTTCATCCTCTTCATCCTCTCCTCCTCTTTTTCCTCACCCCAATTACTCTTTCAAAATGTCTCTGAAATGATAGTGTTGGGCACACAGCTGGTTAGACCTTGGGTAGTCACACACAACTAAAACTGTCACCTTGCTTCAGTAGAGCAGCTCCTGACTTCAGCCCAAGTCAGCTTCTTCTCCACGTTGTTGTGTTACATGGTGGAAAATATCCTCACCTTGATACCCAAGTGGGGCTTGGGTAAATTAAGGCTCTATAAGAAGTTGCAGCTTGTACTGGTCTTGTATAGACATGAGCTGGCTGCACCCTTGGGTTTGAATTAGTTGTGCTAAAGGATAGGAAAAGTGTTTTCTGATGTTTTTGTAGGTCTTCTTTTGCCCATGGGTGAAAGTAGCTGTATCACTTTAATGCAGAAGCAGGCAGGTGTGGTGGGCCATGGGTCCATGCTGGAAGAGGTTGGGAAGGTGATGGGGTGGGCACCTTCATTGCTCTGCTGTGCAATTGCCAGCTCCTCAAAGCTGCTTCCTGGCCAAGGGGTGGGAGGTGGGTGTCCCAGCACTGGTGGATGTTGGGCTATGAAAAGCAGATGGGGGCTAGTGCCCAATAGGTCTGACTGGGGTGGACTTATCCTGACCCAATGTCCATGAGTCCAGCAATAGGGAACATCTTGTAGCATCTTCACATCCTCTGTACCCTCTTTGTGGCAGGCAGTGGGATAAAAACCCCTTTTAACCTTGCTCATAAAGTGAGGGGTAGAAATACATAGCTGGAGTTGAGGGCTGGAAACTGAGACAGAACCCTGCTGAAGTCTTTTTTTTTTTTGCTTGGGGGTTTTCTGCAGGGTTTTTTTGTGTGGATTTTTTTTCTTTCTTTCCTCTTCTTGGCTCTATCTTTCAATTGCAGCTTGCGCAGATTTGTCACAGGTCAGGAAAACTTAAGCCATGATTTGTAGAAGATGAATGGACTTTTAAAATCAATTTTGTGGTCCCTGGTGTCAGTGGGGTGCCAATCACTGTGTGCTGGTGCTGCCCAGTTCCTCTGCAGCTATCATTAGGAGGCGCGGGCAGCATTCATTACAGGGAGGCTGAGTCTTGCCACCTGTTAATGGAATCGAGCTGCCTGACCTTAATGTGTGACTGATATTTAATTTGAAGTTTCTGTGGACACCAGCAGGTTGTAATGGAAACAATACAGGCCCAGCAATGCAAAGCCCTAGCCCTGAGAACAGCAAAATAAATTAAATTTAGTAATTAGCAAAAATCCTTGGGGCCTAGTGGTCAAATGTGGAACTAAAAAAAAAAAAAGGAGTATTTCCTTCCAGTTTGCAACCTCACGGGTTCCTGGCAGGGTTCCTGGCAGGCTCTCGTGTCCTGTGGGGAGGAGCGTGGTACAGTCTGTTTGCTCTGGATTGGTGGGAAATTTTGAGATGCTCCTTGTCCTGCTCAGGTGGATGCATCTCCAGCCCCATAGCCATCCCCATCACCCTCCTGGTCTTAGATTTGCTGAGATGTACAGACCCTGTACCCCTGAGACCCTCATCCATGGGGTCTCTCCTGATGCACCCATCACCCCAAGGGGTCCCTCCTTACCTGCTGTGATTGGGCTCCCTATGGTCCCCATCTCACCTGGGGGATGGTCACCTGCTAAAAATCTGTGGGTGCCCCAGAGTGGATGTGGTCATCCCTGGTGCTCAGTTGCAGTCCTTGCTTCACAGGGAAGTGCAGGCAGCAAGTTGATTTGATAGGATATACCTGGGGATTGGGGAGCGCGCACTGATTTGGGATGCTCCCTTGGTGAGGTTGTCCACTGTTGAGAACATCTGTGCAGCTGAGTCACTAGCTGGGCTGGGCAAGGGGTGTTTTCCTCCCTTCCCATGGGATTTTGGAGAATGTGGGAAGAAACAAACCTCTGCCTGTGCCTCAGAGCTTTAGGCTCTGCTTGGGACCCAGCACTGTCCAGTTCCTGCCCTGTGAGTACCAAAGATAAGAGGTACAAGTAGGTGTCTGGGCTGGGACCATCAACCAGGTTTATTGCCTGTTTCCCTCTCCCCATGAGCCCCACTTGGCCCTTGATGCAGCAGGGCAGGCAGGCGAGGTATGGGCAGGGGGTCCCCAGCATGGGGTTCTTCCAGGAAAAAATAAAATTGGAAAACGAGCCCACCACCCCAGCTGTTTGGCAGGGAAAAAATGTGGTCCCTCCTCAGTCTGGAGCAGATGAAGATGTCACTCTGGAGCCAGGAGGAAGCTCTGGGCTGGCACAGAGCAAGCTAAAAGACTGAATTATAATTTCCTAAATGCCTCCTGAATGTCTAGGGCCATGACATTTTAAAAGGTGCTCTGTCCTTCTTTGGGAAGGACAGGTCTCCACTCCCTAAGATGCAGAAGTGATACACATAGACAAAGCTTCACTATCAGCAGTGTGCCCAGGTGGCCAAGGAGGCCAGCAGCATCCTGGCTGGTGTCAGCAGTGGTGTGGCCAGGGGGACCAGGGCAGTGCCCATCCCCCTGCCCTCGGCACTGGTGAGGCTGCCCCTGGAATGGTGCGGTGGGCTCTGGGCCCCTCGCTCCCAGACAGACCCTGAGGGGCTGGAGCGTATCCAGAGCCGGGCAGGGGGCTGGGGAAGGGGCTGGGGCACAAGTGCTGTGGGGAGCAGCTGGGGGAGCTGGGGGGGTCAGCCTGGAGAGGGGGGGCTGAGGGGAGACCTTCTGGCTCCCTACAACCCCCTGAGAGGGGCTGGAGCCAGGGGGGGCGGGCTCTTCTCCCAGGGAACAAGCGACAGGATGAGTGGAAACAGCCTCACGTTGTGCCAGGGGAGGTTTTGGTTGGGTGTGAGGAAAGATGTCTTCACTGAAAGGGTGGCCAAGCCCTGGCACAGGCTGCCCAGGGAGGTGGTGGAGTCACCAGCCCTGGAGGGATTTAAAAGACTGTAGATGCGATGCTCAGGGACATGGTTTAGTGGTGGGCTTGGCAGTGCTGAGTTAACGGTTGGACTTGAGGATCTCAAAGGTCTTTTCCAGCCTAAATGATTCTGAGTCTATCTTACAGTCTGTAAATCTGCTGTCCACCTGCCCTCCAGGATGCATATTCCCACTCCTTGTCATGTGTGTCCATGGTTTGCAGGACAGAAAACCGCCTGATGCTGGGAAAAATGGTGGATGAAAGGCAAAAAAGGGATTGCTAGGCTGGTACTGGTAGAAACTCAGCCCTGTCTTCCTTGGTTCCTCTTACTAGCAATGGTAACACTAACTGGTGGGAGCTCTGGGTGGAGTGATACCTGTAAATGCCCCACAAGTGTGGGGTGACATAGGAGACCTTGGCTGGTCATAGGAGAAAAGGTGGCTTTGGTCCCTGAAGCATCACCAAAAGGGGAGGGAACAGCACGGCAGCAACCTGCAGTTGTACAAACACCTTTTCACAGGAGATATGCAGAGGGAGGAGAGGGTCTGGCCCTGGGTCCACCACCCACCACTTCTGCTGCCCAGGCAAGCTCTGCCCTCTGCCCAGTTCCCATCTCCTCTGTAAAACAGGGTACATCCACCAGCCTGCTTCTTGCTGCACTGTCTATATGCTTTGCCATCCTCCCCCCATGCCATTTAAGTACAGAAACAGCTAATTTGGGTATGCCACAATTTGCCACAGCACAAAAAGTCTGCTTGAAGGCCCTGCAAAAGAACCAAAATCAAACAAATTTCAGATGGTTTCACAAATGAAGCTGAAAGGTCATAGCAATATCAAGCAGGAGGTCATATGCAGCGCTGCAAGCCTCTGCTAAATATCAGCCGAAGATTAGTCCATCCTCTCCAAAAGGCCAAGAGCTATAAAGGCTCTGAGTTCCTTCTGCCACGTGTTCAAACTCAGGGCATCTAAAAATGGCACAAGCCCCCTATGAAAGAGAGACACAACTTTGGGAACGGTAAATTCAAGGGAAAATGTCAGGCTGGTGAGGTATACAAAAATGAATTTAGGAAATTCTTAGATTTCTTTAAATCTGAAAGGGACTTGTAGATCGTGTGGCTAGTGCTAATTAATTTGGTGTCTTGCCAAGCATAGTCATCGCAGTTTAATCAGCAGCTGTGAAACAGCGTTGTCCATCTGCCAGCCTCCCATCCCGGCTCCTGGGGATGGCAAGGGATATCTCTCTGTTAGATAGATCACCACATCCTGCATTTGTTTGAAGATCTGGTCCTTGAAAGGCTTCACCTGACATAAAAGTTGCCGGTGCAGGAACTGTACTGGACAGGAATTTCATTTGGGGAAAGCAAACTGGAGGGTTAGACTCTTGTGGAAAGAGTTCAACAAGGCTGCAGGCTTCTCCCCAAGGCCACCAACCTTCTCCTAATAGTATTGTGCTAATTAACTGGCCAATTCCTTGGTTCTCGTGCTGATGTGTGGATGGCTGGTCTAATTGGGCTCACTAACTCTCCCCTAGTCCAATTTCTGGTGTCTGACACTGGGTGTCCCACAACTTCCAGAGGTCCAAGACTAGGAGTTTAAGCAGCAGCTGAACCTCACACCCATTAAAACTGCTAAAACACCATATGAGGCACCCTGCAAACATGAAATAACACATTGGCATGAGACAAATCTTACCTCCTATGTGGTGGGTCCTGAAAACACGTGGGTGGATGTATCAGTTAAGTTACAAGTGCCTGGTGTACGGAAAGCCCTGGGGACATGCACTTTCCCTGCCATAGCATCTCACCTTCACACACCCCACCCCCCCACCCCCCCACCCCCCCCCCGAGCAACAGCTCACTGCACTCCAGTCATTGCTTCACTCCAGTCATTGCCACTTTTTGTACTTACAGGGCACTTAACCAGCCCCATAAACAACAATTTACAGGTTATTCTGCAACCTGTAACGAAACCCCTTTTATTTATTTTTTTATTTCTGTTAAGAGCAACACCCACAGCCCTGGGAGCCAAATTCTCTCTGAATGCCGGTTTTGTTTCTCAACAGCAAGGCTGTTTTGAGAAAGCAAGGTAACTGTGGCAACCTGGTGCTGTTAATGGGCTTCTCCAAGGGGGTTTGCTGGTCCAACCAAGGGGTTGGTGTGAGGATTGTGGACCCAGACCAGTTTTCCACCCTGTGATGCTCAGATTAGCTCTGCCTTAACTAATTTGATGGGGAGTAGACTGCCAGAGGTTGTGTTTTGCTCAAAAGAGGGAGCAGGCTTTGCTGCTGGGGTCCCTCTCTTCCTCCCCTGCATCCTTCTCACCCCACGGTAGCTGGAGAAGACATGAAACTGGGGATGCAGGTTTGTGTATGGGCCTCCCTTGTCACCTAGCTTGGCTCATTCTGGATTTGTCTATGGTTTCTGTGTCTTTAATATTCACATGGATTAATCTTTTGGCTCTGCAACAGCTTTTCTGTTTGAGGTGGCTGGGTCTGCTTCTTTAGACTAGTTTAATTACTGGTACTCTATTGCATTTAAATTTAAAAGAAAAAAAAAGCATTAATTGACACTGCACAGGGAGCGCAGACCCACCGCTGCCATCTTTCCTGCAGACAGATTGAAGATGACATGCCTGGATTTGCAGCAGACACTCCTGGCACCAGCCTGATGTTAGAGCAAATGCTTCCCAGCCATGGATCATGCCTGGTGTTTTCCCCGACACCTGGCTGTGGGACTTGGGTTACACCTTATCTGCATGGGAAGTGGGAGGACCTTGCTGTGGTTGGAAGTAGCTTTGGATGTAGTGCTGCAATTTTTCCACCTAAAAATTCCTGCAATGGCCTCATTGTGGCAGGAGGACGCTTCTTCCTCGGGTGCAATTGCTATGCCATGTCAGAGTAGTTTCACAGGTGACTTCTTGCAGTGACATCTCCTACATGCTTTGTAGTGTGGCTTATGGCTAGTGTTGCTCAAGGACAGATGGCCCAAAGTGTACCTGTATATTTCGGAGTTTTTCTTCTGATTCACTGCTCCCTCATTCAGTGAGTCACCTGGATGCTGTGTAAATCCATACCATATGTGGGCTCCCCCATTCCTCCTGGAGATGACACATGCAGGGCTGATGGCAGGCTGGGACCTTCTGGGACAAGGGGTGGGCTCTCAGCATGAGCTGCCTGCCTTGCTTCCAGCCAGAAAATTCCCCATACCTCTCTTGCAAGTAATTCTTTCCTGGGTCTTCTGGGATTGGGGGAGGCTGAAATGTGGAACAAGTGTGTGGGGAGGCTCTGTGCACGCTGCTGGGTTGCAAGCTTGGTGTTGAGATGGAGAACGTGATTGGAGGCCGTTTAGGGGAAACTTTCCAACACTGTAGGTTTGCCTTCAGTTCTCCCTCCCAGCAAATAGGGTTGTGGCTTAGAGTGGACGATGGGTGGATCTGCACTCCATGGAAAGCACATTTTCCTAAGGTAACATTTGCACAGTTCTCCTCGGGCTGTGTTGCATAACCCTGACCCCAACATCAGCCCAACAACGTTCCCGTACCTGGTATCTCCCCACTGCCTCCTGCAAAAAATCCCAGCCCTGCAGATAGCAAAGCATTTGGATAATGGCACCAGCTGGACGGTAGCCTGGAGTCCCACTGGGGACCCTCTGATGTCTGGAGCTGACCATATGAGCAAAATCACTATTTCTCTTTGCTCCAGCTGAGGTGGACTTTTGAAGGGCAGCCAAGCTCTCGGGCTGGGGGCTTGGGGCATCTCCTTGGCTTTTGGCCACTGGAAAGCAGTTGGCCTCGGTAGAGCAAAGTCTGAGTTTGGGGTAAATCTGAGTGCTGAAATCCAGGCGGATAGCTGACAAAACCCAGTGCTCAGCCAGGGGCGGGTTAGGTAGTGATGGGCTGCAGTAACTACCTGAACTCTAGAGAAGTGGGATGTCACAGGGGTGCAATTAAAACAGCAATCTGTCCTCAAAACGTCACTGACATTGATTAAAGGGCTTGGGGAGTTTTGCCACGTTTTAACTCTTCCTGAACATCAGGCTTAATGTGCCAAAGATCAAGTAATCCGATGTTGTGAGTCATCCCTGGAAAGCTTGGGCTGCTGGCACCGCGCTGGGCGAAGGACATTGATCCTGTTAAAGAGCAGATACTAAAAAGGCAAGGCATTTGAGAAAAGGCATTGTGTATATCTGAAAAAAGCTTGACATTATTCAGTATAAGCTGCTTTTCCAAAATTATTGGAAGGTAGAAAAAAAAATCCCACATTTTTCTTTTCCCATTTTTCATGTTTAAGCCAAAATAAAATAATTAAAATAAAAGGCTTATGAGATTTAAGCTATTTATTACCAAATAAAACTGCATCTGGGCCGTGTGCTTCTGTGCCAAGTTTTGGCATCATGAGAGCACAAACATCAAGAGTTACGAGCCCCTTGAACGTGAGGTTGATGACGGAAACATTGACTTAGTCTTAACTTTCTCAGGGATGTAAGATGCTTACTGGGATATTTCAGAAGCTGGTTGCAGGGAAATAAGACAATGTCCATGACATGGAGTCATACCTGCAGCATCCTACCTAGTTGCTGCCAGGCCACCTGCAGCCCTGTGGGATATTCTTGATGGAATAAATTAGGAACTTGATTTCCTATTCCCATTGTGGTGGAAAAGAGATGCATTCAGCCTCCTTTAACTTCAGCAGGAGGGGAAATTCCCCACAAGCAGGTGGATTTTCATGCTGGAAGGGACAGCTGTTGTCACCTTCTCTATCCCACATCCTAAAATTAATTCCTGCCCAAGTGAGGTGACATCCTTAGGAAACTATCCAGCCTGGGCTTTATCAGCCCTGGTGCTGAGGAGAGGGTTCAGCTGTGGGTACGTGGTGCCCAGTGTTTCAGCCTGTGTTGGCTGCAGGTCAGCCCAGACCGCTGGGTTTTGTCGGGCTTATTACCGGGCTGATGAGCCTCAGCTCATGTCAGGCACTGCTTTAAGCTGTGCTCAGCTGTGGTTTGTTTCATCTTTGCTCTTTCTGGTGTGGAGTCACAGGTCTCCTGCGGTGCCTCCCTCCAGGCTGTGTGCATGGCACCCTTGGGCTCCTCCCCAGACCTCCTTCCTGGCTTTGGCACCGACATAAGGGGCTTACTGCTCCCAAGGGACCCCCCTCCTGCTTTCCGTATAGCAAACACTTCTGCCTTCAGATGCTGCTGGGGCTCTGGGAGCTCATGGTTTGCTGATGACCAAAACCCATTTTTCCTCAGATATTCTGCCACCTGCGAATAGGACCTGTGTGGTTTTTCTTAGATAGATGACTTTACATTTAGCCCTATCAAATACATATTTCTTGCTGTCTGGGTAGAGTTTTCCTTTATGTGTTATTACAGCAGGGCTTAGCAGCGCTAACTCAT
Source organism: Falco biarmicus (assembly GCF_023638135.1). Classification (NCBI taxonomy): domain Eukaryota; kingdom Metazoa; phylum Chordata; class Aves; order Falconiformes; family Falconidae; genus Falco; species Falco biarmicus. The sequence goes on along the minus strand of NC_079310.1, from coordinate 10,986,731 downwards.
GCCAGGACCTCATGCAGAAATGTGAAGTAAAAACTATTTCTGCATCGAGAAACTGATGTTTTACTTGTACTTTAAACATAGCTCTCTCTCTCTCCTGGAGTGACACATACCTATAAAATCTGAGATATTAAGTTTAATAGGCAACAGGCTTCCAGGATCTTGGACTTTTAGCTACAGACTTCTTATTCATGGAGTGTAAAAGGGGAATTGCCAGGCTGTGGTATGGCAGGACTCACACTTGCTGGGGTTTTCTCAAACCTGAGTTCAAGTGAGTTCAGCATAAAGAGCCGCTGAGCTGCCCTAATGTGTGCCCACTCACTGCCAGTACCCACCACATCTTGCGCACCTTCTCTTCAGCCTCGGTCCTTGGGCTGGACGGTGGCCCTGGCTGCTGGCGCAATGCTGGGGGTGCAAACGGGTCCCTGCATGGCACCTCCAACCAGTGCACCGTGATGGTCAAGCCTCCAAAGTCCTTTAGGTTAGTTCAGGGGTCCTCAAACTACGGCCTGTGGGCTGGATACGGCCCCCCAGGGTCCTCAATCCAGCCCCCAGTATTTACAGACCCCCCCCCGCCCCCCCCCCCCCCTGCCGGGGATTGGGGGGGGGGAACCAAGCAGCCGCAGATGACTGCCTGCCACTTCATCCACACCGGCCCTCTCTTTAAAAAGTTTGAGGACCCCTGGGTTAGTTAAATGAAGAGGTCCAGTGGGGATTGGGAGCTTGCAGGAGCTCCACAGGTGCAAGCCCTCATGCTGAGGGCTGCCCCTGGGCTGGGGGGGTGAGCTCGTGGGCTCAGGATAGGACCTTATAGCCTTGGTTAGTAAATCCCCTGTACTTGTTCATTCACTGCATCCCATGGACCCACCTACTGAGAACATTTCTGCACTCTTTTAAGAGATAATCTTCATTTTTTTGTACCTTAGCAATTGTGAAATGCTCCTGTCTTCTGTATATTGTCACTTTTGAGAAATGCCTTCTGCTGAACAGCTCCTACTTTCTGCCTTGTGGGGTGAGGAGGGGCATATTTTGGTGTGGTTTTTGGAAGGTCTCTAAAAAAACTCAAGGGGTGCTGTACAGTATATTGGCTTCCCTGGGTGGCAGGTACCGCACATGCTGCCCTCCTGGCCCTACTGAGGGAATCACACACCCTGGTACATGCTTTGCACCCTACCTGGCATGTGTCTGCAGGGTTTAAGATAAAATCCAGGTGACCTGCAACATGGGACCAACCAGTCCATTTGCAAGGGGATGTCCCATGTCCTGACTCCCATCCTTTCACCACTACAAACTTCATTAGCCCTCAGCATTAATAGCAGCACTAACAACACACCCAGCGCTTGCCACCTCCCTTTCTTTAATAGGCAGCCTGACTTCCTGCTGCTCCCCAGCGCTGTGCTCTGTCCACGAGGTCAGACAGCTGGTTTTGATGGCACGTTTCTGCAGATGCTAAGAAACAAAACTCAGTGCTGTGCTCCAAAAAGGTCTGGCTTTGGGGCTGATTTGCCAGAGAGCCAGCAAAGAAGAAAGGCTGGACTGCAAAACGTTCCCCATCCAACTTGACGTGCTGTTCCCAGAGATGGTGAAACACTATCGGTTTCCCAAACTCGCCCCCCAGATCACTGCTACTCACTCTGAAGCTGTGCAGACATGTTGGGTGGGATCTCCTACCTCCAGGCTTAAGCTGCAGATAAATAAATCCACCAGGAAAACACAGCTGGTTATTACAGTCCCATTTAAAACACAGGATGGGGAGAAAAATCAATGCATGCAAAATGGAGACAGATGGGACTGATGTGGAATAACCTGCCCAAACCAGCCTCCTCTATGTTTTTAGGACAGGTTTCAAATACTGCTCCCATCCTAGCAGGGAGGTTTAAAGCAGGTCAGGCAAACTGTGCCCCAAAAAGCATCTTTCCCCTCTTTGATGATAAGGGGAGAGCAGGATGGAAATCTTTAGTGGAAATCCCTATGAACAGGGGATATAAAACGTGTGTAGAGGAGAGGGCTGGCACCAGTGCCACTGGTCCTCACCCAAAAGCTGCTGAGGAGGGAGGGGATGCTGGGCCCAGCACAGGATTGGGGTGCTGTGGCTGCATCCCCACAACCTGGCAGGGCAGCCTGTGCCAGGACTGTGGATAAGCCCTGGTTCCCGAGTGCCCATGCGGTACAGGCGTACCAACAGACTCTGCTCCCCTCTGAGCCACTGTGGTGTGGCATGGGTTAATGCTGAGCAGATGCAGGTTTGAGACCATGAGGCATTTTGCTTAAACAGGGACAAGAGACAGCTGAGGGCACATTGGCTCTTTCCTAACACCTTCTCTGGGGAAGGGTTAAAGTTGTGTTTGGATTTCAGACCCACCAGGTTTGTCAGCATTTGGGTGGGGGGTTTTGGTTTGAGCTATCACAGAATTGAGAGTCTGTGCACAATGCAGCGTAACACCCAAGATCCTGCCAGGTCCTTGCAATGTTTAGCTACTGGTGGTTTGGTTTGGGGTTTTTTTTGTCATGGTTTTGGTTTTTTCCCTCTTTCTGGATGTCCTGCCTATCATTACTGCTAGGAGGGAGCTGCTGCAAGCCCCCCAGGCTGGTCATTAAGAGTGTTTTAAGGCAGGTGTTGAAAGCAAGGAAACATTGGAAACCCGAGTATTGAATTTCCCTTTCCAAACAACTGGCTGCAGCATATCGCTGCCCGTCAAAGTCAAGGCTCCTGCGTGCACAAGTCAGCACGTTTTACATTCCCAAGGGCAGGGACAGGGCTTGTTCCAAGTGCTTCCTCACTGCTCTCTACAGGCAGAGCCAAGTCATAGACGGCTGTCATGTCAGGTTTATTTTTAAAATGAGGATGAATTCCTTCCCCTGTTTAATTTTCTCATTTCCAGGTTGGGGATTAATTGATGTAGCTATAAGACCCTGCTAGCAATGTATAACCATGAGAAGTTGAGCTCTCTTCCCTGTTTTTAACCAAAGGGGCCCCTGGCCCCCTCCAACTCCATTTTGTACTTTTTTTTTTAATCCAGCTAACAATCCAAACCCTGGAGAAGAGCTGTTGAGCCCAGGCACCTACCAATAAACTGGGAAAAGCTCTAATTTTGTTTGCCTTCCCCACTGTATGGCACATAAAATGGGCTTGGGTTACACATAGAGGCTGGCCGGGGTGATGGTGGGGAGAAGGGACGGGTGAGCACATTGGGTGGCATGGCTGCTGGGCAAAGCTCCAAGAGTTGCTTTGAAGTTCAGGTACCAGCCAAAACCCTCTCTGCCCAGGTTTTGCTCAGGCATAAGCCCTGCAAAGGGGCAAACACCCAAAAATGTTGTTTAGACCTTGATGTGACCCCTGCTTTTCAACATGGGCGTTGAGAGTGAGCGATTCCTGTTGGCCATTCGTTCTCCATCCTTCCTGATGCCTTCAGACCAAACAGAAACAAGAAGGGTTATAAAAAAGTCGCAGAGGGGTTTTGCAACATCTCCAAAGCCACGTTTTCTCTGGTGCCTTTTCCTGGCAGACGTGTGGAGCTGGGCTCAGAACCATGAGAAACGGGACAGTTTGGGGAGGAAGAGCTGTGCTGGGTGGGAAACATCATGTCAAGCTGCCAGGGCCACCCGTCCCTCCAGGCATGCGAGAGCCTGGGAAGGGAGGAGTGAAACTGGGGCCATTAAATCTCAGAAAACATTTTCTTTCAGTGCGATTTGGCTTTTTTTTTTTTTTTTTGTGTGTGTGATGATCCAAAAATCATAAATACACCCTCGAATGCCATACATGAGAACAAAGGTATAATTAAAACATAGTGCAAAGTATAAAAGTAAAAAGATGGATTTAAGTGTTTCTCCTTCCTCCTCGGAAAATATTGCTGAATTCAACACATTCCTGTGAAACATCATCTTCAACAAAACTTCCCCCCCCCCCCCCCCCCCCCCCCCCCCGAAGCTAGTGGAAAAGGATTGCAGGAAAAAAACCCTCATCCAGTGCTGTATAAACAGCCATCCCTCTCCTGTGATGGGTCCGGGCTGCCTGGCCCTATCCCGTCACCAGCTCTTGCTGCTCCCCATCCCCACCACTCAGCATCACTTCACCCCTGATGTAAATACGCTGATAAATTCTGGTTATTGCCAGTTGTATGGATTTTGTTGTTGAATGCTGAATCTAGGCTCTGGAAGGAGTCCCACCTTGGCTTTTTTTGGGTGCATCAGGGCTGCACATGGTTTCCCCTGTGGCGTGCGGGAGAGGAGATGCTCTGCTCAGCGTTAGGGGCCACGGGTGTGTGTACGAGCCTCTTCTCCAGCCACGCCAGCTCACGGCACTCAGCAATTCATGAGAGGCTTCTTTAGGGTGGGAGGATGTTGAATGGGGATTGTACAAGCAGGCAAGGGCGATCTCCAGTCTCTGAGGTCTGTGTTTATGTATTTTTCAGGACAAGCTGAGCTGTGTTTCGCTGTGCCTGCACAGAGGTCCATAGAGGTGGGGGACAATAAGGGCTGTTGGGTGGCACTGACCATCAAGCCATTAATTTGCCATGGAGCCCATCTCAGCCCTGTTCCCCTAAACTCCTTTGCAGCCCTTTTCCATCAAACGTGCAAAACTGAGCAGGAGGATGATAAACCTCCCAAACCTCATGTTTACACCCAGGACCCAACCGTGCTCCACCAACCACCACAGACCAGCCCTTTGCCCACTGCAAGGGCTCAATCCTGACTCGGTCCCTGGTGCTGCATGGTCTGGCCAAGCAAATAAGGCAAATGGAAATGTTCCTTATCCATTGCTAATGTGTGTCAGGGCTGCTCCTTGCCTGGCTATGGGCTGGTGCTGGGTCTGCTACCCACCGCACAGCACTAGATGTGTGGGATGGCAGGCTGCACCCTGGGCTGGATTTGAGCTGGCTGCCTATTATTTTTGGCACGATTCTTGCCATTTGCTAAATGAAATGAGAAAGCTGTTGGCGAAGGTGCTGAAAGTTAGACAGATTCCTTCCCCTCATCTGATAAATTTTTCTCAAATTCTTTCTTCCTCCTCTGCCATTCTCCCTGCCCCGATCTCCTCTGCAGTTTGTTGTCCTATAAGTGAGATGTTGTGATATCTTCCTCTGTACAAGACTGGTAAATTTTTATGCAGCTGAATATATGGTGGATTTGCCCTGGGAGTTTATTATTTTTTAATTTTTTTGTTTTCCATGTGCATTGCCACCCCTCATTTCCTATTAGTAAGTCAGTGTAACTCGTTTAATAAGGATATGTTCACAAACAATTTGCAAACGGTTAACACGTGGCTGGTGGCACCAAGTGATTAGTAACTTGTTTGTAAACACAGTATGAGTCTCCCCCATGGCAGTCCTTCTTGGTGTGCCGACTGAAGCTAGAGCTGCTCCCATGATTTTAACCTTTACTCGCTGCATACTGTTGGACCGATGCTAACTTCCCACTGCGTTGCTGTCTCCGAGGGGAATTTTAATGCACGTCCAGGGCTCCCAGGCTATTAAAAGCCTGGCAGGCTCTCTGCAGAGCTCGGTGCTTGGAAAGGCACCATGGATGGCTCCTGTTGATGGGGTTTATCTGCCTACCCAGAGGAGGCGGAGGGGTTGTGGGGGCTCTAATCGGGGCGAAACAGCTGAGACGCCATGGCTCTGGCCCCCAGCTCAGCCAATTGCGACAGGCAGATCTTCCGCGGCTGCAAAATCTGTCAGTGAATGAAGCCAGGGCTCTCCAGGAGTCGCCATCTCCCTCTCCGCCACGATGGGATCAAGATGTATAAACAGCCCCAGCCTTCCCACCGCTCCCCTGGCTCCCACATGCTCGCATACAGAACATGAATGCCTCAACAAGCCGGCCAGGTTGCCTTACCCAAGGGAAAAATTCACATGCATTGCAGGCAGCTTAACAGCATAAGACAGATTTTGTTTTCCTTTCGAAGGCAGCTGGGCTCCCTGGGCTGCAGCTGTCTGCTTGAGATACCTACCCCCAGCGCCAGCTCTGGGCCTGATCCTGCATCCCTTACCAGTAGCCTGACTGCATCAAAAATACTGTTGCCACAAGGAAAGGAGGTGGAAATTCATTGTTCTGCTTTCTGGGTTTTTCTTTTCATAAAGCCCGCAGCATCCCCTGTCTCTCTGCAGGGATTACCCAGGGACTTTGCATCTCTGAGATGGGTCAGTGTTTAATGAGCACGTGGATCCCTTGAGCCTTCCTGGGTGAAATGTTGCTGGATGGATAAATTTGCATGTGCACATGCATAGTCAAATCTTGACTGACACTAAAGGAGAATCCCAGTGCCAGAAACACCCAGTATCAGACTAGTACATTTCTGTGACTCGTTGTCACATACCAACCTGCAAAAATAAATTAATTTATAATTTGTAGGGTTTACCTGGGGGTGCAAAGGAAGCAGGAGCATTTCTTTTAATGAGAAAAAGTCCAGGCTGCTTCAGATAATGTATAGAAACAGTAAATATAACTGTAGAACTGAGGGGGGGGGGGGGGGGGGGGGAAAAGAAAGAAAAAGCTGTGGAAGCGAGAAAGCGTCGGCGAGGAGGATGTGATGAGTTTCCCCATGGGTTTCCACTGTGTTCGAAGCCTGTGTGAGCAAAGGATGGAAACGGCGTGGTGGCGAGCAGCCCAACAGGTTCAGCTATCCACATGCCAGCATCATCTGTTGGCTTGCTAAAAACTAATTCATACCTCCTCGGTTTGAGACTGCAGCCTGTAACACCATCTTCCACCTAAGCGTTTTGAGTGCTTTGTAAATAGCTGTTAAGCAATCCTCCCAGTGGGATTTTTAGTTGAAGATCATCTTCACAGAGCTAAAAGGGATATGGGGCCACAGCGTCGCCAAGCTGGGTAGCTGTGGGGAATACAGAAGACCCAGCTCCATGGTGGGTCCTTGGCATTACGGCGTGAAGCCACAGTGCCTGTCACAGTAGTGGAGGTGAGTCAGACTGGTGGGGACAGCTACTGATCTGCACTCATGTTCTGGCAAGCGGCAGGGATTAATGAAGCACCAATTCTTCTACCCCTTGATCCCTGGTGCTGACCTTGGCTTTGGGATGTGATAGAAGAAGCTGAAGGGGAGTGGGTGCCATGGCTATCAGAACATCACACAAGGCAGGGAGGTGTTGCTGGTGCCCACCCAAAGGCACAAGGTGGACAGGGCATCAGTGGCCACAAGGTCTTACACCATCAGAAGCCATGTCATATCTTCTTTTGGACCAGGCTTGGCCCCAGGCATGTCAGAGAGCCACGTAGCTCCTCTTTCCCACCCCACAGATAGATTGGCTTGCCCAAGACTTGATTCACTTCTCCACCAGATCCCATCTTTGCCTCCATGTGTTAGGGCAAAATTTAGATTTGCAAGGCACTTCTTAGACCTGGATTATCCTAGCTAGGCTCAGGCATTAGCGTCCTTTGTGGCTTAGCTGAGGCCAGGTGGGGGTAAGGCAGCAAGGGTTGTTCAAGCTGGGGTGTGTGGGTGGGCAGGCTGAGGAAGACAGCAGACCTGGAAAATGTATACGGTCAACAGAAGAGCATGAGGATATAATATGCAGCAGGAGAGGAAACACAAAGAAGGGGAGGGGGGAAACACCCCCCTGCTCTGCTGAGAAATAACTCAGTTTAGACGCTTGCACTGAGACAGAGGTCTCTGATCTCAATGGCACTTGGACTCAACCAGTTAATGGGAGACTGCACAGAACTGGAGTAAGTTGTTTGCATTGCTGACACAGATGTGATGCATTGCTCATCTCAGAGCTGCTGATCTGATGATGCTCTGAGCTATCATCATCTGCCACAGCAACAGTGTTTAAATGAAAGAAGAAACAACAGGACGAGGAAAGAAGGATTCTGGCTGGTAGGCAGCCTGACAGTAAGCCCAGAGAAATCAGTCCTCCATGGCTGGAGATACTCGTGCCACCAGGAGGAGCACATCAATGAGCCTCATGCAGCGAGGTGGACCCTCTCCGCCTGACCAGCAGGCTGGACATGGGGACATGTGTTTCCAAATTGGCCCCTGGTCAAAAGTCTTTCAGGGCTGGTGAGGACTGCATTGCCTCTACAGCAAGGACACTGGGCTTCCCCCTCCCTCTTCAGCTGGAACAAGTGTTTGCAGCAAAGGCCACCGAAGCTGATGAACCTGCTAGGTGCCCTTGGGGTAATCCATAAAAAAATATCCAAGAGCTAGCAGACCCCTCTTCCTGCAGAATCAAAGTATCCCAATGGAGAAGGAGAATCCTTCTGTAGGATGAGGACCAAAACTCGAGCTCATTGAGCTGGGAGAAGGTCTCTGCCTTGCAGATCCCAAAGCAACATCACCTTCCTGCAGCCACCATTGGAGCAGGTGGTGGGAATGTGGCTCGTGGAGGATGCAATTAGCAGCTCAGGAGCTTGATAGGCACACTTTCCAACCTCATTGTCTTTGCTGCAGAAATGTCCTCAAAGCTTAGCTAATGAAAATGTCAGCTCTGCCCTTGTTCTGGGGAGTGAAACTATAAGCTGGAATGCGGTATTGGGACTCGTTTTCAGTCATGGATTTCTCTCTACTGTGGCAGACATTACTGTCCAGGCAAAAAGCAGATTAAATCCATGAATCAAATTTTCTTGAAGCATTTATAGTCAATGCTTGTCAGTTCCAATGCAAATGTGATCTAGGACCAAAAAAAGAAGGAAAGAGAAGGAAGATGTCCTAGCAGAGCAATCATTTATAGACACTGCTAACATGAGATCCTCCATTGTGTTGAATAGGGGTGAGCGCCTGAGAGACATATATTGGTGTTGCTCATGGTGATTGACCTGGAGTAAGGCTGCTCAGCTGGTGTCAGCAGGGTGACACTGGAATTACCTTGTGTATGCAAGACCCACATGGACTTGGAAAGCAGGCTCCAGCAAGGCCCTTTGCAGCTAGATACAATTAGCAGAGGAGGGTAAATTTGACAGTAGGTAACTCGGAAACGTCATGCTCTGTTTTGCGCTGTTATTTGTTTGCCAGGGCTCTCTGAGGTTCACCAGTACCATCCTTGGCAGGGATTGGCTTTTTGTTGTGCAGGCTGGTTCGGTTATGCCAGCTGTATAATTTGATGGCTGCTAATAAGCATAGATTTGCTGAAGTATTCCCCAAAGTCTTTGCTTTGCTGTCAAAATCCTCATCAGCAACTGGATTAGTTGTAGGGAATGAACAATTACAACCCCCAGACAGTGTATTATGTTAAGACAGATTGACGGGGTTTATTTAATCATATGGTCCCGGTCACATCTCGATAGTGTTTTTCCTATGGAGGGAAATGCATCATTGCACCCATAGGTACCAGGAAAAATACTAAAAAATGCTTGATTTAATTGACTAGTGCCTAAAAATACAGCAAATTAACTCTTTTGTACCCAAAAAAAAAAAAAATGGGCTAGGCTTTTACTTTAGGTTATCCTAGCTCTGCATGTCTTTCTGCCCAAATATCGGAGAAGTTTGCACTTTCTGGGCTGCAGGGAAGTATATGACCAAATTTCTCACAAGGACTGTCTTGGTATGGGAGGAAAATTTTAAAGTCAAAAGCCCTGACAATATGATGTGCCCACCCTGTGCTCTCTAATTCATCATGGCTCTGGCAGCAAAGGTCCTGCAGACATTTCGCTAAATCAGACTAAGGCCTCCCAGGACAGAGCAAAAGGCTGTAAGACCTTGGCTAAAGGTTGTGCCAGGCATCAAGAGATGAGAGTAGAACAGAAGATGAGAGACTGGCATTTTCTGCTTTTCTTAGGTGCTACAAAACGTATCCCAGTAAATGTGGGGGAATATCTCTGATCTTCACTGTCCTGTGTTGCCCAAAGCCATCTTTGTCTGAAATACAACTAAACTGCTGCCTGGTGGCACAGGCTGGTGTGCTTGGGTGTGCAGAGGGATTAGCACTTGAACCTGCTCTCCCACCTTGTCTTCAGGCCCCAAGAAGACCTGGAGGTGTAAAACGGCTCACTGGTGACTTGCTGTAGCAGTTTTCCCTTGGGAGGACCCATGGCCATTAGAGGTTGAGCAATTCACCATGAGTTACTTTGCAAGTACACAGCAAACACAGCAGTTATGAGGCATCTCCCCGTGATTACGGGGTTGCTCAGCTTTAGCAATGGGCCAGGGCAGCACAGGATCCCCATTTCATTACTCATCCTTTACCTGTCAGTGGGGTACGGTGAATTGTGGCCACACTGACAGCAGCAAGTGTAATCTGCCATACCGGGGGAATGGGGTAAGTGGATGGCTCTTGGCTCTGGGTTTGCAGCTCTGTTACTGAGGAACAGCGGGTCTGATCCCACCTCCTCTGGCTTTAATTAATAGCACAGTTGAATCATGCTGTTATCTGACAGCATGGGAAATTAGCACCTTAAGAAGTTCTGCTGCTGGTGGCACATGTATTTGTTACCCACTGCCTCTCTCAGAGGGGCGTTACAGAGGAATATTTTGTATTTAAGAGGTGCTGTGTGTAATTACTTATGCACAGTTTTGCAAATAATTCGTTTCTGTTAGGTCCCCTCCCGTTGTTTCTCTTGCTGGCATCTGGCTTGCATTGTGCATCTTCTGTTTCCATATGGGCATGAACAGAAAGTGCTCAAGGCTCCCCGAGCTGCTGTGATGGGCTGGTAGAAGGGAAGTGTAAGCAGAAGGGACCTGGGTAAAGAAGGCATGATGTATCTTGGGATGACACTTGGTGTCTCTTGGTGCTGTTGATCCTGGGTATCTTGTGCCATTCCCAAGGACTAAAAAAGAAAGAGGAGTGTTTTAGGAAGAAGAGATCTTCAACAGACTGTGTAAAGGGGTAGGTGTCCTATCCTGGGGCTGATCCTCAGAAAAGAGGCATCTTTAATAGCCTCACTGAAGCCTCATCCTTCACCTCTGAGTTTACTCTTTCCCTAGTTTAAGAGCCAAAAGTTTTGCCACAATGCCTGTAAATTCTCCAGGAATGTAGGAATTAATGTGCTGGATCCGGCCAAGGGCCCATCCAAGGTGTTTTGCAAAAAGCCTCCACTACGGATATCTTTCACACCTCATTTCTTCCTCATTCCCATCAGTTTCATGGCTGGTCTCATAGCAGTCTGTGTTGCTTCCTGCAGCTGTTCTCTCCCTGCGTGCAGCTCATGAGGACGGGCTATTGAAGGGTCTCGGCAAAGACACGTGGTCTTAATCCTGGCTCTCAGAAGTGGAAGGTGTCACATTCATGTCCAGCAGTCAGCGAGAGACAATTTCTTAGAGCAGAGATTATTTCCTTGCCTATGAGACATTTTTAGAGAGGCAAAGAAATACCTTGAATTGCATGGAAAGTCAGCAAGCTTTGAAAACTTTGGTGAGATCATAACCCATGAAAGCAGATTTTAGAAAACAGATTTATCGTTTCTCTCTGTTTTCTAAAACGTTGAGGCTTTTCCATAGAATCATGAACAGTTTGCGTTGGAAGGGACCTTCAAAGGCCATCTAGTCCAACCCCCTGCCATGAGCAGGGACATCTTCAACTGGATCAGGTTGCTCAGAGCCTCGTCCAATCCAGCCTTGGATGTTGCCAGGGATGGGGCATCGGGAACCTCTCTGGGCAACCCATGCCAGTGTCTCACCACCCTTAGCGTAAAAAAAATTCTTTCTTATATCTAGTCTGAATCTTCCTTCTTTTAGTTTAAAACTATTTCCCCTTGTCCTATTGCTACAGGCTCTACTAAATTTTTTGTTCTTTTTCTCTTTAAAACAGGCAAAACCAAACAAGCTGAAGTAGTTTTCATCATTATACACTTCAATTTGGAGCCAAAAAGTCACTTTGAATCTAAACCTAGGTTTTCATTCCAATGGTTTTTGGAGGAGAAAAACTATTAGTCAAAATGAGCATTTTTCCATGTAATCGGCATTAAGTGACCTGTTCTCTTTTTTCTAACCCTTTTGGCAGTGGAGAGAAACAGCTGTTTGCCCAGTTCTTGTCCTGGATGGGCAACCAGAGGGCTGGGCTGCCCTGGACACCGCTAGCCCCTGTGACGGCTGTGCTCTTCTCTTCCAGGTGCTCCTTTTCAAAGGTCTCAGCATCCCCATGCTACCTCCTGCCGGCACTTCCACCTGGGTCCCCAGCCTCAGCTCTCCACCGACTTCACCCTGCCTCACGCAGTGCAGCCCCAGCCGGGGCTGACCCCCCACATGGCCCCCATGCATCAGCACAGCGGCCCCCTGCACCAGCCCCTGGCGCCGGTGCCAGCCCTGCCCTTCCAGGACGTGGCCGGACCCTCCTTCCTACCTCAGGCGCTACATCAGCAATACCTCCTCCAGCAGCAGCTCCTCGAGGCACAGCACCGCCGGCTCATGCCCCATCCCAGGTAAGGAGGTCTTACTCTTCCTGAAGGATGCTCAGAAGCTACCTCAGCCTCACTTCAGCAAAGCGGCTCCTGCAAAATCCCAGCAATACGTGCTGGTAACATTGGGTTTTCTTCACAAGTTCGTCTGGGTAGCCCCAAAATGCAGCCACCAGAAGGGAGGCTGCAGGGCAGGTTGCACCTGCAGGTGTACCTTTCCCATAGGGATCCATACCGTGCTCAGCTAGTATTTCCCAAGGTCACCTATTGTTGTCACTCGTAGGAGAATCATGATGGTAGCACCTTGGTGTTGCAGTGAACCTGTCCTGCAATGGCAGGGAGTGCGATAGACCTCGTGCATGAGCTACCTCCTCATAGCTGCTGTTTCAAAACCATGTAAGAAGTTGTATCCATCAGGTTTTGCACATGAAGGGCTTGCTCCTCTGGGTCTAGGTGGGCTTCCCAGCTCTATGAGAGAATGATGGCGTTGACCTGCAGCACATTCAGCCATGGAAAGTAGCCTAAATTCAGACTGGGCTGGCGACTGCAGAGAGAATTACTGTAACTCAGCAGAGGTGGAAATGGATGCCTGGCCTTGTCCTGATTGTGTTTCTTGAGAGAGGGGTTTAGATAGCACATAGGAGTGCTTTTATTGGAAACATATGGAAGCTATTTGTGGGTTGTACCCATGGATCAGGAATCAGAGGGTGAGTCTTTGCAATAATGCTTCATTTGGAAAGAATGCTACAGAGGGAAAACACTTTCTTTCCATACCCTTTATGTCTGAAAATTGTGTGTTCTTCTCATCCTTGTTTTGTTTTGCATAAATTGGATTTTAGGTGGATTTAATGATTAGTTAATAATTGTGTAGCGCAGACGTGTGAGGCTGAGGCACCAATGACACAAGTGTTTCTCTCTTAGTCATAAGCTGAATTCAAATAAAAGCACAGAGCCCAATTCCACACAGAGGCTGCTTTGGTAAATGCTGTCAGTGTTACATTTGCAAGTGGGTTGTGATGTGGAAAAGGGCAGGAACCTCCTGCCCAGTCCCACAGACTGTTTCTGAAAGCACAGCTGCATTGGAGGAGGGTGTCAGAAACCTTACAGGTGTGGGGCATGAGCTCCCAGTAATGGGAATCTGTCGTGCATTTTAAAACTGAAGCCTCTGAAGTGTGGCTGCATGAAAAATCCTTTATCTGGCAGTTCCTTGCTCTGTTTGCTCTGGTGTTTTCCTGTAGATTTGCTTTGTGATGGCTCCCACTGGTAAGCGAGGACTTGGCAGGGAGCGAGGGGTGTGAGCCTGTAATGCAAATTCTGCTTGTGCATCTATCTGGTCTCCAAAAGTGGACGCTGATCACACAGCAGGTGCTCTTCCACTGAGCAGTTCAAATAAACAGTAATCATGAGAAAAGACTGAAATCCCTAGAAGAACCTTGCTATATTTTCTACCACTTTCCCTACCTGCAAAGGTGGTGGAGCTGTGTGAAAAGGAGCTGTATCCCAGCCTGGCCTGTCTGTCCATCACGCAGAGAAATGTTGGCAAAGGCCGGCAAGAATAAATTCTGCTTTCAGCTACTCCTGAGTAATCCTGTTATGAATGAGGTTCCCCAGGAGTTTATGGACTGCATGGGGAGACGAGACAACCTGCAGCTTCTTTATGATGATGGATAATGGCTGAGGCAGGGACATGTTTTATCTTGTGTGTTGTTTATGGGGCTGACAGTGGAGAAACAGAAAATAATGTGAAAGGCACAAAGCTTCTAAGGAAGAAGTTGCTTGGTTTCCTCCTTTTCTCTTCATGCTGCCACCAAATGGCATCTCCTGTAATCCGAGTATATGTAGATGCCACAGGGGGTGAGAGTGGAGGTTTTGTTATGTCCGTGGTGACCATGAGTGCATGACATAGCTCTGGGTTCCTCTTCCCATCATCCCTGACACCTGCTGGGACTCTTTCTTCTTGGACACATATTCAGAATCCCAACTGCTTGGGTTTTCCCCTGGTTTATTGACACAGGCTGGGATCAGGAGCCATATGTACCAATGCCCACCGTGTGGCTAACTGGCTTGCCGGTCTCCTTCCCGCAGGCGGGCTCAAGAGCGCATGTCTGTTCATCCTCACCGTCTGCACCCCAGCTTTGACTTCAGCCACCAACTGCAAACTCCACAACCCATGGGGCCCCAGCCCAGGTATTTAGCTGAAGGGACGGACTGGTAAGTCTTCCACATTGCACTACTGCATCGAATGAGGTGTTTAAAAAGTCCTGGGAAGTCTGTAAGGGTTGGTGGATGTCATCATGGATCAATGCTTTCATGAAAGCTAATGGTTCATCTCAATACATACAACATGGGGAGTGTGCAATGGGAAAATCATCTCTGGGAGGGCCATGAGTGTGTGCTAAAGCCTTTGTGCATGTATGTGATAACATTGAGGCATTGGTATTGCCCATAACTCTTCATCCATGGATGTAAGAGTGCAGCCAAGCAATAATCTTCCTGCTGCAGGGCACAGCCAGGGTCTTTTTCCTGTAGACCAACATCTCTGCCTGAATTAGATCTTCTGCTATCCACCAGCCACTCAAAAACCAATGGCTGCAACTTTTTCCATGGTCTAAATTAGGGAGCACCATGCTGCCCTTCCCCACCTTGCAGGATGGTGTGAATGAACTAGTAGTTCTTAATAATTTTCCCACTGCAGTGTTTGATACCCTGGAAAATCAGAGTGGGGAACCAATTGTTTCATTTTCAGAGCAGGTTTTGAGCTCTTGCACAGTGAATAAGGTATGGGGCCCTACTTGGAAGAATAAGAAAATAACAACATACTTCTGAGTAGCTGCTTGTTAGCTGAGCAAAGTCCATTCTGTGCACTGAATGGAAAAAATAGCATGCTAACATGTTATTAGAGACAGTCGCAATGTGTACGCACAAGGGGACTGAAATTAAATGGCACAGGAAATCTTAATTATGGCATTTCCTAACATCTGAGAGCTTCACTCTGCAAATGGAGAGTCCTTTTAACACAGGGGGGGATTTTTTTCCCCTCCAGGGTAATAATACACAACCTAAAATATGGCCAGATCCTTCTGCCATTTTCTTCTCAGGTGTTCCCCTTAATGGCACCACTGTGAGCTGAATTTGGCCGGGATGACATTGTTAGTTCAGTTTGTAAAGTGGTTCATGTACCATCTGGATAGAGCCATTCTTTCTGCCTCTCCTTCAGTGCAGAGTGTTTAATTATAATCATTAGAAGGATCTGATAATGCATCACTTTATGTTCCCCTCCTCCCTCTCTCCCTTTTCACCCTGTGTTTCTCCATAGCTATAAAACCTAAGGAGCCAGGATGGCAGAAATCATATACTGTGTATATATATTTGGGTGACTCATTTCCCCTCAGGGCACATGTACAGTTTTGCCCAGTGACAGATATAAAAACTTTCCTCTAATGTGTTACCACCACATGAGCAGCAGTGACGCTCGCTTGGAGGCGGTGGGTGGTAGGCACCATTGCGGGAAACGGGGATGGAAGGAAGATCTGAAGGTGATCAGTCATCTCAGACAGATCAGCCTCAATTAAAATCTTCTGGTGAAGAATAAACAAATTCCCATTTGGTTCCTTAAATCATCTTTTGCGTATGCATTTAGTGAAGACCATCCAACCTGTTATCTGGAGCCTTATCCTTCACTTTTTGGCTGTTGGCGACCCATGTGCCATAAGCAATCACAACTCTTGAACCTCACATCTAAGCACCAAGTTGTCCATGTAGCACAGGCTAGAAGGTGATGGTTGGTTTTGGTTTGCTTCAGCTAATGTGCTCTGCTTATTCACCCCCACACCCTGGGAAAACACCGTTCCATGCAGTATTCTGCTTTGCACCATTCTGCAGACACACAGCATCGCTTCAGGAGCCTCGACATCCAATTTTAAGCCTCTAAATGCACCTGTATGCAAACAGTTCAGCACTGCTGTTATCGCAATTACTTGTGCGAGTTAATAATGGCCATTCATCTTTGAGAGATCTCTTCAGTCCTTGATTTCAAAGCACTCTGTGGATTATCATGTCTATTTTGCAGACAGGGAACATGGGAAGGCAGAGAGGAAGCGGTCAGGGTCATGCATCAGGCCTGGGAATGGACCCAAAGCCTCCTGATTTTCAGTTGAGCCTTCCATCCACCTGGGAACAGTCTTCAGCAATTGGATAAATATCCAAAATTGTGACACAGGGGATGGAAAATGCCCAGCCCTGCAGATTCTTACCCTGGTTGTGTTCCTGCCAGTCGCCTGCTGTGGTTTATCCTCTGCCAGGTTTTGTCTGTCTAGCACATGGCTAGCACGGGGTCAGCAAAGACAGTCCCCTCTTTGCTTCAACTTGGTGTGGTGTGTCTTAGGGGGTACAAGAGCACTGGAGCTGCTGTCTGGTACCCAGGCTGTTCTGGGTAAAGGGTTTCTACATTTACTGTTCCCTCACATCTGTTATCTGCTGTTGAGTGAAAGTAATTTTACAGCTGCTGGAGGACACGTCTGGGTTGCTCCTAACAAGCTGTGGTGGTTGCTGCCACTGTTCTCTGCTTAGGGGAAGAGAAGTTGGAGGCTGGAATAGGAAGCCACCCCTGTGTTCTAATTAGCTTTGCTTTGGCAAATGTGAAGACAATGGTTATTAGAGCACTGGCTTTAGTAATTATGATAAAGTGAATGACATTCAAAGCACTTGTTTGCTGAGAGATTCTTTGGCTGGAGAGACAGGGATGAGCCAATTGGATTATAGATGGAGATGCAGCGTTAGGTCTCCTCCCATCCCTCCACACGGCGTGGGGATGGGGCTGCAGTTTGTCTGCGTGCTGCGCTGGGCACAGCTGTGGCATTTGCCAGGATCCTGGTCATGCCAAGTCCTGGGATTGAGCTGAGTTATTTTCGTGGACAAAAGTGTCTAAATTCACCAAGAAGAGCCCCAGCTCTGCTGGCCCAGGCCAGGCCGCATGCAGGCAAGCGGGACCTTCGGGGGTGTCCTGCTTCATTGGTGTTGGCCTGTTGGTTGTGTGACACCCTTTTCTACAGCAGTCCCATCCAGAAATCTCTTCAAACCTTTATATTTTCTGCATGAAGAGCAGCTCTGGAGCTCCCTGAGGCTGGGTTCAGGTGAGGTGTGGTCTCCCTTGTCTCCCCAAGTCCTACCATGACCTGGTCTGGGGGACCTCCAAGGAGTACAGGCATGTCAAAAAGCCCCCAGATGGTGCCTAGCTGCTTCCTAACAACTACGCAGGATGGTTCATCTGTGTGCCCCCTGTGCTGTATTCCTGCAAAATATTCAAGGCAAAATGTAATTGTCTGCAGTGATGGCAGCACAGACAGGACCTGGTCTGGCTGGGCTGAGTTACTGAGCCTGGGTATCGATTGGAGCCACCAAAACACTCTTGTTCTGAAATCAGCAGGCTGTGCCCATGCAGCTCTTGACCCCAGCTAACACAAATGCTAACTGGCATAAAAAGAACACCACACTCCTTTGTGCTGGCCCACATTGGAGGAAACTCCCTTCCGAGCAGTAGCATCACCCTAGGTTGAGGAACCCACCGCAGCCCAGAGCCCACCAGTGGAGGTTGCTGCGTGAGCGTGATCTGACTTGCTGTACGCCATACAATAGAACCGTGCAACCAAAGCCATGTCTTCATCCTCGTGCCCGCAGGGACCTCAGCGTCGATGCAGGACTGACTCACACCCAGTTCCAGGTCCAGCCGGTCCCTCAGCCCTATCAGCATTACTTAGCTACACCTCGGATGCACCATTTCCCCAGAAGCACATCCTCGACACAGATAGTAAGTGAAACGCTTTTACCGAGAAATGTTTTATGCATTGTCTGCCAGAAGGCAGTCAAAATAAAGGCTGCTATCTTTCTATCACCTGTCTTCTGTGAATCACACTTATCTCCGGCTGTGGGAGGGAGTGTCTGAAAGGATAATATTGCATCACTGCACTCTGGATTAGGGAAAGGAAAGAAAAGCTCAGCTGCTCTGGAAAGATTCGGTCCATGGTGTGCAGCACTATGCTCACAAGCTGGTCTGCAAAACCTGGGCAGGGTGGGAGAGACTCAGCAGTTATTACTGATAATATAATACTGGAACAAACTGTGGGCTCCCCAGGACTTTTTGTATGCAGAAGGATTGGCAGTAGGTGACTCCCTTCCCTGGGCTCAGCCTCGAGGACCATACCTCATCGCATCAGCCTTGACACCATCCATAAAGGTTTTGCATAACCTCTTGCACAGCTGGAGATGGGGTCTGACAGAAAGATGGTCTGACTGGGGTCATTTGCTGGCCCTTCTCCTAGCAGGGTGCTGTATTTGGAGCTGAGCCATGCCCAGGACTCCTAAACCTTAAAGCTTCCTCAGAAATCCCACGAGGGTGTTTTTCCCTTGTGCCCATAGTCAGACCCTGACACCCATGTACTGCAGTGAGGCTTAAGAAAATCAAAGCTTGGATGAAGATAAATCCACCCATTTCAAACAAAACAAAATAAAATAAAATAAAATAAAATAAAATAAAATAAAATAAAATAAAATAAAATATCTTTTTAAGCTAATCCATGTTGAGAGTTTGGAACCACAATTTTATAGATGCAACAGGAATTATTACAGCAGATAGTTTATTCAGAAGAAATGCATTTCTCAGTTATCATTTATAGGAGATCTATTTAATAAAACTTCATTTTTTGGTTATTAAAAGGCTTCCATGGGGGAAGGTGTCAGTCTGCTCTTTAATTTTGAATTTTTAAAGCACTAGATTTAAATCAGGGTACACAATGGATTTCTATGTGCAGGTATGGGTGGCTTTATTTTTTCTCCCTCACTTCTTGCAGGTTGTTCACGAAATCAGAAATTACCCTTACCCTCAGCTTCAGTTACTTGCTCTTCATGGACTGAACCCAAGCAGGCACACGTCTGCTGTGCGGGAGAGCTATGAAGTATGTATCTCGGGGACTGGAATTATTATTAAATTTTTAAATGCTGGGAATCTAAGCGAGTTCTGGTATAACCTTGTAACTCTGTTTTGTGGCATGGCAGTTGCATTGAGTCTTGCAGCAATTTTAGTAATAACTGGGAGGCAAAGGGGTTGAGTGGGTTTGGTAGAAGTTGGTTTATTCCAAGGTGCCTGGGTCTGGCTTGGATTGACTCTGTCTCCCTTCATGTCTGTGAACAAACTGCTCCAGTTCTACAGGGTTTTGTTTCCCAGCCTGTGAAATGGAGCTCAAATTCCATCCTAATTTCTGAAATATTGGATACCCAGCTCTTTGCCTGAGCCCTTAATTATTAACCCAAGTGCTAAGGCTCAGATCCATCATGAAAGGAAAGCATGACTGATTTGGGTTTGATGGCCATTTCCACTGCGGAAAGGGCAGGAGGGAGCCTTGGTCACCAGCAGGTAGGGTGGGGTGGTGGGACCTCATGCCCTGGGAGCAATGCTGATGGTGTTTGCTGCTGCTCCTGTGCTGCAGGAGCTGCTGCAGCTGGAGGATAGGCTGGGCAGTGTGAGCCGGGGCACCGTCCAGAACACCATCGAGAGGTTTACCTTCCCCCACAAGTACAAGAAGGTGAGTGCTCCAAAACCGCGGCATGGCTGCCAGCCCCTCTCAGCTGGCCAAGGGCTGTGGGCATGGAGCAGACAGAAGGAAGGACTTTGGTGGGTCGCAATCCTCAGGGTTGGCAAACTGCTGCCATCAATCAAAATATTCCCCAAAATGGGGGAGGAATGTAAAATCCAGAATTGGTGCTTTAATATCTTGTGGGGATCCTGGGCTGAAGCGGTGGTGTAGCTCAGCTGGCTGTTTCTCACTTCTAGGATAGGAAGCTGTGGGCCAAATTTTCAAAAGGGTCTCAACCTTCTCCCACCCAGCGGGTGCAATTTCCCCCCTGTCTGCACCTGGTAAGAAAGCGCACATGCCAAGGGGGCTTCTTGCATGCAAACCCACCCCGTTCTGCATGCAAGTGGTGCTGCCCACGCGCCCTGCCATGAGAGTGCTGGCTCCATGGCGTTGGGGAGGTTGTCCTCCCCTCGTTCTGCAAGAGGTGTCTCCTCTGTTGGAGCTGATCCCCTGCCCGTAAGGAAATGGGTGCCGCATTTTGGGTTGTGCTAATTAGAAAATGGGAAAAATGCTTGTCTGGGCAGTGATTTCACATGCTGGTCATTCCCGGCTGGGCAGTGACAAGTAGGGATGTTTCATTGCCCAGGTTGGAAGTGAGTCAACTCCTGCTGCGCTAATCTCTGACCGCATCTCCAGTGGATCCAGAAAAATGACATTAATAGGAATGGATTGTTGCGACGGAGGGAAGACACAGTCACTCAATATGAGTGATCAGCAGACTTCGTTTATTGTCTCTTACAGTCACCTTTTATGCCTTCTTATAATTAGCTCATACATATTACAAAAGTTAAGCTCATTATTGGTTAGTTGCCTAAATACCAAGCCCGCCCCTAGTTTCTCTTCTGTAGTTATCTGTTCCCACCTGCAACATTCTTTTCCCACCAAAATCTTCCTGTTACTGTGTAACAAAAACAGCCAAAGACAGTGTATTTTGCTTTACTTCAGATAAGCTGAGAGCGATGTGCATTTTTGTCCAGCCAGCTGGACTATGTCTATGTGACCCTTTTCAGCTAGCCAGTTATCCACAATGGATGTGTGGTAGGAAGAGAAAAGGGAAGAGCTGACAGTTTAAGCATTGCCCCATGGCGCAGTGTGGGGCTGGGCTGGTGGTCAAGCTGGAATGGGGCACAGTGGTTGCCCTTCCTGGCAGTGGTGACCCCACATGATTTAGGGTCTCCAGGAGAAGCCTCCAGCAAAGGAGACCATGGGGCCATCCCCACTGCAAGGAGTATGGAGGAGGTGGTGAGGGGCTGTGTTAGGGCAGCAGAGGACTGGCTGCTCCTTGGGACACTACCACCAGCCACACTGCCACTGGCCCCAGGAGATGTGCCGACCAGCAGCATGTTGGTGGCATCCTCCCCTCACTGGCTGTTTTGGCTGGGCTGGCTTTCCCAAGCTGGAGGATCTGACCGGTAGATGAAGCTCTTGTTATTTGCCTTCCTGCAACTACCCAGGCTTGGAAGAGCATTAGAAAGGTCAAGTCCTAACCAAATCATGTCTTTAACCTTGCTGTAGAGAAGACCGCAGGAGGGCAAAGCTGAGCGAGAGGATGGAGAGGAGTCAGACACCGACGAGAAATGCACAATCTGTCTGTCCATGCTTGAAGATGGAGAAGATGTCAGGTAAGATGCTCCCATCTGCTCCTTTGCCTCTTGATGCCATCTGAATTGTGTTTATTGGGATTAAAACTGCCATGAGCCGGTGCGGTTGTCCCTGTTCTTGTCCTGACAAACTCATTTGGGCTTTTTCAGGGTCTGGGACACCAAATGCTATTTAGATGGACATTGGTGTGGGCTGTAGGTATGAAGAGTTCTGCAGCAGCAGGAGGGCCAAGTTTTTATAGTATCTCCTGGGCTTGGATCGCCTGCTTCAAGGCTGTGCCAATGGGCCAGGTGGCAAGTGTCAGAGAAGGATGGATCCCAGGTCTCAGACAGCCATCTGGAGCTCAGGGATGTCAACATTTGAGCTTGACAGATGACCAAAATATGATAAAAGGGAGTGTGGGTGTGAAGTCTAGGGGGGTTTGGCTTGTGGCCAGGACAGAGCTTCTTTATTGTAGAGTAAGTGAGATTACTCTGCCTGCACGGTCACCAAGAACCATCCTGAGCCAACAACTAAGCCCCAGTTATCCCTCACAGATGTCCCCAGGCTCTTGGCTGGGTCAAATCTCTGCTTGTGACAGGGGATGAGGACAAGCAGTTCCAAGGGGCTGACCTACCATGGCTGAAGGAGCTGCAGGTGGGCAGTGCAGCTGCACTACCCGGTCCTGCTCCTTGCCATTTCATTGCTTTAAACCATCAAGAAACACTCTGATCTTCATGCTGTGGATCCTTGTGGTTCACGGTCCCTCCGACTCATGAGGGTGAGCGAAGAGATGACAAAGGTGATGTAGGTGAAAAGTATCCACATTCCCTGGGGCACACCAGACACCCACATGGGAGCAGCAGGGACCCACCTGACTGCTAATGAGCCACAATGACAAAGAATCAAGAGGCTCTGAAGTATAACCTGATACTCCTGAAAGATTAAAAAGAGGCAGCCAGGTTAGTTAATATCTGGAACAACACAATTCAGGAGGGTGTGGGGGTTTTCTAAAAGGCTTTGAGCCAAGAAAGACACCATCTCTGACCTACTACTCTGTGTGAGCTGGTGTAGCTGGGAAAGGCTGTAGGACCTCGGCAGCACTGGTGTCACTGCATCAGTGGTTCCTCATGTCTGAAGCAGCCCTGGCTGCTGCTTTCTGGCTCTTCCTGGTCTCCTGGACCTCTTCCATCCTAACGGGGTGGTACTTCTCTCTCTGCAGGCGGTTGCCCTGTATGCATCTCTTCCACCAAGTGTGTGTGGACCAGTGGCTGGCCACCAGCAAGAAGTGCCCGATCTGCAGGGTGGACATTGAAACACAGCTCGGCTCAGACAGCTGAAAGGACTGGCTGGACACACCATTTTCCTTACCAGGTCATATGGCCATAAACCCTTGCAGCAAAATTTTTGCCTTCTGAGCCATTTGATTGAGAGGAAAAGTCTGCAGGCACGTTAGTGAGGAGGAGGTGGCAGTACAATATCTAGCGGTAGGAGATATTGCACATAACGCAGGATACGGGCCCAATGAAAGGGAGCTGGCATTCCCGGAGCTCAGAGACCCCGTGCTGCAGAAGATTTAGTGTTGAACATGAAGGAACTACTTGTGGTAGTCTGGCCTGTCAATCCTGCATTTCATGAGGATTGTATATATACCTCTCGAATACATAGAAACATGTTAGGGGTCCTTTAGCTATTCCTATGGATGGCAGCTGGAGCATGTTAGCTTAAGAAATGTTGTGTTTGATGCCCTACTCATCTTGTGGTGGACATGTTGCTGTTACCTAATTTTCACCAAATATTTTTTCATAGATTCCTTATTTTGGTGTCTGATTAATAGATTGCAGAGGGGGAAGAAAGAGGTCAACCTTTCCCACCCTTGAGGGGGGAAGAGGCGAAAAAGCAAAATCCTGTTTACAGTCAGAAGGGTTGCGCTCTTTGCCTCAGCTGTGTGTGCTTCCTTTCCTTGCGTTTACAGTGTGTTGCAAATTTAGAGAAGCTTAAAAAAATAATAAAAATTGGGAATGAAATGAATGAAGCAATAGGGAGAAGCTTCATTCCTGCTTATCTGCTGGTGCTGGACACTTTCTGTAGGGGCACAATATTGGAGTAGATGCTATTTCTTTGCTTTCCGTATCTTAATGAAGTAGCTTGGCATATCAAAATCCAAGGAAGGGCTGTATTCATGATTGCCATTGCCCATGATGCTTTCTCATGTGAGCTGTGAGGCTGGTTGGCTTCAGCAGCTGCTGCCAGCCATGGTCTAAAATGATGGTTACTAGAGTCGGCACCTATAGCTGTGCTTTGCAGTATAATAACATCAGAGAGGTGCTGAGCGATATACACTGCTGACTCCTCTCCCATGCAAAAGCATCTCTGATAACAGGACGGGGGAAAACTCAATGCTCACAAGGCACTGCTGAGGCCATGAGCACTTCAGTGTGGGAGGGGAAGGCAGGTTGGAAGGGGTTTTCTCTGCTTTTGGGAGGGGTTGGGTTGTGACCCTGTCCCAAAGCATGTGCACCTGCACCCACATGTGTTTGTATACACGTTTCAAGCTGTATCCACATGGAGAATTCAGTGGCTGTTAAAATGAAACTTAATTGCGTTAATGCTCAGAAAAGAATTAGGAGGTAGTCCCTGAAGGAGCGAGCTGTTGCAATCCAAGCTCTCCTTGAAATAAAGACCTCAGAACATCAACTGCAGGGACTGAGCTCAAAGCCCTCTGGAGAACTGACATTCACAACCAAAAACCTTTTTTTTAAAATATTTTTTTTTTTTTTGCATGCTAGGGGAGCAGAAGAGAAATGCAGAGGAGCAAGGGGAATTAGGAACATTATATATTGAAAATGCTGATGTGGAGGGAATGATTTCTGGCTCCCCTGAGTATCTGTTTTGCTGGAGCCAAGTGATGCTCTCCAAGTAGAAACAATCATAAATTACCATCTGAGAGACTGCAGGATTCCTGCGAGTGGTAATCGCAAGTCCCAGAGGCACCCCAGAGATTATTTTTTTTTCCCAACTGGAAAGGGCAGAGAAAGAGGGGAGCCCCATGGGGAGGAGAGTACAGGAGCTGTGTCCATGTAGGTAGGAGCGAGTGGAGGGGGACACATGGTGGTATGTGAGGAAGATGTAAGAAAGAAATGGTTTATGATGAGGATGGTGAGACACTGGTACAAGTTTCCCAGAGAGGTGCCCGATGCCCCATCCCTGGCAACATTCAAGGTCAGGCTGGATGGGGCTCTGAGCAACCTGATCCAGTTGAAAATCCCCTTGACCTTGGCAGGGGGTTGGACTAGATGGCCTTTGAAGGTCCCTTCCAACCCAAACCGTTCTGTGGTTCTATGATATATTTGCCACCTAGTGCAAGCGATGGCTTCCTGGGGGATGTGGTGGTCCCAGCCCTGATGTCCATGGGTCAAGGAGTGCTCCATCGATACCTATGGGGCTTGCTCCAGCAGTAGCAGATTGAAGCAGCATTAAAAATACTAATATTACTAATCATATGGACAAGCAAAGCAAGGTTTTGCTGGTAAAATACACTGTAAGCCTGTCTGGTCTGTCCAGGCGTGAGCTGGGTGTGAAGCAGGGAGAGGAACAGGGCGACTGGGACCCTGGCTGGGCAGGGAGTGAAGGAGGACTGCTTCCGAACCACGTGTTTTCTTAAAGCCTATGCGAAAGTATTACTATTTGTCTAATGAACAAGCACAGTTTTTAAACAAACAACAAAAAAAAAAACCTTTGGTGAGAAAAAGTACCAAACTCCCATGGTCTCATATGAGTGACTGATCCCAAGGTGCGTGTGAATTTACAGTGTCTGGAGATGCATCGGTGTGTCAGGTTCCTTTGTGTTTAAGTAATTTGTATGAGTAGGTTGCGATAATAGGATGAGTTTAAAAACAAATCGAAACAAACAACAAAAAATCTCTAGGAACAAAATATTGATAGTTTACAGGGTTTTGTGAGTTTAAATGCCTTATATTTAACAATCATAATTTATGACTAACTTGTAGATATTGTGGCTTCTTATTTAATTATTTTTATAGTTGTTTTTTTTGCATTTTTAATTATAATTTATTTATTTAGAAATTAATACGAATTTTTTTATTACTCCTATTACCTCATTTTTTGCATTGTTTCTGGGAATGGAATGCTTTGCATGCATCGGTACTTTAAAAAAATAAATTAAACATGGGATGTGGGGGGTAATGCTTATCTTGTAAAAAAAAAAAAGAGAAAAAAATCAGGGGCTGTGATTATAAACTGTATTACTGTGGTGCTGTTACCTTGGATACATTCCATAAAAATGCAAACCTTTGATTCTGTATGCTGTGACATAGTGGAAAACTGCAATATAGTGACTGTGTTTAGCACATATATATGAATATTATTTGCACTCATAATCAAACTCTGGTGATCCTTTGACTTGTGTCCTTACGCATTGAAGGTGATTAATGGCGCTCTGCAAAACCAAAATGTTTTGGTCGATTCTTGCTACCGCCCTGTCCCTGATGCTGCTGGTGATGCTATTGCTCTTGCTGCATGCATTACCCTGCAGTAACACCTGGCAGGCCCCCACTACAAGGCTGTGCTTGGGACAATGCATGCATTTAGTGCAGGACTCTGCAAGCTGGTTCAGAAACCAAGGAAGGAAGCCCAGGAGTGGTGGCTCTATTCAGTTTTTGGTTCCTGTTGGTGCTTGGTCTGGCTCTTTTCACCCTCTGTGCATGCACCCCACTGGGCACTGCGGGGAGGATGAAGGAGGTAAATGAGTCTGAACTTGGAGGCAAGAAAACTGAGGGATTCATTGCAATTTTTAAGGGTTGACCCCTGGTCTAGCTGAGCAAGGGGCTGGGATAGACACAGGAGCGATCTGGCATCCCTTTGTAATGCCTGCCATGAGCATTTGCTACAACCCAGCTGTGAAACATGCATGGAGCAGAAGCCCTCAACGCTGATCTTCTTGATCAGTTGGTTTAATCCCCCTTGTTAAGGGGAAAACCTCAACTTGGAGCTTTTTAATCTACTGTAGAGCTGGGACCTGCACCAAAGCCTTCCTGATGCCGAGGAGGAGGTCAGTCCCAAGCTGACGTCCTGCTCCTGCAGTAGTGGCCAAGCATGCCATCCACAGCCATGGCCACACCGCTCTTGCGATGCACTGCCCTTTCCTGAAAGGCTCCTGAATATCAAGCGCTCGAGCCTCACAAGAGGGTTAGAGCACCTTTGATAATATTTAAAGCTTTAAGCCATAACTGCTCTTGGTCAGCGCAGATGCTCAGCCATGTATGGACAGAAATGGGGTTCAACTCCTGTGCTCAGCCAGTAGCCATCCCCACCCAAAAGGCTTTGGGTGCAATTCTCTTTTGGGTTAGAAAGGCACAAAATGACTGTACCTTAATTTTTTTCTCTCTGTCCCTTCAGGGTGCTGCTCTGCTTTGTTGACTTTGCCTTACCCTGGGTTTAAAACCTGTCTGTGCTTTTCCTTGCTGCTCCGTGACACTCCTCCCCTGTAGCCTGGAGCTGTGCAGGGAC
This sequence comes from Falco biarmicus, assembly GCF_023638135.1. Taxonomy (NCBI): domain Eukaryota; kingdom Metazoa; phylum Chordata; class Aves; order Falconiformes; family Falconidae; genus Falco; species Falco biarmicus. The sequence continues at coordinate 10,959,711 of NC_079310.1, read as the reverse complement.
AGGGGGTTGGTTGTTCCCTGCCCGCAAAGACACTGTAAAAGGGATAAATAAAACAAGGAGTGAGCGAACAAAAATCCTCTCCTTTAATGACCCAGGCTGGTGAAAGGATCACCCACATTTTTGTACTCCTACTGCTGTTCTGTTGTGCTGTGCAACATTTTGCTACATAGACTATTTTATAGAATAAAGCTAGAGAAATATTTATTATTAATATTAAAGCAATAGTGCATTGAAGAAATGAAAAGACATTAGAAATTGTGTAAATGCTTAGATTCACTTTTGGTGGATTTTTTTGTACTTTATTTATAACTAATAAACCAAACTGCATTGCTAACTATAAACCTGTGCCATGCAGAAGTCACCTGGCAGGGAGATAGCTTGGTCCTTATTTACCACTTGTTTCTTGTTTCTTTGGGTCAGAGTCAATTCTTCTTTCACTATTTATGACTTTGGGCTTTGAGGTGCAAAAGAGATGCTGCTGGGGTAGAAAATACTCTGCCCAGCTGGTTTGCAGAGGCTGTTGGTGCTTGAGCTCCGTGGCAGAGGCGAGGTGAGGCTCTCCACACCGGGCACATTACGGTGTGTGATGTCCTGTGGCACTAGTTTTGTGGTTAGGTACCAAAATCACTTTCTGGAACCAGGTTGGAAATTGCCTATTAAAGAGGGATTTCTCCTCTAAACACATCCCACGGAGCCTGTAGGATATCTATAGCAAGTCCTGCAGAGATATTGACAGGTCCTCCATCCTCCTGGTAGAGAAGCATCTCCCTCCCTGGGGGTCTCCTGTTTAATAACTCATGAAAGAGAAACTTATTGGAAGCCAAAAAAATAATAATCCTCCACACTAATACAAATTTGAGGGTATTTTCAATCTTTCTGTTACCTGCTGGAGAATCCAATGGGCTGTACACCCAACTTTGCGTCCTGCGCAGCTCGTTTCATAGATCCTCTTGTGCTTTTATTTTTTCCCCACAATGAACAGTGCCAGTGTCTGCTCCTACCCACTCTCGATTCGGCTGTTCCTCCTTATGCATTTCATGGAGAATGGCTGAGACCAGTCCCCAGCTTTGACTATGTGATTAGACTAAATAAACCTTGGAGACAGGCAGCTGCTGATCGTAGAGATTTGGTTCCCGTAGCTGAAGGGAATTGCCAGCTCCTCCAGCATCCAGCAAAGCCTGCATAAGGGATGCACCGTACTGAGGTGATACGAAGCTCCCATTATAGGAAGCTTTTACAAATTCAGAAAACAGGTTAAAAATGACCCCACTGGTCCAGCCAAGAGGAAATCTCAGTTACTTGCTGAGATCTTGCTGATGTCCTTCGGAAGGGTAATGGCGCTGAGAGAGTTGCTTGAGATGGCAATCAGCTTTGCTTCAAAGCCACCGCAGCAAATGCCGCCGTGAAGTGATAGCAGCCCTGCTGAGTACGGCGAGCAGTAACTGGTGGCTGTGCTGGGGAGGGCTCTGGGTTGTGCCCATTAAGGTATAGCAGCACAGGCCAGGATGCAATGGCTTTGTTACGAGCAGCTGCCTGGGGTCGGGAAGCTTAGCCCTTATTTGTGTTTTGCAGTATCTAAATCCTCAGCTGGCTCACAGGTTGCAGCTCAGAGCTGTACAACTCTATCAGTAAATATCTTTTTTTATTATTATTTGTTTTAAATTGAGCTTTTTTCTATTTCAAAACGGACTTCTACACACAACGATGGGACAGGGGAGATTATAAGATGTATACTTCACAGCCTTCAGTTATTCTAACTTCATGCATGTAAGGTTGATGTAGGTATATGATGCTACCAGAAATGTTTCACAACAATTTCATAGAGATTTTCAAATAATTCTCTGCATCCTGCAGCAAGAGACAACCAGCCCCTCTTAGTATCCAAAGCAAAGGACTCCTTGGTTATACTTGTTTTTGCCTGCAGCACCCAAGTGCTTTTGTAAACTCAGCACTTCATGGGGCTTCCAAACCAATGGGGACCACAGAGACGATGCGATAGCCTGGTTTTGCAGACTCCTGCCACCATCCTTGTCCTTCGCTGTTGATTTTCAGCTACATTAATGATTTTTGGATGAAGGCATGTGCATTAGAACCCCACCAATTAAGAAATAGATTTAAAAAAAAAGTAGAGGGTGGTGGTGGGAGCAGGATCTGTGCATCTGCCCAACATACAGCTTTGGGTACTGTGCTCCAGCAGGCAGAGGTTCCCTGAGCCCTGCCAAAGGCACAGTGCTAGGACAGCTCTGGATTTTCTCCTCCCCAGTTCTCCACTTGGCCAGGAACGTGTTGGTTTTAACAGCTTAATGCAAATCCAGCCCTTGGAAAAACTCCGCTCTTGCCTTAATACTTTTGTAGCATTAGTTGTAGCAACAGAATGACTCCCCAGAGCCAGAGTGGAGTTGGGTTTTGCACAAACAAGGGGCATTTTTGAAGTCTTCAAAAGAAAAAAGCAGAGTTTTTTCATGCTTTGCCAAGGTTGCCTTCCTGGGAGGCAGTGAGGTTGCTGACCCTGTATCAGCAAACTCCCCTTCTGCTCTTTTTAGGGCATCATTGCCTGGAGGTCAGCAGAGCTTTCGTGTTGAACATGCCTGCCCAGGGATGGCAGGTGGTTTTGCTGTTAACCCAGGCATCTGCAATCCCACCTCTCACCTACGAAATGATTTGGTGACCCTGAAGATGTTCATTCCTGTTTCAACAGGACCTCAATCCATGGCTGGAGCTACTTGCTACATGTGGTTACTCCCAGATGTAAGCACATCTCATGTTCAGGATAAGGCTTTCTCTTCTCTCCTTCCTTGCCCCATGCAGGGAGGGTGCATGGATCAGGAGCTGCTGCAGAGCAGTGCAGGTCCCATGTGCATCTCAGTGAATTTTCTCAGGGGCTGGCAGGGGTTAAACTGCTGTGATGCAGCTGGCATTGCCCCACCAAGTGGGTGCTGACTGAAGCCAACTGGAAACGCTGGGACTACAGCATTTTAGTGGGAAAACCCTCCTATTTTACTGCAGCATGTTTGTCTAAACATGGGACAAATCTATTGACAGGGAGGATTTTTTTCATAGCCCTGGTAGACGGGTGGGAGGGAAAGCAGGCAGATGAAAGGCCCTGACCCTTTTTTTGTTTCAAAACACCCACTGGGGAACTGCTGCTTTGCAACAACACTGCACAAGCGCAGCAAAAGCAAACGCTCCAGACTCTGCTCGTGGGACCCCCTGGCTGTCCAGGGAGCCTGAGCCCCATCCCAGCAGGGTCCCAGGGTTGCAACATGCCTGCTGACCCCAGCGCCTACCTTCAGCCCTCCTGAGGTCTGTTCTGCTCCTCCTGTGGGCTCTGTCCTTGCTTAGAGCTTGGCAGCACCAGTCTGCAGGGAGGAGGGAGAATACAGCCAGTAAAGGCTGCTATTATTATTCCCATCGGTGAGTAGTTGATCACTGATGAGGTTGATTACTGAGCTCATTTAAGCAACTTGCTCTGCCCCAAACCCATCAGTTACCATAAAGGTTTCTAAAATTAATTAGTCTGAGCTATTATTTGTGAGCTGGCACAGCCAGCCTTGAATAAGCTCAAGTCTCTTTGGCGATGCCTGCTGCAGAAAATTAAGATGCAGTGCTTCCCTGGCAGAGCTTGGGTGGGATACAGCAGCTTTCAAATATCCAGGTGCAACTGATGCCCCTAACTCCTGCCTCAGCATCACTAGCCTTTGCTGGGGCCTTCTCTGCCCGTGGCCAGGCAGGGATTCAGCAGTGGGACAGCCTGCCCTGTGGCCAGGCACATCCAGGTCATGTCCCAGGAGAAGCATCATCCCCAACCCGAAGGGACTGATGGGGTGAGTGGGCTCAGTGGATTTAACCTACTCTTGACCCATTTGATCCCCATTTCCACCAACTGCTTGTTTGAAACCAGCTGCTGAGAGGGTGAATGAGCTCTTCTTGTGGCTACTCAGACACCCCTCCTTTCTTCTCTGGAGGATGTGTCCTGCTGCTTTGCTCCTTGGGGGGCTCCCGAAGTAATGATTTATAAACAGCTTTTCTTGTTGGTACTGGTAGACCTGTGAGTAGCTGGGAAGAGCTCGTCTACAGGAGCACTGGCCCAAATTGCAGCTGGGAAATCCCTTCTCCACCACAGAAAAACTCGAAACAGCTATCCTTATTAAAAGAAAAAAAATAAAATTAATGACAGCTCCTCTGAAACAGAGTTGGTATTTAGGCCTTATAGGGTAAGATTATCCTGAGACAGCTTTGAATATAGTTAGCACAGCTTCCTTGCAGTGGAATTGATTATCTGGTAGGTCTTTTGTTCCAGCTGCTGTAACTGTAGAACTCAGCTCTGGGCAGACTTGGACAAATTCAGCCCAAGAGCTGGGAAAGCCCATGGATGGAAAACACCACCCAGATTCCACCCCCTGAAACCTGACTGGGTAAGTACCGGGTCCTTCCCCACCTGCTTTCAATGCAGTGTCTTCTGGAGGTATGCATGTGTGTGTGTGGATATGCACTCTTGCCAAAAGTGGGAAAACCTGGGCTCTCCAAGCTCAATTTTCTTAAATATATTGGCTCAATTCTCTTATCCTTTTGACTCATCTAAAAGGGGAGCTCATCAGTTGTGGAGGCCAGTGGGCTTTCCCAGCCCTGGCAGGGCAAAGCACTGAAAGCAGAAGGTGGCATCTGAGCTGGTAAAGGTTAGTTTATGGCTCTGCGTGTTGTGGCTTTTAATCATAAAGAAGTGAGAAATGTATTTATTTCATTCACAATTTTATATGCGCTCTAAAAAATTGCAGTATTACTTTTACAAAACCTTAACCCAGGAAACACATCTTGTTACTAAAAATCTTTCAATATAAAGGCAGCATTTTAAAAAGCAAAATGCAATATAAAACAGTATAATGAGAAAAATGCTCATGCAGACTGGATCAAAACCCTCCTGCAGCCCTGCCTTCCTCAGTACCTAGGAAAAAGCTCCCTCCAGATTAACCCATCACCCCGGTTTTCATCCAGCCACTTCCTGCAGGGAAATATGGTCGTCACGCCAGTTGCCGTGTTGGTGATCTCCACTCGCTCCACCAGCCAGCCTGGCCCCAGACCGCTGTTGTCATGCTCGATCTGGACTTTTTTTAGTTCCCCCCTGTCCAGCGTTTCCAGGTAAAACCTGCTGGTTTTTCTCTGCTCAAAGAGGTTCCTGAATTTATGCTTCAGCACTCGCTTTCCCGAGTCCCCATTCACCCTGAAGATGGTGATGGACACTTTGGCATCAGTCCCTGCACCCTTTTCAAAGCCTGTGACTATGATGGTCTCATATTTGACTGGTACCAAGCTCCGGGCTTTGCTGGCAAAGCTCTCAATGACCTTGGCACACTCAAAGACTTTGTAGTCCCGTCTCTTGTAATGCAGAGGGATTTTCACATTGCACCTGAAAAAGTATCTGGGGAAGGAAAATTAGCAGAATGTTAGTGGTATGGATGGTCACTTTCCTGCATAATTGTTATGCACCAGGCATGCTTCTAAATTGCCCAACATTAATGCTGTTTCAGCACTTTTCCATAGATGTGCTAACACTAGAGCTTCTCTCTAGAAAGACAGCCGCGATGATTGAACATTGCAACCACAACTGGAAAACCCAACATTTCTCTAGACAGCCACAGACACTCTGCAGGTAGGAGTGTTGGTGTGGGGCGCTTGTCACCTCTTTTGCCTATACAATGGCAAGTCCATTTACAGCCCCACCAAGGAAGGACGATCAGACAGCCCAGTGCTGCGAGTGTAACTGCTCTGAGAGCAGGGAGATCAGCAATTGCCCTCACTGACGGTATGGTTAAAGTTGTGCTAGGAACTAGGAAAAATGGCATGGGAAAGATGGGAGGATGTTGCAGAATGGATGAAAGAGAACGGCCACGGTTCCATAGAAGGACTGTGTGATACAGCTTTTGACATAAGTCTGGAGTGAACCAAGCTAGGCCGCAGTGGGAAATTACCAGGCTTGCTAAAAATGGAAAATTACCAGGCTTGCTAAAACTGGAAAATTACCAGGATTGCTAAAAAGGGAAGAGAGATAAGGTCATGCTGACCTTGTGCCTAATGTTGTAAATAACTTTGAGGAATTCGTGTAGACAAGAGAGGAAAAAAAAAATATATGTAGCTAGCTATCCACAGAAACCGCAAGTAGGAGGACGTATGAAAGTGTAACCCTTTAGAGCTTAGCCAATCAGCAGATGATTTGTAGGCATAATTAACTGGAACTGTATATAAGACATAATTGCGCCATAATAAATCGAAGCTTGCTTTATCACTCATATTGAGTCGGCTGCTTGCTTTCCCTCGCTCGTCGCAGGAGGAGGAGGTTTAAACCCCCTTCCCCGTCTTTCCTCATCTAGATCACCCACCCTATCCTTAGCAGGCAAAAAAAAGAGAAAAAAAAAATAATCGAGCACAGAAATTATAGGTACCAGATGCCGAAAGCCCTTGGTTCTGCAGTGCTGCCTCTGGTGATGTGCAGGGACCACATAGCACATCCATAAATTACCATGTACCTGGCAGCTGGCCAGAGGCTGGAGCGCTCCGCTTTTAATGATGTATTTCATTTCCAATGATGCAGATAATTTCCAAATGAGTTGGTTTTTTTCCCTCCCTCCCCTGCCTTCAACCAACTGCAGCAGGTCCTCCTGGAAGGAGCGTAGCTGGATTGCAGTGCGTGTGTGTAAAATAAACACCTGGAGGAAGGGTTACTGCGATACCAGCAGTAGTGCACTTCTTAAGCACTTCCAACACTTTTTTGACATTTTCTGCAGCTAAAGTAAAGCACTCCTTTCTCTGGAAAGAAGCTTTGTAAATGAGAAATTCTGGTGGGAGCAAAATTTTAGGCTCAGGGTCAGAAAAAACGCATGATAGTGGGGTGGAGGAGTTGCCTGATGATGCAGTTTTATCTCCTGGGCTACGTAATATCTCATGTTCCAGAGTTATAATGGAGCATGCCAATCTTAATGGGGGGGTAGGGGGAGAAGAAAAAATACCTTTCTAGCCCTGGGATTTGCAAGTAAAAGCTTCTGAATACAGCCCTTTCACATACTAAGTTCTACTACTAAAAGGCAAAAATCCCAGTATAATTCAAAACTATTGCTGTGGCAATCCCGTAACTCCGTTAATTTGGTCTTTGGCTTAACTGGGTGGATTTTGGTGGATGCTTGGGATCGGGAATACTTGAAGCAAGAGCTTGCTCTTACAGTGCAAACTGCTCCAGTTGATGGTTTGTAGAGCAAACACCGCTGTGAAGTGCTGCATCTGCAGAGCTGAAGCCCTGCTTCAGTGCAATGACAGGCTGCAGCCTTTACCAGCATCTCTTGGCTGCCCTCTTTAATTTAAAACTTAAAAAAACCTGGGGTTTTTCAAGAAGATCTTTGGCCCCTTCAAAACATGCTGTTCAAGCAGTTTCAGCCTGCTCCCAATTAGTTTAGTGCATGGATTTGATTGCACAGCTGGACTTTAAGGGTTCCAGGTTTTTCCCCACCAGGAGAAAAGAACATGTTTTGGTACGTAATTGACTGAGTTTTCATTCAGCAAATATTATTGTGGCTCTTCTACTGGCTGATTAATTTGCTAGGAGAGACTCTCAGCTTCTAAAAAAAACCCCAAACCACTTCAAGGATTTCTTATTAAGCACTCAGTTGTCTCAGCTGGAACAAACTCCTTATATTTAAATTCTTTAGCAGCAATGGAAATATAATGGAGAAGAAAAATTCACAATTAACATTGCAGATATTTTCTCTGAAGAGCAGGTTTTTTCCGCAAATGGATGATCTTCTCTGGTTCCTGCATAGTCCCTATCTGCTCCCTGTCATGAATGTCACCCCTTCCAAAGACGGGACTTCAGACCAAAGCATGTAGGACCTAAAGTGTTCAGGGCTCTTCAGACGTGTTCATTTTTTCAGCCATGGCAGATTTCAGTCATATTTAAATCAGAGTAGCTGAGTTGCATGACTGCAACCTTTCCAGTGTTCTTTTTGGATCATACCAGAAGGATCTCTCATCCAAGCTGCTCTGGAGGTTCAGGTTTTGTGTTACTCAACTTGTTTCTGGGAGTTCTTTTTACAAGACTTGCCTAAAGGCCAGTCTGTGCAGAGCATCCTACAAACCCCTTAAATTTCAGTCAAAGTATTTTCCACAAGCTGAGACATTAATTTGTCATAGCTGGGAGATTCACCCAGGCCAACTCGTTTCTAAACTTATCTGCACAGGAAAATGCCCTCTCTAACAACTCAGAAATTGCCCAGGCAAGTCATGCGGGGATGTTCTGTACCCAACACACCAAAGAACTTGTTCTTAGCTTTCAGAAAGTGATTAAGATTTGGTAAGACTTTCCCCTATTGCTTAAGTCTGAAATGCTTCAGGAGGATGCAGGCAGAGCTGCTCAGCTTCCCTGTGCCCTCCTGGAGCAGCTCCTTGCAGATCAGAAGGCACTTACTTGTTACAAAGCTCCATCTCAATTATGACAATCTCTTGGATGTGCCAGAAGACATCAGCTTTTGCAGATGACTTCTTCTCATCTTTTGGGCAGTGTCCAATGCAGATGGCTGCGATAGCACTGACATTCTTTGAAGAAAACTGAAATGTGTCTGTTGCTCCCCTAGAGGAAACGGAGCAGCTTCAGTTAGTATCTTGATGGCTGGCAGTGACTTGTTCTTATGGACATTAAGTAATTTGCACACAGCTATGGAAGACAGAAGATAATCCTTCATTTAAAGTAATTTTATTTGACCTACAATCATTCAACACAAAGTATAATTTCCATATTTAAATGTTGTATTTTCTCTGATTTGGGTCGACACTTTAAATTGTTGCCACTAGGGTTTTCCAGGATAGACTTGAGCCATTCCACATACAAAATCAATTTGCCTCATTATGGATAAAGCTAAAGAATGACTAATTCCCCCTCTGGCACTTATTAATTCATTTTTTACAGATACTGTATCTGTTACACATCTACCCACCATAGCTCTTTTAAATTTGCTAGTTCAGCCACCCTTCCTGAAGCTCATCTTGAAAAAAAGTTTAAAGAAACAATAGGTCAAACCCTTGGCTGGCTCCCTGTCATGTCTCCTGCATATCTGTTATCTCCTCCAACTGATCCTTATTCCCATCTGCCTACAAGGATGGACTGTGACTAATGCTTTGGACAGTAGTGGCTTTAACTCCAACCAGCAACTTAAGGTCATGAGGAAGCTCCTCCTGATCTCCCATGTTTCACGTGAAACCTCAGCCATTCAGACTAGAGTCCACAGCTGTAATTTCACCTTCCTTTACAGAGCTGCAAGAAAAACCTTTCCTCCCTGCAGAACAACAGAACATCAGCAGTGTCCGTGACTTTGAAAAGGTTCCCATCTCCTAAGGGCATGCTGTGTCCTTAAACAAAGTAGAAAACCCATCCCACACCTGGAGCACTTTGGTCCCACATGGGAGAAGGAATCTGCACCACATTACATAGATGCGCCTCCAGCTTGTCTGTACATGAGGCTAATCGTCGGATTTCCTCATGCAACAGTGATCTTTCAGCCTTCCCCCCCCCCCAGATTCATCTGAAAAGTCAAATCTGAGCAGCTCTGACAACATTTAGCCTCCAACTATTTTTACTTTCTCTCTGATTCCCACTGCCAGTGAGATGCTGTAAAGGGAACTAAAACCACCTCCAGCTTCCTTCCGCTCCTCCTAGCTCAAAAATACACAGCCCCCCCGGAGGCTCACCAGAAGCTCATTTGTATGTATTAATACAAAAGGACATACACACATATCATCTACATTTCCTTTCACCAAATGCCTTTTTCTCATAATTTTTAAACCTGCTCTGTGTCTGCCCATCAGAACCTAATTTTACATCTTCCTTTGACCCCAAGTGGGAAACCGTTAGGCTTTCTGGAAGAGGGATGGAAACAGCATGGTGCAAACACAGCTCTGTAAACCACCCTGGAGAAGAGGTGGAAGACACACAGCTGGTGGGGAGTTCCTCTGGCCCACCAACCTGTCCCACTACTTTTCAAATCTTTTCTTGGTGGAGTTTTCCATCAGGAATTCTTTTGAGTGGCCCAGCTTTCCTTCTAAGATGATTCAGATGTTTTCTTTTGTTTCTGCATCCTCTCTGTCACTTGTTACTGTGACAATCTCATAGACTTTAAAGCATGATTAACACACACGTTAAACAGAAAAGGAAGAGCAGATGGCCAGAAAGATCTCTTCATTTGACTGTCACTTTGCTTGAAAACTCTCTTCCTAATATATATCACAGCACACGAGAAAGCATTTGCAAAATAAGGATGGATCCACATCAAAATCTGTGGGACTTTTGACTTCTACGTGCTTTGGATGTCATGCATGGGTAGAGTACACAAAAAATATGAGTACTGCTCAATCAGCTAGCAAGAGTAGATGGAGCTGCTCTTGAACAAGCTGTGCCCAGCTCCCTGCTGTGCTAAGCACTCCCTTTTTAACACAGCCCAAATCCTACAGTTTTTGTGCCACCGTTCCTAACAGGGACAGTGAGGGTATCCACGTACCCAACAGGACATCTTCAGGTGCTGTGGTGTCATGTGAGTACCCAAAATGGCAACCACAAGGCTGATGTTTTGCAGCGGCAGAGTGAAATCACACTGAAGTGATGTGATTATCAACTCTCCAGGAGTCTCCTGCAGAAGAGCACTGCAGTGCAGGAGTTCTTGAGATGCGCTTTGCATATCATCAGTGTGGTTAAATAACTTTTGCTCACTCACCATGTTAGACACCAGTGTAATTACCTTGGACGCAGTGGAATTACCCAGAGCAGACCCAGGGCTATGGGGTGTTAAGCTCAGCCATCATGTTCATCTGGGATACTTGAGCTAGTCGCCCAGAACATGTTGAGGAGGAAGCTGGAGCAATGTTACTTACAAAGCTTTAAGGATTGAACTTATTTTCCACCTCAAAGACTCAAGCCCATTATTTCTAATGGGCCTATAACCATGTGTCCTTATGGCTTACTGCTGAATTGAACCGCTGCAGATGAACCCCTCTTAGGTTTCAACCCAGAATGGGACCTTTTTCTTCCTCATAAATCCTGATTTGCTTTGTTCTTATCACAACATTGCACTTTTGAACTAAAGAGTACCTTTAAATCATCCAACCCTTACAGGCTGCAAATACAAATGCCTATTGCATGGGAACCCTTAGTGGAGCAGCTTGCAGGAGATGTGGTCCTCTGAGGTCCCTCAGCAAATGCCACAAGTAGCTCTAGGTAAATCTAAACTTACTGGTCTGTTCCTTCAGTTCCAGGATGTCACAAGCCAGTTCCCTTATGAGCTGCCCATTGTCGTCATCTTTAGCTAGCCAGCGATCACACTGGAAGCGAAATGTCTTGTCCATGGCAGAGTCCGTCACTTCAATATATTCCAAGTGCCAATCTGGTGCAATTCCTAGTAAAACAACAAAATAAAAAAAATGTGGCTATTTTCATAGAGCTTGGGTAAGGAGGCGAGTTACCTCACCTTGGTAGCACCCTGCTGGTGCTAGAAATGATTGGTATTTGCTTCAGATAATGTCACCAGTGAACATGATGTTGTTCTGATACCAAAAGCAATGTTGACTTGCTCAGACCATAATCTGATCCCCCTTCTAGAGTCAGGCCATGCTTTTGATGGAATCGCTGGCTTTTGATCATATAGAAGGGTGTTGGAGCATAGTCCTGAAAAAGCTAGATTTCAAGCTCTCTGGGCAAGGCACTATTGCTTGTCCTTGCCCAGCACTTTGCACAAGATGGGGCTTCTGCATTACAAGTAGCAGCAGCAGCGAGCAGGGACAGCTGGATGTCCCCTGCCAACATACCACACAGGAACCATCCCAGGAAGAAGCACTGCTGTGGCTTGAGGACAACAAACGCTTACAAAGCCCCAGGGAAATCAGGGCCCTGCAGAACAGTTTGCCAGAACCAGAAGCATGAAATCTCCTGGGAATCAGAGTGTTTGGGGGCAAAAGTTAATGGAGCAGCTTCTGTCACAGAAGCTGCTGCTGATTCTTCCTTCCATTTTAAAGGAAACACGAAGCCTTAAAGCCAAAAGAAAGCTATGAGTTCATGTCGCACCTAAACCCCACCCCTCCCCTACATACTACATCTGTAGCTATTAAAAAACACATAGTAGCGTATGTATGGGTCATGGCGGTCCCTTCACATTTTGGGGCTGCTAGCTAGCCACAAACTATAGGGTTTAATGTCTTTCTCTATGGTCTGTTTTACCCCAAACCCCTTTGTAGAGGAATGAAGGCAGTGGGTTGATTAGGATTGATAACATGCAGCTGTGGCCTTGCCTCAGAGGCAGTGGGTTGATTGACATGGATGATATGCAGGTGTAGCTTGTTCCTGCTAAGTGGTTAAATAGCCCTGAGGGGGGAGGAGGGGGAAATGTTGGGTTGGGGGTGGTGTGGCCTGGCCTCTAGAAGAAGGAGGTACAGTACAGGCTGTAGAGTCTGATCAATGGTAAAGCCTTGTTGCAGCCTACTAGTTTGTTTGTGCTGCAACAGTTAGTGCCCTATGTGAGGCTGGCTGAGTTGGACTCAGACTACAACAACTGGTGCCTAATGTAGCTGAGACAAATGGGAGAGCATGTGACCCATAACAGACACTGTGAGAGGTGAGCAGTTGCAACTAATTGATGTGGGTGTATTGCAATACTTGTTGTCCATCTTAACTCAAATTGCAACTTTTGGTACCCAATGTAGATGGGGACTAATTGATATGGGTACAGAAGAAGAAAAATCCACTTTAACAATGCTTATAGATATATTTGAAAACAGAAGTGTAAGTATAACAAGAAGGCAATAAGAACTTTGCCAGGATGGTGCAAAGTAAATGATGTACTAGTTATACTGAAAAATGTCTCCAGTGTTCAGACATGGCAAAACGTGGGAAAATTTCTTCTTGAGGCTGCCTCGAGGGGTGATAAAACTGCAACAGCATTGCTAGCAACGTGGAGATTAGTCTTAGACCTACTAGAACAATTAAATGTGGACAGTGAGACAAATTCTGTATTTGCAATGCTTATGGATATATTTGAAAAAAGAGGTGTAAAATATGATAAAACAGCAATAAGAATTCTGCTAGTGTAGTGTAAAAAGTATGATTTGCCAGTTACAGTGAAAAAGGTTTTCAACATTCAGACATGGCAAAGTGTTGGAAAGGTATTTTTTGAGGCTGCCTCAAGGGGAGACAAAATTGCCACAGCTTTGTTAACAGCATGGAGATTGATCATAGATTTGCTAGAACAATCAGATGTGGACAGAGAAACAAACCCTATATTAATAATGGTAATAGAAATACTTGACAATAGAGGCATAAAGTATGATGAGACGGCAATAAGAACTCTGCTAGGGTGGTGTAAAAGGAATAATTTGCCTGTTAGGGTAAAAAATGTCTCCAGCATTCAGATATGGCAAAGTGCTGGATTGTTACTTTTGGGGGCTGCCACGAGAGGGGACAAAATTGCTACAGCATCATTGACAACATGGTGGTTAGTCTTAGAATTACTAGAACAATTGGAAGCAGACAGGGAGACAAAGGCTGCAGTTGAAATAGACACATTCCTGGTTGCAGAGATGATGCCCGATGAGGTACCTTTGGTGCCATCGGATTCTCTGCCATCACCTGATTCACGCAGTCAAGGCTGGCAGGAGGAGCAGAGCGGCGCTGGGTCAAGTGGACAGAGTTGGTCCCTTCTGGGACGGCAGGGAGATCTGGTCATTGTCCCGTTGCCTGTCTGTGATCCTGAGCCATTTGTGATAGGTTTATTGGAGGAGACCTTGGGTCATGTTCAAATACCAGTCCAAATTACAGAGTCAGGACCAGATCCTGCCAAATTCTGGAAAAAGATGTGGGAGCAAGCACTCACGGAGGGGAATATCGATGCTACAACCGCCATGGGAGGCAAGGTGTTAGCCTGCCCAGTGCTTCAAAAGGACGATAATGCTCTCCCTCAGTGGGAACCTTTCAACTGGGGAGTAATAAAAGTTAAGATCAACCTGTATACAGTATGGAATAGGCTCACCCTATGTTCAATCATTGTTACATAGTATTTTCACAGCAGAGCTTACTGCTCATGACTGCTGTTCAATTGTGCAAATTATATTGAGCCCTATGCAAATCTTAATGTTTGAGTCAAATTGGAGGCACTTAGCAAATGAGCAATCACTGATGAATTTAGAATACCCCCAGGATGACCCACGTTTTGGGGCAGGGATTCCACAATTGATGGGGGAGGCTCCAGTTAACTCTCCTCAGTTACAAGCTCGCTTACATCCTTTAGTCCTGCAGCAGGGAAAAGAGTTAGCTCTCTAAGCTTTATTGCAAGTCCCAGATCATGGCACTCCACAACAGTCATGGACCACAATAAAACAAGGTACAAATGAGGGGTATGTGTCATTCCTGAATAGGTTGAGAGACGCCTTGGATAAGCAAATACAGAATGGGGCAGCTAAGGAAGCATTGTTACTTCAATTAGCGAAGGACAATGTGAATGAGGATTGTAGGAAGGTGATTGCAGGCATGGCAAATTGTAATTCCACTTTAATAAATTAACGGATGTATGTGGGAAGGTAGGAACCACTGCCTTCCAAATGGAGTGTCTGGCAAAGACCTTTGCTGATGCAGTCAGGGTCATCTGCTGTTGTTACATGTGTGGGCAAGAAGGTCACCTAAAGAAGGACTGTCCAAAGAGATCGAGGCCGGGAAGGGCTGATGGCTCTGGTTTGGTATGCTGTCAATGTAACAAACCAGGGCATTTTGCAAAATACTGTAGATCTAAATGTAACACTCAAGGACAGTTACTTGTGGGTGGCAATAGAAAGCAGGGAAATGGGGAGGAACGTGGGGGGGAACCGCGTGATGATACAAATGAATCCTCCACAACAATTCCAGGCTTATGCAGCCAACTTGCGGCCTCAACTTCAGGCAGCGCTGGATTGGATGTTACCACAGCAGCCGAGGAGGAAGAAGCAGAGAGAAGAGAGAGAACACATGCCCTGGATGAGGTGAGGAGAAGGCAGCAGCAGGACTGTATGAAGAGTATGCTGGTATGAGCTGGTAAAAGACCTTGTTGCAGCTGGCTAGTTTAGAGAGTGCTGCGACACCCCTTCACATCTGGATTTGAAGGTCAGAAAGTAAATTACAGTTTGCTCCTTTGACCCTGCCAGCTAGCACATGCAAAGGAATTATCCATGCTATCCTGATTTTGCCAAGCAACCAGGGCGAATTCACTAGTGCTGTGGCTGGACATGAACACAGGACAGACTGAAGTGATGGATGCTCCAGCTGGGACCACCAAATCTCCTAACTTTTGCCTTGGGGCCTTCTGAGGAGTCATAGCTCCCTTTTATTTTTCTACTTTTTTTTTTTAAATGGAAAAGCAACTTGAAAATGAAGAAAAGGGTGTTTGGGAACATTTTCCTGATTTTCTTTTTTTTGTTGTTGTTGAAATAGAAAAAGCCCTTGTTGAGCTTGGAATACAGGAGGTTCTGATAGTTCTACTTAAAAGTCCTGTTATTAGTCAGACAAAGAAAGGTTATATTCATGATAAGAGATCTCTGCTGACGTATTAGTTACATCCCAGAGACATTAAACAACTCTTGCTCTTCCAGGAGCTCACTACAATGTGCTTATGTTATTAGTCTGCAAATATTAACCTTCTTTAGCCCTGAAAAGAAAATTATGGCACCTTTTTGAGTTATGTCAGCAAGTCACCCTGCTCCTGTGGACTGTGATCCCTCCACACCATGCGTTTAGCAGTTCTCTACCAGCCTCACAGCCATTTCTGTCTTGTACTTTGGCTTCCTGAACCTTCATCAAGCTAGGGAAATATCCCCTACAAAGCACAGATCTCAACCAAAGACACAGCTTGCCCCTTATATTTCAGGGGCACAGAACTGCAAAATCATTGTGGCTGGAAGGGACCTCTGGAGAACATCTAGTTCAACTCCCTGCTTAGAGCAAGCTCACCTAGAGCAAGTCGCTTAGGGCTCTGTCTGGTCAGGGTTTGAGCATTTCCAAGGATGAAGATTCTACAACCTCTCTGGGCAACCTGTGCCAGTGTTTGATTACCCATGCAGAGAAAAAAGCTTTTTTCTTATGTTTAAATGGGATTTCCTCTACTTTAGTTTGTGCCCATTGCCTCTTGTCCTGTCACTGGGCACTGGTGAGGACAGTCTGTCTCAATCTTATTTACTTTCTCCCATCAGATACTTGAACACATTATGGGGCAACCCCAAGCACAAATAGCTGGCTGGAGAATGGATTGAGAGCGGCCTCGAGGAGATGGACTTGGGGGTGTTGGTGGATGGGAAGCTCAACATGACCCAGCAGTGTGTGCTCACAGCCCAGAAAGCCAACTGGGTATCCTGGGCTGTGTTGCCAGCAGGGAGGGAAGGGATTCTCTTGATCTGCTCTGGTGAGGAGACACACACACACACACACACACCTGCAGTGCTGCATCCAACTCTGGGACCCCCAACAAAAGAAGGACTAGGACCTGCTGAAGTGAGTCCAGAGGAGGCCACAAATATGATGAGAGGCTGGAGCACCTCTGCTGTGAGAGGCTGAGAGAGCTGGGGTTGTTCAGCCTGGAGAAGAGAAGGCTCCAGGGAGAGCTTACAGCAGCCTTTCAACACTTAAAGGGGGCTTAAAAGAAAGATGGGGACAGTTTTTAGCAGGCCCTGTAGCAATAGGACAAGGGGGAATGGTTTTAAACTGAAAGAGGGGAGATCTGGGCTAGATAGAAGGAAGAAATATTTTTTTATGAGGATGGTGAGACACTGGTACAGGTGGCCCAAGGGGTGCCTGATGCACCATCCCTGGTAACATCCAAGGCCAGGTTGGACGGGGCTCTGAGCAACCTGATCCAGTTGAAGATGTCCCTGCTCATGGCAGGGGGTTGGACTAGATGGCCTTTGAAGGCCCCTTCTGACCCAAACCATTCTGTGATTCTATGACAAAATCCCCCTGAGCCTTGTTGTCTTCAAGTTGGAACAATCCCAGCTGTCTCAGCTTCTTATCATATAAAAGATGCTCCAATTCCTTAATCACCTTTGTAGCCCTTCACTGGGCTCTCCAGTACATCCTTGTCCCTCTTGAACTGGGAGGACAGCACCATGTGCCAATAACAAGACCTGTGCAATACTGCAGGTGCAGCACACAGGCAGGGGAGTTGGACGCACCACCCAAACATGCAAGACCTCCTCCAAGCTCCAGCATCAGGACAAAGGTACTAAGCAGGGGTTTGGGGTCTGATGGCATGCAGTACCCTCAAAGGTCCTCACCAGTTTACTGCCTCTTGGGCATATCTTAAGTTCCCCAGGGTTTCCACCATGCTCTAACTGGAGTAACTTGCTCTTGGGGCTCTTTGGAAATTTATTCTAAATATGTTGTCAGTGTCAGCTGTTAATATTTTTGGCAAGCTTATTTCCATTGAAGTTCAATGAACATCTCTGCAGGATGTTTGGAAGGCTGCTCCGGTTACATCAAAACTTTAAAACAGTACAGGATGAAAGCAAGCAAGCATCCCATCTTGCTCCAGCAAGAGAGATCAATGATTGCAGGCTGTGATAGAATAAATTGGTGATCTGAGTCCCGTTGCCAGCAGTGAACAGCATGACTGGGACAGGATCAGTGCTAAGCAGCAGTATCAGAGAAGAGACTGAATGAGATGCACATACCCTCCTCCCTCTTCCCCAGCTGTCCCAGCAGCTGCTCAGTGGGAGAGCTGCAACAAAAACCTGATCTTTCATCACGGGGATAGATGGGCCAGAGCTGCCTTTCCAGCACATGTTAGAGTTGAGGGCAAAGCAAGTACAAAGTGCAGCTTTTCCTGGCATTCCCTGCAAAAAAATGTATTTATCATCTCTGGACTATTTTGTCATGACGGAGGGAAGACAGAGTCACTCAATATGAGTGATCAGCAGACTTCGTTTATTGTACCTTACAGTCACCTTTTATGCCTTGTTATAATTAGCTCGTACATATTACAAAAGTTAAGCTCATTATTGGTTAGTTGCCTAAATACCAAGCCCGCCCCTAGTTTCTCTTCTGTAGTTATCTATTCACACCTGCAACATTCTTTTCCCACCACAATCTTCCTGTTATATTTTTGCTTTATTTCAGATAAGCTGAGAGCGATGTGCATTTTTGTCCAGCCAGCTGGACTATGTCTATGTGAACTTTTTCAGCTAGCCAGTTATCCACACTATTTAAAGAGCAAGCCCTGGGCTCTGTCAAGAGAATGACACTGAAAAGCAAATGCCAACAGGGTGTCCCTTGCAGCACAAGGGTACCTCAAATCAAGGAGCTGCCTGGTGACTCTTAGAAAAATGGTGTTACTGCCCCAAAGCATCCTCCTGCCTGCTTTAAAGAAAAAGATTTTCTCTTCAATCTCATTAGAATTCATCTTTCCTTTTTCCTGTTTTCCTTCCTGATGGTTAGCAACATAAATTAGATTAGGAGACCTGGAAGCTGTAGAAGTATCCTATATTACTTTTAATTTCTCAAGAGAAATTATTAATCAGTGTCCTTTGGTGCCAGGAGTGGTGTCACATCAAGGGTTTAACCACCACAGCATTTAAAAGCTGATATGGGCTGACTAAATTATTCTGCTTTACCAGGCAAGGTATTGTTTTTCTCTTCTTTTTTTTCGGTTTGGTTTTTTTTTTTTTTCCTCCTCCAGACTGGGAAAAGATACATTTAATTTCTTTTTGCATTGAACTGGGGGAAAAAAGTGAAGTCTAGTAATAGATGGAGTCTTAACGTGAGATTTCCCCTCTGCTGAGCTAGCTCTGTGTGTTGGGGAGCACATCAGTGGAAGGAGAAGAAACTGTGTTTGCAAAACTACTTCTCAGGTCAGGAAATCCTGGTTTCAGGATATTACCCTGCTTACACCTTCCATTCCTGTGTGACACTTGCAGAGCAGTGGGCTCAGAGACATCGCAGCACCTAAGGAACAACAGGAAAGGAAACTACTTCCCATATGGACATAACCCCAGAGGCATTAAATCCTCAGCATGAGCTGGTTTACAGAGCAGGCATTGGTGAAGGAGTGAGGAAGAAGAGCCAGAAAAGTGGTGTGGATGTAGCAGTGTAGAAGGACTTTCCTAGGTCCTGTCCACAGCTCTCACAGCCTGGGCACGCAGGAGAAATGGGAGGATCTCTGCAGTGATGGCTCATCAGCATTTTCCCTGAATACTGTTGGGTGGTGGATCCTGATCCACTGTGAAAGCCACAGCTGCTCTACCACTCAACTTTTGGTGCTTGCAGAAGAGCCAGAGCAGATCTGTTTTTATCCCCTTGACACCCTGACCAACAGTACTAGGAGAGCAAGGGCTCATAAACCAATCAACTACACAAATGCCCTAGAGAGCACTGTGTGGGCTTTGCTGCAGTGACCCCAGTGCAAACCAGGACCGCTACATTTGTCTCCATTACTGCTTTGGGGCAGAAGGGAAGCAATTACATGGCTGAGCAGTTCCTGCTTGATTATGCAGGTCTCTGGCTTTAAAATAGCCTGGCCACCACTGTGCCCTTGTGAAGATCCCCTATCACCATAACAAGTGTTCAATGTTTGTAACAAAAGGTACCTTGCTCCAGGCCTGTTTTGCTGCCACTGAAACCCCCAGCAGCCAACCTGCCCTAATAAAACCCGTGGTTATGCCATGTAGGCTCCTTAATGGTCCGCAGCTGGAAGTGGCATTTTCAATAGCATGCAAAACATTTCAAATGTAATTAGAGGAGGAAAAGAGCTTTGGGGAAAACAGAATCACTTTGCTTGCTTGACTCTGTATAATATAGTGTCATGCAGGGAAATGTATTCTTTTCCCCAAGTACCCTTAGCCAAAAGAGCAGTTATTTGTCCCATTTATCTTTCTTTCCAAAAGGGCCCAAGCTGACAACTGGGTGATGCTGGGCCAGGACCCTCTGTGTATGTCTGCAAAGCCTTCACAGGACCATCCTGTCTTTTTCCCAGGTGATGCTCACAGTCTGTGCTTTCCTGATGTTGGACAGACAGGTTGGATTGTAAATTCATTGTCATGCACATCTGCAGTGATTATTGCAATCGAGTCTACTTTAGAAGTAGTAGATATAACACAGATAATGACATTAACACTTCATTTAAATAAAATCCCAACTTGCAGCACCAGAATTTTCCTTTGCCCCTCTTGGGAACAGGCACCACTTGCCCCAGCCTGAATATTCACCCCTAAAATTTTAAGCTATTCTGACACATGCAGAAACATGGGAAGATGGGAGAAAAAGAGTGAGGATGAACTGGGTCTGGTGGATTCACCACTTACCAGGCACCTGGTCCCTGACCTTGCTTTAGTGAATACTGACTATTCCTTGCAGATTGAAGAGCTGTTGGGATCAATCCTGTGCTGCCAGAACCACATCCAAGCTTGGATACACACATGTCCATGGAAGTTAAACTGCCTCCACTCTTTGTACCCTTATTTAGTGACTTTCTACTTCTTGTCTATCTGTAGCAGATATGCTTTGGCTGATCAAGGATAATAGTTGTCATTACTGGTGCTTATGTTCCCATAGGAGTAAAAGAAAAATCCTGCTTGGGACACTGACTGCTCAGGGGCCAGTGAAGAATTGCTGCTGCCCAGCCATTCACAACCATCAAGCAGCACGGCTCGCCCCCCTAATTACATTTATTTTTTTTTTTAAATTGTCACATTTTCTGAAATGTAAAGCAATGACCATTGCAAAGACAGTTCACCAGCCTTGTGTCCCTTGATGTTTTTTATCCCCTGCCTGGTTAGATGACCACTCATCCCTAAACCTCACCACATGAGACATCACCCAGGAAGGGGTGGGAGTTTTGATAGCAGCATCAGATTGCTAGAAACGGAGCATTAATTGTGAAGTGTTAAAATTGTAACACCTATCTTGGCATCACAAAACACTTTAAGGAGGTGAATAATTTTTATCCCTAATTTACATAATTGAAAATGAGGTACAGGGATGTGATTTACGCAAGGTCATTCAGCAAACCAGTGGCAGAATAAAAATAGATCCATTTTGTATATCTCTCCTTTAGGATCATGTTAGTTCACACCACAACATTTCTCATCAGAACAGACAAGCAATGCAAAACCTCTCACAACATTTGACAAAGTAAAAGCTTAACACTTGGGACAGTTTTAGAAAATAGGTCCCCTGCCCCTCGCACCCTGTTGTCCATGCAACTTGTTCAGTCCAGGATTTGACTCGGGTCAAAACCACCCATAAATTACTCTCAGACAAAAAAACCCCACACGTCTTACATAGAAACTACTACACTTAATAGCTCAGAGCAAAGATATAACAGTTTCTCAGATGATATTCTTGCAATTGAAGCGTGTTTTGTGTTTTATTGAGGCATACTTGATGCGAAAGCATTTAATGAGGATGCAGAATAATTTGTTCCCAAGAGGAGCAAAGGAAGCTTGTAGAAAAGCTTTTACAGAATTGCTAATTCTACAGCTGTATCTGGCCTTTTGGGCTCTTTCCACTCTGTGGTGAAGGGTTCTGCAGTTACAGGAGATTGGGAAGAAATAAATGACTGTGCAAGGTCAACGCTGAAGTCTTTGCCTTCTCTCTAAACTTGCTGTTTTATTTGCTTACATTTTTTTTCCTACTTTATGTCAGCTCTGAACTGTGAGATCTTTGCAGTGTCTTCTGCTTGTGCCGTGATGCCTGTAGCACATCTTTGTGATAGGACTGTTGAGCGTAAGGAAAACACTCACCATGGAAGAGAGAGGAAGGTGCATGGCATGTGAGGAGGGCTCTGGGGGTCGGTACTGGGGTCTCTTGAGGGGCTGAAGCCAGATTTGGGCAATCTGAAGGACTAAGCAGCCATAGTATGGTTGCTGGTGTGTTACACCAGTCTGCAGCATGCATGCCCATTTGTGCCTTGTCTAAGGTGTTGACTTCAATCCATCCAGAAGGACGCAGGAGCTGTCATTGTCTTCCTCTGTACTGAGCCATCAACAGAACAGGGGGAGATGATGGACTCTACTCTCCTTGGGCAATTCTACACATCCATTTCTCTTCCTCTCACTTTTTATTTAAAGCAGAAACTATTCAACAAATCTGTCCCATGGATCAACAGAGTTTATGAGGCAGCAGTCAAGCGCTGAGAAGAGGGCTTAAAAAAGCCCTTCTCAAGTCTGAGATCTGAGCACATCCTTACAAAGGGCTAAAAAGGCAGATCTTTAGGTTTCTTCTAATAATTTATGGCCTACAGGTGCCCAAAAGCTTTGGAATCATGTCCATGAGTTGCAGAAACATCTCTCTGGAAAAGCCTTGTGCTGTGAGGTTAAGGCCTGGGCAATTTAAAATCTGATCCAAGATACTGCTCCTTATAAAGGTAGTTCCTTCAGAAGAAGAAAAGGAAAAACAAGGGCATGTTAATGTTTTTGACTTGGGTCCAGATCAAGAAAGGGGAATAAGATACTTTCTCCACTGGAAGAGCCACCCAAAAGGAGTCGCCGGGGCAGTTAGGCTACTTAAAACTCAGTTAGACAATGTCATAGCAGTTGGTGCAATTGAGAGGAGAGCCCTGTTGAGGCAAAGAAGTTGGGCTGCATAACCTTGTTATTTACCTCAGTCTTTGCTCCTGTAATAACACAGAGAAGTCTGGTTTATCCATAATTAGACTCTTCCTGGCTCCCCTTGGCTGATGGAAACTGAGATAATCAAGACTCTGAAATTAATGACTTCAGAAAGACTGCTTATCATTGGGGTTCAAATCTGCTTGGGCAGATGAAGGAGCTAAATCCAGATTCCACATATCTCCTTGTTGCAAGGAGAAAAAGGCAACAACAACAACAAAAACAAACAAAAAAAGGGAAGAAAAAAGCTTTTTCTGGGTAAATAATTCTATTACTGAGATACTGAGAAACTTTAAGCCATTCTTCCAGAATGGTGATTTAGCCCTTAAACCAGAGAAAAAAATTGAGGCCTATATTTAGAAAGCCAGCATTTCTCCAGCCCTACAGATACTGATCTTGCATAAATGTAGAAGAAATGAACTGAGATATGAGGAACTACATAGTGCCTATCTGAGATCAGGAGATGGGGAGTCTGGAAATGATTAAATTTTCTCAGAGAGTCTAAATATATTGGGTCGAACATCAGTATCTCAAACTAAATAGGGGCAAGATAAAAAGGCATGGAGCAAAACTTAAAACTAAATCTCATTCACAGCAATTAATTGTTACCAGACTCTCGCTGGTGAGGTCTAAACACCTAAAAAACTGAGGAATAAGTTCCTTGACATGGTAGTTGTGAAGTCTCTAAACTGCCTGTTTTCATATGAGCACCAACTTCTTCCCTAATCAATTTTACTGAAGTCAGGGGAATTAAATGGGGGCTTCATTCCTCCTTTATATCTCCTACAGAGATGCCACTCAGCAGTTTTTGTGGGGAAAATGGCATTTAAAAGCATTAAAGTGGGAACATAAAACTGACATGCTTTTCCAGAGAAGGCAAATGCAGCATCTGTGATTTAAAGACGAGCAATGGGGTAGACCAGTGTGAGACTGTGTCTTCTGCAGAGCATTGGCAGGGAACCATTTAGTCCAAAAAGGAAAAAAAAAAAAAAGAAAGAATGATCAACATCTGATGCCTGAAGTGGTAAATACAAGCACATTTTTCCTTAATACCCAAAGTTCCCCAAGCATCTGACAAAAACCATACATGACCCTCAACCCCTGACCCCACTATTCCTTTCCAAAAAAAATGGAGCCAGGAATTTCTAACTAGTGGCACAGCCAATTTGTATAAATTATATAGAAAGAGCAAGCATATATGCAAAGGAGAGCAATATCTTGGGATCCCAGTAGTAATAAATACTCTACCCACCCAACAAACTGTCATGCTGCATTGTGTGAAGTTTTAGATAGGATATGCCTTTCACATGACTAATGCAGGAACAATGAAGGCAGCATATGTTATGATTTAAACTACAGTTGTCCTTTCTGGGAGGAAAACCAAGTACATTTTTGCTGAACAAAACCTGAGCATGTTGTTTGTCCAAGGCTTAACCCTGCAGCCAGCGAGGTCTCATAAAGCCGTATTAACTCTTACTTGTAAACACAAACCAGTGATACGAGGGAAATAAGGAATGAGAATATGAGGTTGCAATGTGTATTAATATTTCAGGTTCTGGACACATGGTTTACTATTTTAGCTGACCTATGGTGGCTATCTGGGTACATGCTTTTAGCCCACAGCAAATTTAAACTAATTGAGCCTATTTACTGCTTAGCCTAAGGCTAAACTCTGTCACTTTGCCACTAACGAAGAGCATGTAGATAGCCATTACCATAACTCAGCTGCAAGGTGGTAACTCCCCAGTCTGTATCAGTATCATCAGTGGCACAGAGAAGGTGAACTGTGATCACTTGTGCAAGAAAGAAAAGGCAGCAAAACCACCTGGATTAACGGGGGTTTGCTTGTCATGTCATACAGCAGAAAGCGGACCCATGGGACTCATTTCCATGGAATGCTGTGGGTGCTAAATGTCTCCTGGAGCATCTGGACAGGCACTTGAATGAGAAAATTCACTTATGGACAAGAATAGTACTCATGTCAGGAGATGCCCTGAGCTATGTGTAGTAAGATGCAGAGGACTGGGGAAAGATTACACACGCTCACTCAGTTCCTCCTCTTCCTCGAGCATCCAGTGCTGCTGCTGTTGGAAACAGCTGCCAGGCTTGACCGACCCTGATCCAGTTCTCATTTTCCTACACCCCAGCCTGTTCGCGTGCCTGAGCCCTAAGGATCAGCTCTCATCTGGTGGGTGTATTTCATTCTGTTAGCACAGCCACAATGCCTCTTGAGGAAAATGTTCATTTTGTAGACATCTTAGATGGTAATATATCTGAAAATGAGTCTGCAAGTCCATGTTGATTCCTTGCTGCTCTCAGGACATCTGAACCACCCTTGCAACTGCAGATTAACTCTCTATTATCAGATCAACTATTATCTATTAACTATTTTATTTTGTATATTGCTATACAATATATTTTATGTGTTATATTATATATCGTATACTGTATATACTATATATAATATAATACATAGTATATACAATTTGATAATATTATATCTATTAACTATCAATTATCTATTAATTAACAGATAATCTATTATCAGATTAACTAAAACTCTACTGGGTATTCTGATAGCCCTTTCCATTTCTGCATCCGAACTGTAGATTCAAAAAATAAGTGTTTTGGCAACTAATACCAGGTAAAAGCACCTCCCTTACTGTGTTCAGCACCAGCTATATAATATGATACTACAGAGGTTAATCAATTAATGAGTGTGCATGATGACATATAACCCCAGCCCAGCCGTAAACCAGCAGCCCCAGTAAAACCACGTGAAGGTTGGGTAGTACTGCTGCCATTCCTCCCAGGACTTTGACAAATGCTACTGCCCAAACTGCCTTGTTAATACTGATCCAGGTGGGTCTACGGGAGCCATCAGGCTTCACCTTTGGGCTGCAGCAAGGGCCAGCCATTAGCAAGCAAGTCATTGTCAGTGCAAAATCATCTTTTTTAGATGAAGATGGGATAGGACAAGATGTCATCACAGCAGGGGGAGCGACACATTTGTTACAAGATGCTGCTTGGTGCCTGAATAACAACACAAATGACTGTGACAGTGGTACCGAGTGCTGCTCTGCTGTTTGTGAAACCACTTAGGGTGTCCGGCAGCAGGGAAATGTCAGAATCTCTCTCAACAGGGCACTGCACATTCACTGGCTGAGGTGCAGTGTCTTTTAATAAAGACAGACACAGATATTTATTCCTGTCTTCTACAGCTCACTATGTTATGTCAACCTGCATTACCCCATGTGTCAGTGTCAGGCTGATAGCATTAAATTGCTAGGAAAGTGCCATACTGGCCTGTGAAAAAGTTATTACATTAATGGAGTTGGAGTGTTGGGATAACTGGCTGGATGGCTGTGCTTTGGAGGAGCTATCATCATCTGTGCTCCAGCAGTGGCTATAAGCTTAGGCTGAAGGTGGGGCCACATTGGAGCAGATGCTACACCAGCTTGCAGAGGAAACGGTGTCCTGCATGAAGGGGGTATGTCTAGACAGGCAAGCTGGGACACAGGATCCAGGTAAAACCCTTGAGATGATGCAGGCTGCAGCAGACCTGGGAACAGTGCCCTCAGCCTGCCCCATGTCCATGTATCAGGATGCCTTTCCTCGAGTGAAAATGTTGGCCCAACCTCTCCCACCCTCCCAATCACTGCCCTGACCTTTGTTGTTGTGCCAGATCTGCACTTTGCAGAGATCTTCCAGGCTCAGCATGTCCGAGAAGCTGAATTCATCCATATGGTTCCTCTCTAACTTGTTAGACTTGTTGGACTCTTTCAGAGCCAGGGTCCTGCTGTGCCCATTCTCCCCAAACAGGATCAAGGACACGTTGGCGTCGGTGCCTGCTCCTGGAAGGAAAGAGCAAATCACATCGTCAGAAGCTAGCCTGATATACAGGGGTGACCCCCAGCCTCCGGTGGCATGGAAATGGAGGCAGCAAAGGCAGGCTGGGAGAGGCTGCAGTGATGCTCAGGTTTCTCTGGGCATAGTCAATGAATTTCAGTGCAGGATTCTGCAAAGAGGACACGCCATGGTAGCTAACAAACCAGTTCTTCCAGCCTGTCCCCCAAATACAGCTGCATTTCACCCTTGCATTCAAGGTACAGTGACCATGATGCCAGCAGTACTAAGGGGAAGCAGGAGTGCTGATGGAGCACTGTGCATCGCATCACTTTGAGGAGGCTGCCAGTGTCGTGACTCCCATTTTTCCAAGGTAGCTTAGGAAGTGACTTACCTAGAAATCTATGAAAGAGCATTAAAAGAACATATTTAAACTTTTCTAGCTACAAAGTATTAGTGCACATTGGCCTGGGCTTCCCACTGAGCCACAGTCCGTTTTCCACACTGTGGTCTTCTGCAGTCCCACAACCTCCTCCAAGCTGTCCTGTGGCACCCAGGACATGTCTCTGGGCTCTGTCTTGTGCTGCTCTCTCTCTGTTGTACGGCACAGGGATTTGAAAGCAAAGTGCAGATCGTCAACCAAACCACTACAGCATCTTGTGACCCCCCTTTCCCCTCCCGTAGGTCTTCCTTCAATATTCCTATTTCTCAAAACACTGTCCATGCTGCATTTAATGGAAAAAGCCCCAGTTTCTCATGCAACATTTTGCCCCACCAGCTCCCACCTTATGTACTTGTTAAGAAAAAAATAATTTCTAAGATGATCTTTATTACCTGATTAAATTCCATATGCCCATTACTGTCCATACTTTGCTGCAGAAAATAGCCATGCTGTCAATTTTCCTGACTTTTAGAGAGTTCAAGGCCAAACCACCACCTGCAGTGACCGTATGAACATTTTAGCTGAAAGTGTTACAACAATTTTATCTGGCACTACTTCTAATTTGACCAAAATTATTGCTTTTTAGTTTTGATGCCATAATAAAAAAGCAGATTCATAGAAAGATTTGATTTGATTCCATGCGGGCAGACATTCATTGCTGTGTCAGAACCAAAGCCCTTACATTTTAGAAAATGAAAATGAGATAATCAAACCCAAATCTGTCTTATAAAGACACTCAGCGTCTGCTGCCCTCGGTTAGATAGCCCAGCTTTGAAATCTCTAACCACCTGCCAAGCCTTTTCTTACACAAGGGTATTGTAAATTCACTTTAGGCCACACGAACAGTATTTCCCACAGCTCCATTCACAACACAATGCAGAGACAAAGTTGAGGGGGGACACAAAACTTTTTGAGAAAGCTACCACTGCTTTGGAATAATTATTTGAATACAGAAATTAGGAAGAATTCACAATTCTTCTTATAGAAGGACTGAAAAAAAAAAAAGAAAAAAAAAAAGGAGGAGAAAGAGTCATATAGAGAAAAGACAAAGGAACATGTGGTGTTTACGTGAAAAATTGCCTGTGTTAAATCAGGGCTGATTTTCAGCAGATCCCTAAGAAGGACTTAAGGATGAGAAAGCATCAGGGATTCAGGCAGTTCATCTGGCAGTACCTTGTATGACCCTAAAGCTTGCTGAGGTGAGGAACAAAGCAAACTGAAGTCCATTTCCTTACAAGGAGCAGGCTCCCAATTAATGCAAGGTCTCAAAAAGCACAGAAGCAACTGTTTCTTAGCAAAACCTTCCCTGCAGGAAGAAGCTGATGAAGGCCTCATGCCATGACATTTCCCTCAGAAGCAATTAGCAGGAGACGGGGAAGAAAAGAACAGAAATTGCTGAATCAATGTACGTTTCACCTGTTTGGGTCCCTGTTTTTTGTTGTTGTCGTCGTTTTTAATTCCAGGAAACTGCCAGGTATATTTAGGAACTGTAACCGATTTGACAGATGAAGAGGTATTGTGGTTGCACAAGCCTCAGCTGGCAACCAGTGCAATAGTACATGGGTTGATACTGGGGTCTGCAGCCCTGAACTTCGTCATCAACAGCCTAAGCAATGACAGAGCGCATCCTCAGTGGTTTTCCAGCTAACATTAAATTTGGGGGAGTGACTGATGTGCTGAATGGCAGAATTCCAACCCAGATGGACCTTGAGAAGCTTGAGGACCAGGCAAGCAGAAATCCCATGAAGTTCGGCAAGGAGAAATGCAAAGTTCAGCATCTGGGGTGGAATAAACCGTGCATGTGTACGTGCTAGGAAGTTGAAGAAGACCCAAAGGTTACAGCAGTAACATTCATATTCAGGTTGAATCTGAGCTAACAGCAAGTTCTCCGTGTTCAATGCAAATGGTATATTGGGCTACGTCAGGAGGAGCATGGCCAGAACCTGAAAGGAAGGTCTTATCTCCTTTGCTCAGCACTGAGAAACCCATACTTTCACAATGCTGCCAGTTTGAATTCCTGGGTCATGTTGAGACACTGAGGGCTCAGCAGATGGTTGCCAAGATGGACAGGAGCTGGGAAAACAACGCTGAGGAGAAGCCAAAGGAGATGAGCAGGGGCAGGTGAACAAGGGCCCCTTGATGACATGGAGGGACAGTGACAACAATGACAGGGTCATGTACTGTGGAGATGTCAGACCATACCCCAAGAAGCCACAGTAACAAGTTGCTAAGGAGGTTCAGGCATCAGGAAAAAAATGTTTCTTATGATAACAGAACAGGTCTGTATCAGGTGCCTGGGGAGGTGGTGGCATCACTATCCCTGGAGGTCTTCAAGACTCAGCTGGGCAGTCTTAGCTGATAGCTGATGTGACCTAGTGCTGGCAATAGTCTTTTGAGAAGGAAGATGGATGAAATAATCTCCAGAGACCCCTTCCAACAAAAGTGTCTATGATTTTAGGATTTTTATTGAATTGCATAATTTTTAAACAAACTGGGGGCTTGAGTCACAGCCTTCCGAGGCCAAAGAATGACCTTGTTTTGACTTAACAGAGACTTGGATAAGGCACTAGGAACTGACACCAACTGTCCTAAATTATGTAATTTGTAGGCTGTAGCTGAACTGTCAACATACTATTTAATCTTATAACAGCGGAGATAAAAACCTTCTGCTTCATTAATGCTTGGAAAATGAGAAAGCAGTATTTATTCTTTCTCCATCTTTGTTGCATTACCATGTACCTGATGCCTGCATACAGAATACAGAAAGTCTGCGTAAATACAAATGAACCAACGAGGACATTTTTGTGCCACAGAAAGAACCATCAGGTTGCCTGGCTCTGTTGCAGCTGTGTCTGTGGGTCATTGAGGAGATTGAAGAACGGACTCCTGAATTTGACCAGAAGACCCTTTATTAGTCCAAAACCCACACTTATATAACCTCGTTTTTTGATCACGCGCAACATACTAAAATATCATTGGTTAATCAATACTGTTCACACACTTCTTGGCTACATATAATTGGTTAATTACTAAGTTACAGACACACTGAACTTGTTACGGTTTTTTCCCTCTCTTCTTTCTTATCTCTGTGAGTTTCATGTTCTCAGCCAGCTGCCGATGTGGCATCACACATCCACTCCAGCCTTGCTTCATATCCCGATTGTCTTCTAGGCATTCAGCCAACCTTATCTTACTTTCTTTCTTCTTTTAGCCTTCAAGGTCCTTCACAGGCATCGTGGCCTCCAGCACTTGCCATAAAGCTCTCTACAATTCCCCCTTCTTTATTTTTAACAGAAACAACATACAGGTTAAACTTCTTTTGAATCATAGATCTTATACAATTCAACATACATGGAATAATCATCAATTAACTACAATTACCAATAACAACATTCCTCTGTGTATTGTAAGCTCCTGCAACCATCTGGTGATTCCCCACGACTTAAAACGATTCCACAACCAATCTCCCAATAGTTCACTCTGTAAGTCCTTTGACATGTCCTTCAATTTTTGTAACTGACTGTGAATCGACTCTGAATGGTCCGAAAGTTTCATACAACACATTCCTTAGTAATGTTCACTATAGGCTACTCTCTGCTGTTCATGATGTTTCCTTCTCTTCTAGAGGTGAGATCACATTCCTCCTTTGTTTCTGTCTCATCCTAGTTTCTTCTCATACTCCCTCAAAGTTATTTAACTCTTTGCTGCAGGATCTCAGCTGCACATCATTCAAAGCAAGGCCACAGCTGCACATTATCAATGTCAAAACAACCCTCTGTCTCTGTTCTGTACAATTTCCCCTTTTTGTTTGTTTGGGGGTTTTTTTGCTTTTTTTTTCTTTTTCAAAAGGTTGTTTTAACACATTATGGACTCTTCATTCCTCTTTTTTTTTTTCCTTTTTTTTTTAATCATCACTTAATTACCAATTTTAGCCTTATTTTATGTGTATGTGTGTACATTTCAATCAGGTTCACAAAATGTAAAACTTTTGTTATCAGCGCATTTCATACAGAGTTCAACGTATAGGTTTATGATTATTTATAAAAACTTGCAATAAGCTATGGAAATTTTATGAAAATATTCCATCAGAAACTTCTAATCAAATAAATGAGCATGAGAAATTGTGTTTAACTTGTAAATTCTATATATAAGCTGTTAAGAAACATTTTCTATCCTAAAAAAAAGATAAAACCTACTTAAAAGCTCTTGAAATCTTGCACTTGGGCGAGTGTTCCACTGTGTCTCCGTTCTAAAGCATGGAAGTGAAAATTGTGTAGAAGAAAGTTTTACTTTAAATAATTGTTCAACTGTTATTGCTGCTTTTCAAAGAACCTGAAAGCATACAATGAAAACTTAGAACTAAAACAGCTAAACGGACACCTTTAGATTGTTACTGGAATTAAATGTAGAAGTTAACTATAAAAGTTTCTCAAAATGTTCTGGTTGCTTTGTGTTGGTTGTTTGTTTTTATAGATATCTATATCTATATCTATATAAATATACACAAACAGGGAAATAAAAACATTGCTTAAGAAAAAGGAAAGATAATAGTATACAGTATTTACAGCTTAGTCACCCTTTTCTTCTTTTTTTTTTTTTTTTTTTTTTTTTTTTTGTGCAACCAGAGACACTTTACCATAACAGAGAAGCCCATATTTACATCTCTGAGCCCGGACACAAACCGCAGCTGCATGCACCACCAGGCTCAGGGCAGAAATCATTCATGCAGTTACATAGCTATATGTCACTACAAGCACGCAGACACCTATTTATCACTAGATAACCATGTTCATCTTTCCTACTCTCCTTCACAATACCTAGCTGTTCTCTCATCTCTTGTTAGGTCAGATATTCTCCATCTTCCTCTCCTATATCTCTCTTCAGACATTCTCTATCCTCTTTTGCTTGTTAATTGCGACGAGGCAAAGGTTATGCGTAGCTGGGTGACCATGACCTGATTTAGGTTACAATCAACTAAACGCTGAATACAGGAAAAAAAGCATGAGAGATATAGGCAAACATCAATAAAGTGGTTAAAGATAATTATAATAAATCCTGTAATACTTTTGATCCATGGCCCAAAGTTTCCCAGCCGTGAGAAGAGACCAAAGGCATCCCGCCCGTGGCTCTGCTGCAGATCTTTGTTTAAGGCTTTTAAGTTTTGTATGCTTTTGTGGTTTGATTCAGAGTGGTCACTCAGATTCACATAACACACCCTATCAAAGTCTTCACATTTGTGTCCCTATGCTAATAATAACAATCAATAGCAACTCAGTTCTGTACAAAATATGACGGACAGAATCACCATCTGTTTGATAAGCCAGAAAAAAAAAATAGTATTTGTAGTATTACTTTCTTTAGCAAGCTAGCAGTCTAATTTACTAAGCAAGTTAAGAGTGTGTACTATTCTTACAGAAGAGATTAGAGAGGCAAAATCATGTTACAGTGCATTCCAGAACTCAACCTGAGAGTTACAGTCTGCTGTGAGTTCTGCGTTATAATCATCTGACACGTGTTGGGGTTGCAATTGTGAAAGTTGCCCGTTTACAATTATAATTGGCATTATCATAGCCAGTTGTTTTAAAAGCAACCCTTGAGCTTCCTCATGCTCGACTTGCTGTTGCAAAATATTCTGAAGCCGATCAATAAAGTTAATATAGGACTCTCTAGGACCCTGCAAGACTGTGGTGAGACTCCGGTGTCCGGACTGCCTTAATAGCCATCTCCTTCATTTGCAAATAGTTGTCCCTGGGATACTGAAGAGGGTCCCCCGTGGAGAGTCAGCCAAGTCACGACAATCACACCAATATGGCTACATGCCGTGCTCACTTTATTAAACAAACAGGTCATATTTATAACTTAAACCAACCGCTCACACGACTTTACACACAGGTGATTGGATAAAAGTCTCTGGCCACGTGGGCGTCCGTGTTGCTGATCGGTGAGCATGCTGCAGGCGCCTGATCAGAGTGTGCCGATGAGAGTGTGCTGATTTCGCAATTCCCAGGACTTGCTCTGCACCTGGCTTCTTGTTTGTGCATAGCTTTTTTCTTTCTCACCCTGCTTGTTCCCAGGACAATTTAAAGTTGCTTTGCAGCTTTAACTAACAGGCCTGGGTTGTCCAACCCGGACAATGGTAACATATGTCCTCGGTCCTTTAAAAATCCCTCTGCAGGATACCTTGCCTGAGTCACAGAATCAGCACAATTATTTTCTCCAGCCAACTGCTCATAGTTAACAGCAATTCCCCGATTAAGGTTTTCAATCAAGGACACTACACATAGTTCACAAAAATCAGATAACCACATCATATACTGTGTCAGAGTTAGCACCATACAAAGCAATGACTTCCAATCATGCAGTGTGAGTGTATAAGGCTCTGCCATCACTTCAAGAAGGGACATAGCAAAGGTACTATGAATCCCCCCTTCCCGCACTGCTTTGCTTAATTCTTTAACGGCCTCGTATTGTATAGGCTGCCACTCTCAAGGTTGATTTATCTGACAAAATACTGAACATGCCATAGCGATTCCCAAATCCCCTCGCTTAAGCGCTTCCCACTTGCATTCCTGCCACTGATCCCTCACACCCCCTTTCACCCTCCCCGAAAATGCAGTCAATGCATCGGGGGGGAGGAAAAAGGTCTAGCTCCTTTTCCAGATCTGTAGGACCTGGATCAAAAGGTTTATCAGTGTCAATGGAATCATTGTCTGAGTTGTCCTGTTCCTGCGCTTGGTCCTGTGTTGTGAGGGTTGCTGCAGTCAGTGACAGGAGCTTTGGGGGCAAAGGAGGTGTGGATGGAGTCGCCATTGTTGACAGTGTGTTGAGAAGAGTCGCACTGTTGGTGGAATTTACAGCTTCCCCTGGTTTAGCACTCGCACTGTTGGTGGAATTTACAGTTTCCCCTGGTTTAGCACTGTTAGTAGAATTAGTCCACACTTGGCGAAGAGTAGTCAGAATTTGCCACCAAGGTCCTAAATGCATTTCTGACGCGGAGTCCCCCTCCGCGGCAGCATCATACAATCATCTGCTGACCACTTGCCAGGCAGGAATTTGCAAAGAGTCATCAGGCAGAAAGTCCAGCACTTTGTCACAGATCCATTCTAACAGAGTCACCAGCTGCAGACTCATCATCACATTCTCTAATAAACTTTGTGTAAAAGGAGAATATAGTCCATTTTGCATTACAGTTTTCTGTAGTTCCTTAATCATTTCCCAGTGAAACGCCTGTTATTGGCCTGGGTGTCTATCTTGTAATATCATGGGAAACGTGTGCACTCCCTCTTTCATACTTTCCAAGTGCACTCTCCTCCACTCTTCTTTAATCCGTCTCCTGATATCATTTTCATTATCACTACTGCTTTCCTTATTAGCACTCTGTTGCACCAGTCGCTTCTTCCTTACTTTTGACTGTTCCTTTTTTAACTGCAAATCCTCCAACCATAAATTTAACAAATTTTCATCTTATCCATCCTCATCCGAGTCCTCCAGCTCTGATCCTTCTAGTTCATCAGAAATATGCTCAATTTTATCTTCAGCCTTGCTCTCATTCAGCTCCGTCTGCTGAGCAACATCTTGTTTTATTACACTGGCTTCCTGCCCTTTCTCAGTCTCCGACCAAGCCTCCTTAGCAAAACCTGCAAGCTGGTTTTCTGCACGCATCTCTTTCAAAGTCTCGAGCACTAATCTCCAAGTAGTCATAACTTGGGTAGCAGTGAAATCTCCTCGAGATGCTTTTTCCCAAATTTGCTCTCCTGCTGACTCCCACATTCTAACATCAAATATTTGTGTCGAGGTAGCTGGGGTGCCTTGGCTCTTTAACCAGGCTAGCAACAGTCTCAAATTACTTTTTTCATATAGAATTCCTCTTTTGTGCAAAATATGCTGAAACATCCTTAATATACTTTTTTCCTCTGCAGACATATGGGAACCCATTTACTAAAGTTTCTAAGGTCTCTTAAAATTTCTTAAAATTATTAAAGTCTGTAAAGGTTTTTGGCTGCTCACCTGTCTCAATCCGTACAGGTTTCTAAAGCTTTTTGGCTGCTCGCCTGTCACAATGAGTACAGGTTTCTAAAGATTCTTGACTGCTCACCTGTCTCAATGAGTACATGTTTCTAAAGCTTCTTGAAATTTCTTCAAATATTTAAAATCTCTAAAGTTTCTTGGCTGCTCACCTGTATTGATGCGTACAGGTGTTATCCCCAGGGTTTAGGTTGTCTACCCGGTCCAGCCAGCAAGACGATTGTTCAGCCAAGACGTCTCCTCCGGAACGCAGCCCTCCTCCATGAGCTGCTGTTTTTATCAACCGGTTCCATCCTTATTCTTCCAAGGCTTCGGAACTCCTCCGTAGGGGTCACCATTTGAGGAGATTGAAGAACGGACTCCTGAATTTGACCAGAAGACCCTTTATTAGTCCAAAACCCACACTTATATAACCTCGTTTTTTGATCACGCGCAACATACTAAAATATCATTGGTTAATCAATACTGTTCACACACTTCTTGGCTACATATAATTGGTTAATTACTAAGTAATTACTAAGTTACAAACACACTGAACTTGTTACATTTTTTTCCTCTCTTCTTTCTTATCTCTGTGAGTTTCATGTTCTCAGCCAGCTGCCGATGTGGCATCACGCATCCACTCCAGCCTTGCTTCATATCCCAATTGTCTTCTAGGCGTTCAGCCAACCTTATCTTACTTTCTTTCTTCTTTTAGCCTTCAAGGTCCTTCACAGGCATCGTGGCCTGCAGCACCTGCTATAAAGCTCTCTACAAGTCATACCTTGAAGAAAATGAGATTGTGCTTTACTTCTCTTCTAAGATCAAAAGTAGATCCAGATTTTGGTTTTAACCAAAGATTACCCATTGGACTTGGCATGTGTCTGCTGTAACAACCTCTTCTCCCCTTTTCTATATGTACTCTGACAGCTGCCACCTGAGGTACTTCTGGTGGCCTCTGGACTTGACCTTTGAAAGACAGATTTGACCTTTGCAGAAGAGGAGCCTTTCCCTGATGCAACCTCTGTGTGTTACATGAGCATTCAAATGGAATGACTTCTGGAAGGCCAAACGGTGGCTCAAAGGTTTCTTGGAGGAAAAACTAGGATGAGACTGTTGTTAAATCTGTGTGTATGTTGGGGAGGAAATGGCTGATGCTTTCCAGTTGGCTACAGGACAATTTTTGTGGGATTCATTTTCCCTAACTTTAACAATCTAGCCTAAATTAATTGTGCTGGCTCTGTCTGAATCTGATGAAGAGGGACTGAGAGAGACCCTCCAGAGCAGGGGTCCTCAAACTTTTTAAACAGGGGGCCGGTGCGTGGATGAAGTGGCAGGAAGTCATCTGCAGCTGCTTGGATTCCCCCCCCAACCCCCAGCGGGGGGGAGTGTGTGTGTCTTTAAATACCGGGGACCGGATTGAAGACCCTGGGGGGCCGTATCCGGCCTGTGGGTCGTAGTTTGAGGACCTCTGCTCCAGAGGATGATCCAAACTACTGATTAAGATGCCCCTCCTGGATGAATTGACCAGAGGCAGTCTAGACTAGAAGGAACTAAGACCAGAAGTATAATTTTGTGGAGAGTGACAAATAGCTGAGATTAATTATTTTTTTTTCTCAATACCTCAGATGCACTGGCAAATTGAAAGCTATTGCAGAGAAAAACATTATATCTAGAAATAAACACATCGAATTGTATTCCTTGTGGAGCATTGTCCCTAAACAATGTCACTGTGGCAGGAAATGATATAACGTGTTTAAACTAACTGTCCAGGATAAAAAGTCTTCCTTCCTGAATTGGTCCAACCAGGAGTAATTGTGGAATACATAATGATCAAGGGGGGGGGGGGGGGAGATGGTTCATGACTTGTACCCTCTTCAGATGAGCTGGATAAAGTTCAGCATTATGTCAGTGCGCTGTGTGATCTAATCATAAACAGACTCTCTGAAACCTCTCTGTAATCCACTCTTTCCTACTGGTTGTTGCTGTTCATAATGAAATAAAATGTTTCATCATTAATACCCATCAGTCTTCATTCGATGGGAAGGGCAGATCTGTCTGCTGTTGCTGTCATCTTCTATTCTCCTCTCATTTCTATTTCCATTGCCTGTCTGAGTTAGGGCTGGATTTCACAAAAAGGTCACCCAAAGATCTACCATTATACCAGACGGATTGCCAGATACATAAAAAAATCTTCCTCTCCCTCTTTTGTTTTTCGTATTTCATGACATGTTTTTCAGACAAGCAGCAGGCAGAGCAAATAGATAAAAAAAGGTGTGGTGGCACGAAGACACTCTGCCAGGGGAATTTTGATATTCTCAGATCAAACCTCACAAGCTGCATAAATTACCACTGGTAAATCGGGATGGGGGAGGGGGGGGAAGAAAAAAAGAAAAGAAAGACAGGTAGAGATCAGAAGGTGATTATGTGTACTGGTGTGGCAGAATCCCCTCTGAGGTTCAACCTTTCGTACAAGGTAATGTCTAGCTTGCCCCATTTTGGCATCAGGCAGCTTCTATGTGGCTGCAGCTTTCATTCAGCAGCCTGACAGAAGTTCTCATGAAAAGAGGCAGTGGTCCCAGGAAATGACATAAAAATCCCATTTCTTGGCTCTTGAAGTGCTTCAGCTTTCTTTATACTCTGATCCACCTCTTTTATCTGGTGTGCATTTAGGGATGGTTTTTCACAGCCTGAGATAAATGGTCTCAAAACACTTTGGAGAGTGAATTATTGCTGTCTTCTTTGGGCAAAGTAGATAGCGCTGACTGAAAACCTGGAGCCCACCAGCTTGGACCATAACCTTTTTATCCATCCTATGTGGATGGATCTGACCTAACCAAAAAGAGAAAGGGAGCTCCTGACCACTGCAACATGGTCTGGCAATAGCTTCTGTTAAGGTGTCTTCAGAGAAAGCAGTGAGCAGTCATATCTAGGCCTTGTATCTAAATATTTCATGCCCGAAGTTCAGATGAGGATGAATCCCACTGAATCACACTGTCATGATGAACATCCAGACAAAATGGCGGTGTTCCAGCTTGGTAGGGTTAAATGATGCTTTTTTTAACAGAATTTCAAATTAAAAAGGAGATGTTTTCCATTGCTAAAAAT
This sequence comes from Falco biarmicus, assembly GCF_023638135.1. Classification (NCBI taxonomy): domain Eukaryota; kingdom Metazoa; phylum Chordata; class Aves; order Falconiformes; family Falconidae; genus Falco; species Falco biarmicus. The sequence continues at coordinate 10,921,676 of NC_079310.1, read as the reverse complement.
CTAACTCCATAATAGAAAAGTAATAAAATATCCACCATGGACAAACCTCCAGCATCACTGGTTTTAACCTGAAGAGTGTATGTTGTGTCCTCCATCATCTGCTCGTCATCTATGATAGCTGGCATCTCACACTCAAGACTGCCCTTGGCATTTTTCACCTTTGACAGCCATTCACCGTAGGTAAACATGGCCACTTCTTGATTAGTCAGGTTCCTCAGGATGATCTGTGAAGAGCCAAAAGGGAAAAAACTTCAGCTAAACTTCAGCTGCTGTTTGAATGAGGGCAAAGATTAAACTTAGAAAGTGCACAGTGTGGTAGGACATGGGTGGAGCTTGGTCATGGCTCATGAGGTCAAAGTGTTGAGCTTTTCTGGGATAAACAGAGCTCTCTCCATGGGGCAATATTTGCTGTGGTGACTTGTCCTGAGAAATAGTCTTCATAATACTGGACCTTTTCACACATGAGGTAAAGCATGGGAAGAAATTTGCTCCTCTGACATAAGTTATGGACAAAGCTCATCTTTAAGAGAGCCAGACCTTTCCTGGACCCCAGTATGGAATTCACTCCAAAGGAGAAGTAGCAGAGAGTTATCAAAACCCTCCCTACCTCTCCCTGAAGTTCACAGTATCTTTCCTTCACCTGCCTCCTCTGTGCAAGCACACAGCAATGGTTGTAGAGATAATGCAAACCCAGCACAAACAAGTTACAGCAATGCACAAGATAAAATTAGGCCAGCAAATGTTAACGTTTCACACACTTCTCCCTTTGGGAAAAGGTGACAGAACAAACAGTATGCAACAGATATTAGTCACACTGTCTAATGTGTCACGGGAAGGAGCTCAGATGCTGCGGTGATAAGAGCAGAATAGGAACCTATTTAGAACAAGATGTGAGATACTCCAACAAAAGCCTAATAAAATACCCACTGTTATGGGTCCTGTTCAACGTGGGCTCAGTGGGGCATCACTCCACTGAGAGAAAGGCGTTATACTGGCCTACGGTAAAAACCTAACAGTAAATCCTCGCTAAATTAGGGGAGCTGGAGGGAAGGGAGAAGGCAGGGCTGCAAATTTCCATTTGTGTTACCATCTAACTGAAACAGAGACCATGCCCCAGTGTAACAGTGCATCAGCAAACAGCATCTTGCAAGGCCTATCTCTGCAAATGCCATGGAAACATGAGCCCAGACATGTCTGAGAAGTGTGACATGGTATTAGGAAGAAATTAATCATGGATTCATGGAAAATGTGAAGTTAAAAGGGGTACCTGGAGGTGTCTAGTCCCACCTCCTGCTCCAAGAATGGCTAACTGAAAGGCCATGTCCAATTGTGTTTTGAAAATCTTGAAGGGTGGAGATTCCCCCAGCACTCTGGGTCCCCATCCCAGGGTTGCATCACTCTCATTGGGAAAGTTTTTGTCCTTATATCCAATCATGATTTGCCTTGTGGCAACTTGTGTCCATTGCCTCATGCCTTTTCAGTGTTCACCTCTCTGCAATGGTCTCCATAAGCTTCCTTTGAGCAGCAGAAGACTGTGATTAGGTTCCCCCTCGGCCTTTTCTTCTCAAGGCTTAAAAACTCCATTTACCTCAGCCTTTCCTAGTGTGCCATATGCTTCAGCTTCTTGACTATCTTAGTGACCTTCTGCTGCACTCTTATATATCAGCCTAAGAAACTTATAAAACTTATCTTGAGATAAAATGTGTTTAAATTCTGTCCTTGAACTGCATGTGTCCCAGTCCGTGGCCTTCTGCTGACCCCAACCAAGCTTTGCCAGAGACTTTAGCAGTTCAAAAGAAGAACATTGCTCCAGATTATAAAACATTATTTTAAAGAGGGCAGTAGCTACACCGAAGTCGAAGCAGCACCCATGCTATTTGTGCACTCTGTACAGTTCTATGGGTAGGACACTCATCTGGGGTTTTCTCTCTGCCTGATGCTAAACAGGGATATGTAACACAGCACCTTCATCCCAGAGGTAGAGGACATTTTGGGCTGTTCAAGCTGTCTCACTTTTCTAAAAAGCTGCATATTCACAGCCGGTGACACTATTTGTGGTCAAAAAAACTGTTGTTCTATGAGTCAAGAGATGTTGAATTGAATCCTTGCTTTGAACCAAGCAGGAATCAGGTCCCCACCACCCCAGGTGGTTCCCACTCTGCTGGGACATAGACCAGAAGGAATTCTCCTCTCTCAAGGACATGTGAACAATGTCTACATCCTCTTAGGAGTCCAACCGAGAAACCTGTCTTTGGCTAAAATCTGCAAATTTGAATCATGATTAATGTCAGGTCGACTTAAATGCTTTTTTTCCCCCTTGGTGCTTAACTCTATGCTGGAAAAGGTTCAGCCAGCTCTACCTCTGCCCTGCTTGGGAATGACAGTGACACTGTTAGTAGCAAAATGTCCTGAGCAAAGCTTGCAGGGAAATGTCAGGAAAGCAGCAGGGGGTAGAAGCAGATTAGAGTTGCCAGCTGGAGTGCACTTGCAGAGAGATCAGACCTCTCACAAATAACCAGCCCATGCCCAACACTCCAGATGCTGTCTAGGAAAAACTGTCTGGCTACTTAAACTGCTGGAGCAAAATGCTTTTTCTTTCCATCCCCAGCCCCTCACCCAGGATGAGTGATTTCACCCGTATGCAGCTTCATGTAAGCAGTTAGCACAGACAGAGTGAGCAGCCTCTGCTACCTTGTTTGGGGATGCTGCTCCAGAGGAGAGCAGGCAGGAGAAAAAGAATCATTTCACAAGCTTTGCTTGCTCAGGGGAGATCACAGCAAGGGATGTGGAGGCAGCAAGAAATCTGTGGCAGGCTGGTTGCTCAGTCACGATGTGGGTATGTTGCCTACCTTCCCTAGCACGCACTGCCTAAACGCCGGGCATCTAGCCTAAGTGCATGGTTGAGGCTCTCCCTGCGGTCAGTGGTTGGAGCTGGGTACCACTGGGGAAGCAGTGCATCCCACCCAAGCCAGGGGCAGGTAAACAGCTGCTCAAGGCATCTCTCCCACTCCCAGATCTCTCCCTCTCTACTGACTACAGAGGAGGCCTAAATAGTTTGGTAGAAGAGGGGAGAGCTGAACCTATCTTTTTCAATGAGTAAAATAACACAAAACAAAACCCATCCTACAAAGGGATGTTTGTGGGTGTTGCACGCATGGAGGATGATGCAGGATTTTGATTTCAACCATGAGGGTCAAGAAAGTCATCTTAGGGATCTGAGCTGAGCCTATTTTTATTTTCTGTTTGTTCCTCAGAAAAATTAGCTACTGCTTGGCAATGAGACTGCTACTTTACATTGCATCTAAACTACTTTTTAGGATACCTAAAACATTAACTAAACTACTTTTTAGGATACCTAGAGCTGGACATGCTCTGTGCTTTTAAGCTCAAACTTTATCACTAATTATGCATGGATTTTAACTGGGCTGTAGAACTAACTAACACCAACATACATAGATCCTGGAATTAATCTTTAAAGCCTCAACTACAGTTTTTTACGGCTCTGTTGCACGTCATTAGTCTTTGCTTAAAAACAGGACCCTCTGACCATAAAACAGAAAGACTTTGCTCTGTTGCAAAGAATAACAGCCAGCTTCAGCTACATAATGAATTGTCTCAAATTCTCTTAATGTCCTTTATATAAAGAAAGAAAAATTGAATAAAAACCGAGTCCCACATCCAGGATTATTTGTGACATTTGAATGCAATGCAATTAGTGCTTCATTAAGGCAGCTTCTTATCTGCCTGGCTTTGACAGCACAAAGTAACATTAAAATTCTGAGGGAAGCAACTCTACAGAATTCAACAGTCTCACAATTTGTATCGTTTCACTCAGACAGCTTTCAGCCCTTCTTATTTCCAGCTTTTCAACTCTATGTCTAAGACAGTGGGCAGCAGGTGAAATCATCATGTGGACTGAGGAACTGGCTATCCCTGGAGGAGGTTCCCAAAGCATGCATTTAGATAAGTTTCCTAATTAGAAGTCACAATTTCTTTTTTATAATGATGGTGGTGAAACACTGGAACAGGTTGCCCAGAGAAGCTGTAGATGCCCCATCCAAGGCCAGGTTGGATGGGGCTCTGAGCAACCTGATCCAGTTGAAGATGTCCCTGCTCATAGCAGAGGGTTGGACTAGATGGCTTTTGAAGGTCCCTTCCAACCCAAACCATGTAATGATTCTATGATTCCAGTCTCAAATTTTTCAGAAACACAAAGTAGTGCCATGGTGTCTTGATGCAGAAGAACATGAGAATCAGCATTAAATCAGAGTAAAATATTCAGTCTCGATGTCTCTCCCAGCAGTGGTGAGATCAGAAAGTGTTGCTCATCTTTGGAGAGTTTTTGACACCTCTTTCTGTGCATCACAACAATCAATAATATTCATCCTGGCCCAACACATCACTAATCAAATTTTCTTCCCTCTAGAGGATTAGGTATCAGCAATTAAAACTTATCTTTTGCTGCAGTTTGAATCTTTGGCACCAAGTTCATTACTTCACTGAGATTCTGAATGAAATATCAATGTATTTTATCTAGACAGAAAAAAAAAAAAAGACTACTTCCCTGCTTGTAAATTTAATCTTTCAGCTGTGTACAACATCAATGATAATTCATGCATTTTAATTGGTATTTATCCATTTCTATTTCTGGTAAACTAAAAGCAGTATAAATTATGACCAGCAACAGTTTACAAAAAGACCAAAGAGAATTAAAAAGATTATTTATTGTTATTTTAATAGAACAAGAAAACTGAGAATATCCTGGAGATAAATGGAGCAACAAATGGTTAATTACGGGGTTGATGGCTTAATCTAGCTTCTCATTTCACTGTGCTAGTTAGCACTAACTGTGAACCATCTGTCTGAGAGTTTAGCACTACCCCCACAAGTATTTCATTATGCAGTTTTAATATGCACTTTTGACAGAAATGGAAATGGGCTCAGATCAGTTTTCATGTCACACTAGGCTACATAAGTTTTCAAGGCTGGAATACAAATCACAGAACACAAATCCTTCCTCCCCCCTTCCACAGCCCTCCTGTCCTCGCCCTCTGCCTGCAAATGTAAATGCTATGTTTACCTTTGCAGGGAAGGTGGAAAAGAAAATTAATAAATAAATTTCTCTACGTATCACTGGAGTCAGAAGATCCTCCCATGCTCTGTTTCTCTAAGAAAAATAGAAACTATGGTGCCATTTTCAAAAGCTTCTAAAATCCTGGTCTCAAAGTCACATGCATGGACCACCTGTTGCTTCTGTAGGGTTACAAGAGGGCTATAAACCCCACAAATGGGTCCAAATGAGGGTCCTCTTTGCCCACATCCCTGGGAAAGCCTTGACATGACAGTTCATCACTTCGCTGGAAACTGCTGGCTACCTAGGACCAGTGTTTAAAACCACATTATTTATGGGAAAAAGGAGGACAGCTTCAGACTAGTCGAAAAGGATAAAGGACCTAATAAAAAGATCATGCACTATTCTTTCTGACCATGGGTTAGGCTACTGGGTCCTAATGTATTCTCATGAAAAAGTCAAGATATGGAAATCCAGCAGGGTATCTGCTCCAGAAAACCCCATGCTAAATAAACGTGGCAGAGAGGTGCTTCTCCCTTAATGACATCTGATGGTGTGGAATCGGCACATCGCTCCATCTCTATCTCAGAAATATAATTATAAGGACCCATAACAAGCAAACTACATTGAACTGCCCAAGTATAAGTGGTCTTTACAAGGAGCTGGTGATTTGGTAGAGAAGATAAAGGCGAGCACTGTGCTTTTGTGCAAGATAGGACACTAGGGGAAAATACAATCAACTGAAGTGGTGGGAGACATTCTGCACGATCTATGTAAAATGCAAGAAGAAAACAACACCTTCCTTGTATGAACAAGAAAAGAAAGAAATCCCCCTGTGTGCTAGAGGGATAAGGGAAGGGGAGAGATGGGATGCTTCACCTGAAAGGATGGACTATTTGGAAATGTCTCACCCAGCCCAGGCCCACACCAGCTGTCCCTGCCTGACAGAGGGAGATCCACTCTGCCACAGGGTCAGAGCATGGCAGAGGTCTGCAGGAGCTGAGGGTACATCCTGGGGACCAGAAAATATTGGAAGTGTCCTGATGGCAAGGCAAGGCTCTTTTTCAGGGAGGGAGAGTGTGATCTGACAGTAGAGACAGTTGTGAAGCTTTACAGCACAGCTTTTGCCCTTGCTCTCTTCTTTTTTGACTCAATTCTTGCAGGAAAAAAAACATGTGAAACCAAATGGAAAAATGAAGGAAATTAATCAAAGCGATTCACTCACTGCCTTTCTCCTCTCTCTCAAGGGCCGGGAAGCTTCAACACAAGCAGGTTACAAAGAGATGTGCGATGTGTAGTACATTACCCTTTCCAGGTACCAGTGCGGGCGAGTCCCCTTCCCATCCGTCCGGATTCTCATCTTCCTGAGGGGTGCGATATTGGCGATCTCCATAATGAACCTGTCCTCTTGGCCTCGCTCAAACCTGGAGGGATTGAAAGAATGAGGATGTTTCCCACTGCTTTACAGCATCGTTGCGTTTCAAGCCCCTGTCCATGCTGCAACTTGAACCTTGCCAACAGCCTCGAGTTAAAAAGTTTATGAGTACATTTTATTGGACTTGAACTTTCCCATCCTGCAATCACCAGCTACTGTGTTTTTGGCAAGACACCTCAGTGCAGGTTTGACAGGGATTCCTCCTCTCCTGGAAAATCAAGCCCATACGAGGCACCTGGAGTCATTCCAGGCAGCCTGTAGCATACATTATCACTGTAACCAGAACAATAAAGGCTCACAGTCAGGTTTTGGCACATTGCCTTCCTCCTGGCATCTGCCCACATGCCTGCCCTTAGCCCATCCTGACTAGAAGGCAAAGCAATTTTGCTTAATCTTCTTTCGCTAAGATGCAGCACATAATTTGCATTTGCCGTGGAGATAGTTGCTGCAGCTCAGCTAAACACGGCAACCTGATTGCAAGTCAGAGCCCAGTGCTAAGTTTAGTAAGCACAGGCAAATTGTGTTAGAAAGGAGCCAAACCCAACCGTCCCATGCTCCCCTCATGAATTTGGGGTATTTTAATTTGCAAACTAGCTCTGTCTTTAGTAGGAACCAGAGTGGGTTTGTGCAACACTGCATGAAAGGTCTTATCCTCTGCTTGGCTGCTGTATACAGGCACAAGGATGTGTACGAACCATTCATCCATAGCAATCAGCAAAAAGCAGGAAAATGGGAAAACCAGCTAGCATATGCCTCCTGAAGAAGCTATTACACTGGTTAGGACCGCAGCCACCTTACCTCCCTCTTAGCATCAATGGTACTAGGAGGAAAGCCTTGCTTCTCAGAAAGTGCTGACTCAGGCTCAATATTACTCTATTCAGAGCAAGCACATCCTCCAGGTTTTCCCCCAAAATACTCTGTCAGACCTGCCATGAGCTTGGAGATGGAAATCCAACCCTTGTTAAGTAGAAAGGCAGGCAAATCCAGGGCATCTACCAAGCACCACCATCACTGCTCTGCTGTTGAGGTTCCTCCTATGTGCAAACTTCTCGTGAGTTACCTGGGTCTGCTGAGAGATCTGGAGGGAGCTCTGCAAACTGGGGCCACTACCAATAATATAGACAAGCCGTTATATGATGATACCCGGCAATGTACTCAGCCCCCTATAGCTGTGCAATGCCAGGATACAGAGGAAAAAAACCCATTTCTTTACCAACCTCTGCTCAGATTACACCCTGCAGCATGAATGTGATTATCCACACGCCATTATCTGCGCCTGCATAGCTGCAGATGTTAGCAACAGGGATTGGCTCCAGGCACTCAGTTTTCATCCAGCATCGCTTTCCCTGCCCTCCCAGAGGCATTTGGACAGGGCATTTTGGTCCCATTTCTAGTTATTAAGGGTTATGTTTGCTCTTTGAAAAACTCCCCTCTTGTTATTTGTCTTTCTCTGGTACCGGACACCAAGACAGCCTGTCTGACTGTGAGAAGGAGAATGTGCTTTTGTGCCTGGACTGGACTGATTTCCACATCTATTTAAAAAATAAAAAGGTGTGACCCTTCCAGCCTGAATTATCCCACAATCCGTTTTCATTACACTCACCTACAAAGCTTCATAGAAGTCTCTTACTCTGATCCTTTCCAGGCTGAGCAACTCTAAGCTAGTCTGTTAGCAAAATAAACCTTTATTTATCTTAAGTAAATGCTCTGTTTGCAGTTTGTAAGGCTGATACTCACCTGTTACTTTCAAGAAGTCATTGTACTAGAGGGAAGCAATCGCTAAAGTGACAAACTGGGTGACTCGAGTTCTTTTCTATCCCTAATCTATATGAACATGAACATAAGCCTGAAAAAAAATTGAGGAAGGAAGAAGTACCCAGACAAGCTGACTGCCGCTGCTCCTTTTCCAGGACACTGAATCATTTATCTGAAGGATTTCATTAAGCTTTCCTACCCATGCCTGAATTTATTTTTCTATTGCCCAGAGGTCTTGGCAATAACAGTAATGTAGCTAAAATTGCCTTAAATCTGCGGCAGGTTAGACAGATGGTTCTTCGTAATGCACTAAGCTGCTGTGAGTGAATTGGCACTGGATGGCCCCCAAAAAGATGAAGTGCCTTTTCCCATTTGGTTGCAGCAGCTCTCACCCATCCCTCACTGCTGGCGTGAAGGCTGGAGAGATTTCCATGCAAAACAAAAGCCGGGGAAGCCTGTCATGTTAAAAGCTGGATGGAGACTGGTGGGAGTGGTGTGGAAACAGGCAGTATGTGTATCTGGGGACAGGCATGTCCTCTACAGAGGGGTGCTAATGAGATGACGAGCTCTGTACATTTGGAGGTCTGATACAGAGCACCTCCAGCTAGCAGATGTACCAGTACATCTTCAAAGAACAGCACAGCACCCTGGGGATATTAATATATTAATAGCTGTGTTTTACACATCCTTCTTTATACAGCCCCACTGAGTTTTCACCACCTTTTGCAGATCTACTGGCAGAAGACAACCCAAGCAACTAATAACACGCAAACTGTGCAGCTCTCCTTTATTGCGTTTTCATAACCTTATTTCAGAGATTATCCATGCCACCCATATAGACAAATATGATGGTTTTTATAGACCACATAGTTTAGGGGTATCACCTGTCTGTCCAGGTGGAGCAAAGCTTCAACCCCTCTCTCCAGGGGTTGGAGATGTCTTGGTCTCTTTTAGAGATTTTTGGTTGACATACCCTGATGTGAAGTGTGCTTTACTTTTAAATACAAACAGTTGTGGTCCATTTTCCCACCTACTAGAATTGAATGTTTGGCTTAAAATGCTGGAAGACAGATCAGTTTGGGATTGCCTGGGTTCTTGGAAGGGGGATGTCACTGATAGCCAGGCATGCTGGTAACCCAAGTGGATTGCCCGACACATTGGATGTCTCTCTGTAACGGGCAGCAGGGCCAAAAGCTATGGTTTTCTGTGTGAGTCAGCTGTGTTCCTCATGGAGATTTTAGCCAGCAGCACCTCTACTACATTTTTTTCAGAGCAAATAAGGCTTGTGGTTGTTACTAACTAAACACATGAAAGTTTCAAGCTTAGCTGAACACACTTGCCTGGACACCCACTCTGCTATGACAGCTGCAAGTAAAACATCCCCTGAGCAAACACCTCTGTGCAGGGAACCTTATTTTCACTTATCCAGCCAACACATGATAAGAAATGCTACATCACCAGGAGGCTGGAGGAAGAGTCTAGCATCACCCCAGCAGGCTGAGCTCAAACTGTATGACCAAATGCTCCAGCCCTCCTGACACTCCGTAGACGCTTTACTGAGTAAGACCAGAGGTAGTCAGTTAAAGTCTGATGAAGAACAGCTCTAAAAGATGGTTAGTGCCATGTTCATTCTTGAGCGTGCCAAAACTTTCTGTATCAAAGGAGGTACTAGAAAGGAACAGGAAAGCATTAGGAAATGGATCGGTTGCATGTGGATTTTTTTTGGCTTACAGAAATGCTGGCGTCAGACTAGGGTTATGGTGTTTGTTAGCTGTTTCTGCTGAAGAAAACATGAGATTTCATCTTTTTATTAAATTCTGAGTGCACGGTGCAGCACTATGCACAGCTCACAGCCCATTTCCATCCCCCTGCACCATAAGGCCACGTCTGGGCAGGCAGATGTCATCATGTGTCCTTTTTTGTGCCAGCTGCAGACAAGCCAGCTCCAGTTCCAAAACCACATTAGTGTGGCACAGAGTCTGAGCTAAGAAGTCCATTTCCAGCAGGGCCCTCAGCTTAGCAGCTCAGGCCCTGGCATCTCTTGCGTGGCTTCTGGAACAAGCTGGCTGACATCTGGCCAGCTGAGGAATGGGGAGGAGCAGACGGAGGAGTCAGCACCTTCCCTTCCCATCACAGGCACTTCCCAAGGCAGGTGCGTGCACATTGGTTTGTGTTTTTTTCATTATGCAGTTACTCATGCATTCCCATTAAATAATGTTTAAATTAAATTACTTATTCTTCCAAAAAAGATGCATTTTGCAGAAATTGCACCTGTGGTTTCATGCTAAGTCCACAGTTCCTCTTGGAGCTGACACAGGACTTCACGAATTGTATTTTTGTTCACAATGCTTATCTCTAAAGCCACTGAGGAACAGGTTAAACAAAACTTCTACAAACGACAAAGGATGGTTTCCCTGGCTACACAGTGCTCTCCCTTCCTCTGCTCTGCTAAATGCATTACAACACTTACAAGGAGCCAGTTCTGCATCTATAAAGTCAATGAGTTTATCTTTGTGTTTCAGTGAGAGCACGATCAAAGCCCCAGGTGCTTCTTGACTTGGCACTCGAATCAGTTATCACTTCACTTCTAATCAACAAAAATGGCAAAGTTACTGTACCTATCTCCATTTTTTTCCAGCTGCATCTCCTCAGTGTTCCCATTGGATCCAAAGACCGTCATGAAAATACTGGTATCAGTACCACTGCTTTCAATGTCTCCAGTCACAACCGTGACTTTGTAGAGGATCTGGTGAGGATTTGAAACAATCAGAAGGTCTCATTAGAACAGCTGCTCTTAACTCACACAAAAGCCCAAGGAAAAGGGTAGGCAGGCTTTGCAGGAGATCTAGTTCTTTGCCAGAAATGGTTACAACACAGCTTCTTGGTTTCTCTCCACACTGTGGTTCTCAGAGGCAAAGTTAGAGACTGAAACTTGCTACAGCATCTTCCTCTTTGCATTGTCTATGATTCTTTTTCTGCAGGTTTTCTCTGTGTAGATAGACTCAGAGAGACACACATACATATTGACAACCATCTGCTTGGGGAGCGCTGAAGACCTGGTAAACTGCTTCTCCATGGGAGTCACCACCTTCACGTCAGTAGGTGGGTCTCCAACCCTCTGCTACTGGCCTCTCCTCCCAACCAGACCCCCATACTGCACTGAACTCTTGCCATTTTTACAAAAACAGCTCCCAAAGGCACAATTGTTTCTTCCCCTCGACTGTGAAATGTTTTCCCCAAGTTTTCAGTGTCCACCTGGGCAACATTCAGTCCAACATCGCTAATAGTTTTGAAGCCTATACATCCGAACTCTCCTTAGAGCAGGAAAACACAGCCATCCTATTTCCCCATGAGATACACGCTGCTGCACCGAACACAGAGCGTTCCCAGATACTGTACATTGCCAGTATGCCAATTTGTGAAAAGATGTTTTGCATCATTTTCACCTTATCAGCCTAACTTTGTTCTTTTCTCCTGACATGTGAATAATAAGATTCAGAATAAAATATTTCAAAAGCGTGCAAGTCCCAGTGGCTGTTAGTGGCATTAAGACTTTTAGGCCACTCGGAGGCTTTCAAGATCGTACCTATTGGTAACAGGACCTCCGGATTTAAGAGGTGAAAGAATGTCAAGAAAGAGCCCTAAAAAAGCATTTTTCAAATAGTGCACTGCTAGGCAAATTTTATTGGCCTGAATTGTGATTGCAACATAAATAAACAGTGCAAAGGAATAATGTCATAGAAAACACAATTTTCATGTTTATTCAATCCTGAGTAACTTGTCCATCACATATTCTTCCACATGCATTTTAAATCATAGCAAGGCATCATATTTGCTATAGATAGGAGAATAAAAACTCTTTTACTGATGCGTTAAAGGTTTTTAATGACTGTGGTGGACACTAACTAGTTTCTCTATGTATGGGAAGGCAAATACTCAATTTAAAGCACAGGGGGAATATCAAGCCAGGAAGAAAATTAAATTGAAATGGGTATGTATGGCTGTGCAAGAGTCAAGCAAAAGTAAAACAAAATAGCATTAACTTTCCCAAAGACGTTAAATGTATTAGTCTTCTTCGAACTCTAAAAAAAATAATAATTAAACGCAGTTTCTAACTACAGCTGTTTACAAGGGAACAGTCCCAAATTCCCTCAACTAGGAGACTGATCAGAAAGTCAAATGTGCAGTTCTGATTTCATGTCTCAAACTTCCCCCCTGATTTCCTTCAAACCTTTCAGCAAGTTCTGGCCGAATATCATAGAAATAAAAAAAAATGTAGTTAGATGTGTCTATTTTTGGCACGCTTATGAAAATACATATTCAGGATTAGGCTTTTAAAGGAAGACTGAACATAAGTCTTCATTAACATCCACTTCAATCTACGGGCAAGCCATCAGCTCACTGATAGGAGTTTGGAAACCTTATCCAGGAGGTTAAATGACGGATGGGAAGTTTTTAAGAGATTAGATTTTAACCTTGGTATTCAGTCTGAGAGAGGTTTTTCCCTCTTAGGTCAATTCCACCACTGAAACCTGCGCTGAGTTGTTGAATCCTTCACAGATGCTAAAAATGTTATCATGTTTTCCTTGTTGAATCCTTCACAGATGCTAAAAATGTTATCATGTTTTCCTGTGTCTTGGGAAGAAAGATTTCAGGAGAATATCTTTAGCTTGGGAATCAAGAGCAGCGTAAAGAAAAATTAATGTGCTATGAAAGTGTAACCTCACTGTAAATAGAAACACATCTATAGAGGTTTAAAATTGCCATACAGGTATTAAACACAGTATTATTGTCCCATTCATCCAGACTGTTATTTCCATTATAAATATTACATCCAAAATCAGCATAGCTCAGCTTTCCAATTTGTACTTGCTTGAAATATGGCATAGCACACATTACTTCAAATTTCATATATAGGGATGAAAAGACTATATCATTTTTTTCACTGTTTATTCAACTTTAATCAGTTATTCATTTCAAAGATCAAGCTTAAAAACATCTCCATGTTTCAACAACTTCCAGTTATCACTAGTTTCTAACTGAATTTAGTCTCCTTATCCCGTATTAGAAAAGCTGATACATTGCCACGCTATGCAGAGATTAAAATATCTCCAGTACTCTAATTTGATGTGTTAGAATTATTTTCTCAAACAAAACATGATGGAGTTAGATTGCACCAAGGTATTCATCTTGCAGCTGCTCCCACTCTACAGACACCAGGCGATGCAGTGGGTGCTCCAGGTGTGGTGACAAAATGAGGACATGCTGCTGAACTGTGTCCTACCTGCTCTGTCCTCCCCTGTCCTTCTGCCTGTGCCGTGGCTGCACCCATATGGCATTAGGAAACAGTGTTCTGAGTGATAATAACACTAAACCATTCCGAATGATTTTGCTAAAGAAATAACAAGGAAACCCACTGCAAATAAAAGGCTCAAACCACATGCAGAAGTCAAAATATGAGAACTGCTGACACACAGCCTGTATTGGCACAGATCCATGCAACAGCTGAAGATACAAGATGAGCCTAGAGCTTACCTTGAGGCCAACATTAACACAGTCCGCATCCAGGATGTTGAGGATTCATAAGGTGAGACCATCACCTTTTTCTCTGGCCAGCCAGCACTTACAAAGTTATACATGACACCTTTGGTGGGCATGACAATGGTGAGCTCTTCCAACAGCCAGCAGCTCTCAGGGGTAGCACCGTTGTGCCCTACCTGGGAGAGTCAGCAAGGAAACACCTGCTTGTTATAGGGCTTTTCTTTGCAGGAGAGACCCTGATTGGGTGTGTTAACCACTGGTGAAGGACCAAGAGTGTTGACTACACACACCATCACACAAACCACTTCCACAGTGGAATGGAGGGAGCTGTGAAATAGTTTGTGCCATTGCTGCCCAACAGGCACATCAGTGTACACAGCAGCTGATACAGGCAAGGAAACTCAGGTCATCAGTTGCTGAGCGTGAGGGAAGGCAGGACACTGCCAGTCCCAAAAGTAAGCAAGGTAGGCTGGACTGATCTACATGCAAACATGTCCTGTCTCTTACTACTCTGCTTCTGCTCCCTTGACCTCTATCTGCAAGTTTACGGATCTCTGCAGACCCATTTCTCCACCTTTCCAATCCCTTCCACTGCTGTTGCAACACTTAGAAGTGACTATCCAAAGCTTCATAGGCAAGATGAAAGACACAGCTAGGCCAAACACCCACATGTATTGTTCAAGTACTCCTCACAAATCCACCTCTAAGTCAACTACATGTGTCAGGCTGTTTCTTTGCTTCCTGTCTCCTTAAACTGCAAAAATCCCATGTTTGTACAGGAGCCAACAAGGTGGAGCTGGCATCTGCAGCTGGTTGGTTTTCAAGGACCACCTCCTCCAAGCTCAAGAACGGTCCATCCTGGAGAGCAGGAAGTCACACAAGAGTGGCAGGAAGCCTGCACGGATGAACAAGGGGCTCCTAACAAAATTTCAATGGGAAAAGGAAGAATAGTAAAGGTGGCAGCAGGGACAGGGGACCTGGGGAAATACAAACACTGCCCAAGTGTACAGGGATGAGGTTGGGAAAGACAAAGCTCACCTGAAGCTGAATCTGGCAATAGCCATGAAGAGCAGCAAGCAACATTCCTGTGGGTATAGCAGCAGGAAAAGGATGCTGATCATGCAAACTTGTCCAAGAAACTGCACGTATCCCTCTTAAAGAATGTGGGCAATTCATTGTAGGACAAGGCCTCAAGGACAAGAGTCCAAGTACTGATAGCCTGATGAATAGAGACTTGTTAGAACTTGTAGGGCACAAGCCCTGGGAGCAAAGGAACAAGCTAACAGCAGACCCCTGAGCCATCACAGTTGAGGAGGCAACCAGACGGACAGAGAAACAAGTAGCCAGATAAGGGAACGGATGGCACCAATATGTAATTAAGAAAGCTGCGTAGAAAGAAACTCCCTAACCTTGGAATAGAAATTATTGCTATGTCAAGATAAACTAGTAAGTTCCTATTGTTCTAACGGTGTGCCTTAAATATTAACCAATCAGTGTTTTTTATGCTTAAGATTTAACCAATCAGTGTGTAATATGTAGAAGGTAGAAACATATATAATTGTAAGAAAATCACTAATAAAATGGACATCTTGCTTGCATCAAGCTGCGTCCCATCTCTTCATTCGCCGCAATTCATCCTGGGGAAGACGTATAAGTATAATTATATATCCCAGCTTATGTATGAAACTCAGGCAGCCAGTCATTCCAGTGAACTATCTGTACATAAAAGGTTGAATAAAAGAGCTACCTGCAGTTCATTATTTTCAGAGCAAGTGTTGTTTGTGTCATTACTAGGAAAATGAGGTCCTTAGTTCTCGCTGACTTTGTTTTTAAATTATTAGAATATTTGGGGTTGTTCAGAAAATAATTTTTAATAACAGATTCATCTAGGGTGATCTATCTGTAGTGTCTTTATTTCTCACCCCCACCCCCCCCAAACAAGTGATCTTTTTTATCTGACTGTCTCAGCCATCGCTGCTATTAAGAGTATTATTACTATACTAATGCCTGTGCAGCTGCAGAAAATTAGAGTTAACTACTAGGGAAATTCAAGTCTACAATGGATGCATGAATTCTCAGATTCTTGGGGCTTGAAGTGAATGGGAATATCACACTTGCTTTTGCATTTCCTTTCTTCCAGCTTGGCTGCCCTTCTCCACACCCAAAGCCCTTCTGAGTCTGCACATGACCTCTCAAGACCTGTTGCAGGATGGCACAGATGAGACGGTGGGGAAAGTTCAGGGCAGTGGCTCTGCAACAAAGCAGGGACAAAGCAGCTTGAGGGAAACTCAATGAGCCTATTAAAGTCTTCTGCTCTTTGGGGTTCATTGCAACCCCCTCCTAAAGTGTCATTCCAAGACATTGCTAGGTACCAGGCTTTCACGGCATCCTTTGGTATCAGTGACTGGCCAGAAGAAATCATCCTGCACATCCATCTGCCTTGGAGAACCTGCACACAAGCAGATTTCCAAGGGACTCAAGAACAATGTTGTAAAGTCTGGGATAAATTCATCTAGTGCTGAGCCTTCCTTATGGCTGGACTACTAGAGCAGAGCACCAGGATTTGTCTTTCAGCTCCAAGCAAATCTTTAGATAGACTGTGCCAAGACAGTGAATGATCCAAAGCCATAGCCACACCAGCAGTGTAGCCTGGACATGCATACCAATATCACAACAAGTTCTTTGGGCTGAGGCAGTTGAACTAGGTTAGAATGACAGAATTTCAAAGGCAAGTAGATCCTTGGGCTGTTTGGAAGCCTTTGTAACTCATTCCTACTGTCTTTGAGGGACTGTTGAGTACTTCCCATCACCAAGACCAAGATGCACAACTTGCACCGAGCAACTCACAATCACATAGAAACTAAACGCAACAACAGGGGGGAAATGGGAAAGAACTTGATTGGTATATAGAAGGAAAAGATTAAAAAATATGGGATTTCCTGCTTATTCTGGAAGGTACAGAGAAATCTAGAGAGACCTGAGGGTCTTCCAGGATCAGATCCCTAATCAGTGAAAGACTGGACTTGCAACACATGTATGTCCTTGGCTTTACTCTGTGCTTGTGGTGGAGAAAGGCTCTAAACCAGAGGTGGTTTAGAGATGCAGACCAATGCAGGGCTCTTCTAGACATACCTGTGTCTCTCTGCAGCAACAGCAGCCTCGGGACAGAGATACTTTCATTCATTAGGAGAAGAATATTAAAACTTGTTTTAAGAAAACAGTATAAAGTGCCTACACCAAATAGTTTGTATTATTTATTTTCATGTCAGCATGTCTATTAAAATAC
This sequence comes from Falco biarmicus, assembly GCF_023638135.1. NCBI lineage: Eukaryota > Metazoa > Chordata > Aves > Falconiformes > Falconidae > Falco > Falco biarmicus. The sequence continues at coordinate 10,904,588 of NC_079310.1, read as the reverse complement.
ACCAGTAGTAAATATTGTATCTGTAGACTTACAAGACAGGTATAAATGGGTGCCTTTCAAATTACTTCATGTTCCACTGTTTCTGCTTTCACTAGAGTACATTTGCAGCAGGAGAATAATACCAAACTAGAAGTGGCATCGCACTGCAAATCTTACGATCCTACTAAATCCTGCAGTCTGCTGCCTGGGTCATACAGAGGGCTTCTGGAAACTTAAACCCCATGCTATGCTATTTTCACATGGTAACTCATATTCAGAACTTCTTGCCTTCTTCCAGAAGCAGCCAAATGAAATATCTGAGAATAAACTGTTCCTCACTTTTCCCAAGTAGATAACTAGCAATTTTCTGCAATGTCCCTGAACACTGTAATTTTCTACAAGGAAAATATGGACCAATTCCATGGCAACCATGGCAGACTGGCACATCGAAGTCATTGCTGGGATGTGGACCAACAAGAAGAGACCTTCCAAGCAGAGGGCACTGCATGAAGGAAGGCAGAAGGCCAGGATCAGATGGCTCCTCTGGCCA